>NW_027468565.1:35979673-36022173 GCF_046254945.1 Alosa pseudoharengus | reverse complement strand
AAAACGTTTGAGTTGTGTCTCTGGCATTGGATCACAGGTTGTGTGTGTGTGTGTGTGTGTGTGGATGTCATGGGGTCAGGCACCCAGAGCTGGCCCAGGTCACCACTAGATGGTGCAACTTTGGGCGTCCCCAGGTTGAGCTGATGGCCACAGGCACGAAGATCACTGTCCTGACACATGCTGTACTCACTTTTACGATGCAGCATTCTGCTGTCTCATTAAAAGTTAGAATTTATGGTGGGTCATAAATCCACTATTTGGCAATTTGAAAAAAAAGAAATTACAAGAATGGTTCAGAACAGGGCCATGTCACTGGGTTTGGAGCCCCAGCTCTGGCCCTTACGTTGTCAGAGAGCTCTCTGTCCACACACACACACACACACACACACACACACACACACACTCTCTGTCATGCTCTTTTCTCAGCCTGTCAGATCGTATTACGTATAAGTATAAGTGTATATACTCTTTTGATTCTGTGAGGGTCTCTGCATTCATCCCAATCCGTGGATTAGTGAAACACACTCAGCACACAGTGAAGACACAGTGAGGTGAAGCACACACTAATCCCGGCGCAGTGAGCTGCCTGCAACAACAGCGGTGCTCGGGGAGCAGTGAGGGGTTAGGTGCCTTGCTCAAGGGCACTTCAGCCATGCCTACTGGTCGGGGTTCGAACCGGCAACCCTCCTGTTAGTTACAAGTCTGAATCGCTAACCAGTAGGCCACGGCTGCACCTACTGCATGCTGCCAAACCATCAACCATTTTAGAAACCGTCTCACAATTCACAGTTTCAGGTCTCTGTCGTTTGCTGCGGATGTTAGGATCAGGGTCAACCCGCCCAATGAGGGAATCTTGGAACGCTTGAATCACAGTACACCCTGCGTGTGAAATGGTCACAGCCACGCAGCCAATTTGGCAGTCCAAAAGGTTATCAGCTGAGTTGGGCCCTTTATGCACCTCTAGTGCCTGGCGAGAGTTCACGTCTGCTGACAAGTGGCAACGGCTGCCTTGTGGACGCGGTGACTGTGGAGGAATAAAGAATTGATGCAGTGGGCAGAGGAGGGGTTACTCAGCGCAAGGGAGCCGAAGGGAAAGGTTTCTCATGAAAAATGGACACACACAGCTTCACCGCTGCCGCGCATGACAGAAGGGGAAGGAAGGGCTCTACAGAATGATGTGTGTAAGTGTGTGTATGTACGTGTATGTGCGTGCACGAAGCAAGACGTCCTTTGTGTGTGTGTGTGTGTGTGTGTGTGTGTGTGTGTGTGTGTGTGTGTGTGTGTGTGTTTATGTGTGTGTGTGTGTGTGTGCGTGTGTGTGTGTGTGTGTGTGTGTGTGTGTGTGTGTGTGTGTGTGTGTGTGTGTGTGTCTGATTCTGTGCAGGTGATGCCGCGTGAGAGCTGGAGTCTCTGCTCTCTGAGAAAAAGTGCCCTCACGCATGGCTGCAATCGCAAACACAATTAAGAAAACATTCTCATGCAAATAGCAGAGACGCAGCGACCGTGATCATAAGGTAATTGCTTGTCAACATCCGCTCTCTTGCCACTGGCACACGCAATGCTGGGGGGAGAGCAGCAAAAAGCAACTCGTCAGCACAGAAATGTTTTTGTTTTGGCACAACTCTAGGTGACCTGGCGGCGGCAGCATCACGCTTGAAAGTCTTCACGCCAGTGTCCCCTCTCTCATCTCGTTCATTGTGCTTGTGTGTGAAAAAAAACAGGGTCATACACACACACACATACACACACACACACACACACACAAATACACACACACACCATGTCTCTTTTCCAGGAATTTGAACAAATGTTGGCTGGCCTTCAGAGAGGGAGGGAGAGAAAGAGATGGAGAGAGACTGGCTACACAAAGACTGAAAGATGACGCTTTAGATTTTTATTATAATTGGACCGAAGCATAATGTATGTGTGTGTGTGTGTGTGTGTCTGTGTGTGTGTGTGTCTGTGTGTGTATGTGTATTCATGTTATTTATGCCAAAATCAACATGAATGCCTCTAACATACAAACCATTACGGCCGTGGTCATCAGGCTTTCTATGAAATCTGTTTCACAGGCTTGTACAGTGGTCTCACTTGAATACACAGCCCTGAGTCTTAATTGGAGTGAAATGACCGGAAAGGTCTGGCCCCTGACAGCTCCAGGTTGGTTTGGTTTCACACACAAGTGCTAGTCGTGTCAGGGCCATATTGAAGAGTGCCCAGCTTCTGTCACTTTTTGTTTACAAGGTCAGTATAGGGCAGTCACTGACGGGGGCTATTTTGTTGTTTTGTTTTGTTTTGTTTTTTATACAGCAGGCCAGCCATTGTGAAGCTATTGACTATGGTGTTCATTAGGACCAACACATAAAATGCCCAACTAATTGCCTTTTTAACCCCTCACCCTCCGCACCACTGCGAAGAGTATTCTCTCATGTGCGACGCCTTTCAAGCCTTTAAGTAATAAACGTGGTGCGAGAGACAATAGCTGCTGCAATCATTCGCAGAGGTTATTTGTCCTGAAGCTGACCCACATGGCTTTTGTGCGTGGGGGCTGTCAGGAGGATGAGGGAGATCTGATGTGTGTAAAGTTGTGGTGGCTGGGGGTCAGTAGGGCCTGTTTCCATGAGAATGGGACTGCCGTGGAACCATTAGAAGCCCTCATTATGGGCCCTCAGAGGGGGTTCTAATAGATCAGGTTATCAGGTTCAGTGGCCACCAAGCGACGGCTGAGAACAGCCCTTAAAAGAGCACCACCACCCCCCTCCCAGGACACGCTTAATGCACAGGAAATATAAAGAAGGAAATATACTCATGCCAGAAAAGCGTATGTGTACTGTGTGTGTGTGTGTGTGTGTGTATGTGTGTTTTTGTGAGTCCATTTAAACACACACATACACACACACACACACACACACACACACACACACACTCTCTCTCCATACTGTACACTCATTCATTTCATACACTCATGAATAGTTTGTCTTTACAGTGGGCAGCTCTGTCCTCACAGGCGTTTGGGGTAACATGCATCACGGACCCGAGAGAATGTGTCAGGCCCATGCCTGAGCGGATAGCAGTCATCCGAGGACCGTTATATTTTGCTGATTAGTGCACACTGAAAAATCACCTTTAGAAACTAACTCTAACTAACACACTAACACATGGCTGATGCCTCACTAATTAACTAATCAGCTATAGGGGGCAATACTGAATATTACTGTGTGGAAAACAGTCTAGACAGCCTAGAGTCAGGCAAAGGTACAAAAGCAACAGGTGGGTAAGGTTAATTGCTGAAACTTACTGTGAAGGTAATAGTGTCTCATTGTCAACATTAAAGCTCTCCTGAAGTACAGTAGACTGACATAGCTCCGAAAGCTACAATTAGACCACATTTGTCTCACACTACAGCACATGTTTGAGCTTGTCATGACATTTGTAGAAGTGTTTTTTTCAACCCTTTTCACATACACAGAGTAAAAGAAAATGATTGACTATCTTCCACCATATACTCTTTTTTTCTTTTTCTTACAGTATCTATACAATGGGCCTCAAAGCCTTTGAGAAAAAAAAGTTAGTGAAATAGAATTTGACAGCTAGCATTAGAGGCACTGGTCACCAGTCATATCAGACCACATACAAGAGAATTGAGAGCTATCCATCAATCCTCTCCTCTTTCTTACATGTTGTATTATTCAACAGATAAGAGTCCTTTTCTTTGCAAACACCGCGCTCTCCCGTTTGTTCTCCTGTTTGTTTTCTTGTGGGTGCGTGATCCAGGGAATTCACAGAAAATCACAGAAAGGTCGCACTCCAAAAATCTTTTCTTTCTTGCTTTTATTCCATTTACTAACAGGGGTTAACAAACAAACGTTTCGGCCTGATGGCCTTCATCAGTGTGTTATACAACAGAGCCTCACCTCTCACCTTGTACTGTAGAGAATTGTGCCATCACATGCTGTAAGCTGTGTCTGAAGTTTGTTGTACGGGTGTACTGCAAGATCCCACATAAATATGTGGGGAATGTAGGTCATATGTCTGAACTGCTTGTGTATATCATGTATTCTTTTCTCTCACAGCAATTGGTCATTTATCTCAATAACAAGAGTTAAGCTGGGCAAAACAGTCATAATCTATTTGACTGTGAACTAGTGACTGTGACTGGGTCAACTCTTTTACACACAAGACTCTCTCTGTGTGTAATAAATCTGTTTTGTGTTCTTTTGAAACAATATGAAAAAAGAACAAGCTGTGTCCTGTCACTGGACAAAACAGAAAAGATGGCATGGATACAAAGTCTCAGATCCTACAAACAAAACAAAGCAAAACATAACATAACAAAAAAAAAAAAAAAAAAACACCAAAACAGCGTAGTAGAGTTTACGGTAACCTGAGAAACCCAACAGGGCTGACACTCCAGTGGGACATTTCAAAGCACAACAGAGTTTATTTGTGTTTTTCTGCATCCTATTATTCACTGTGACTGCTGTCACAGTTCTCTTGGTCACACCATTCCATCCTTGTTTTGATTTGAGGAAAGGACCTCATGAGATATACCTCACCGGGCACTTAATTTTCTATGTCATGTTTTTTTGAACTCGTCCATTTTTTCTCTCTCTCTGTCCAAGATCTGTTTGGCCATGCTGGAGAGAGGGTCCATGCTGGTGTTTATTTTGAAAAGCCCTTCACCGGGACAAATACTTTGGTTCAGCATCGACATGCTTGCGGCCTTGCACACTCAGGAGCATGGGGTAAGAATAAGTTTAGTGTTCAAGTCTAAATACATTTCTTCCAGTTGTCATAAATTTTGTTTTATCTCTCTTTAATGGGATAAAAAATGCGGGAGGAATTTCGTTCGGGAATGCGAGCCCTGGCTTCTGGATTTGTGTCAGGCACAGAGGGGTTGGTCCAGCAAAAACACACCCATGTGTAACGGATGCCAGCTAGCTTAGCTGTGCTTGTGGAACGTTGGTAAACCTCACTTCCAGACGCCTCAAGAGTGCTGCTGGCATGCGAGCCAGTAGCCTGGGCTATTGGCTCAATTGTTAGCGCGCTCGCCTCCCGATCCGAGGTGCTGCTGTTTCGCGGGTTAGAGTCCGGGCGTGTGCAGGGCTGAATCGCGCAGGTTCAACACAACGCAGGTTACATATGCACACTAGCATATTACTGTAACTACAGTACAGTAACGTTACATACAGTATTCAAACTGACACACACAAACACACACACACCCACACACAAACACATGCACATCACCTACTGTACAAGAGGGCCCTCTATCATGTCTTGCAAGACTGCCCCCCTCCCCCCGCTTGTGTGTTGGTTAAGTGCTGGTGAGGCATGACCCACCAGGTACACCCAGACTCTCTGTATTCTGTATGCTGTTGTTGTTGTTATGTCATTGTAAGCGGTACACTCTACTGTGGGTCTGACACGCATGTGAGTGATCAACACCGTGGGCGCAGGAGTCCAGTCTTGGGCACTGTGCTGCTCAAAAGCAGACCGGATCCAAACAACGCACGACAGACAGGGGAGGGGGCATCTGGCATGTCCCCCCCCCCCCCTCTCTCTCACTCTCTCTCCTCTTTCTTGTTGACAGCCAGGCCGACAAATTTTCCGATGCCAGATTGGAACATGATTAGTTCATACTTTCCTTTTATCTGTTGATGCGGCCATTGTGCGATGCAATCTGTGAAAAGTCTGTTTGTGCTTTATGGATGCACTACAAGTCACCCCATAAATAGGTCATATGTCTGAGCTGGGATGTGTCATGTGCTCCTTTAGAGTTTTATAACGCCGTCTTTAATGAGGCCTACTGAACTTTCGGAAAAACACCAGAGCCTTTTTCCAAAAAAGCTCTTTTGCTCTGACAGTTGGTAAGAGTGACACAAAAAGCTGTTTATCCTTGTGGGACTACGCTGGGGAACTCTGCCTATTACTCAGTGTGTCAATCCCCCCCCCACCCCACATCCATCCCACACCCTACGCCCCACACACACACACCATGGTTGTTTAAACACTTCCACTCTTGCCATTTTTCTCTCGCAGTGTTTATACACACTTGAACAAAGGGATTTCCAAAGTCCATTTCAAACCTCACAGCTTGCACTAAAACAATGTTTTGCCGTAAGGACTATGTAATGAGCCTCAGTCAATAACACGTTTTTCAGCTCTGTCTGTGTGTGTGTGCGCGCGTGTGTGTGTGTCTCTGTGTGTGTGTGTGCGCGCGTGTGTGTGTGTGTGTGCGCGCGTGTGTGTGTGTGTCTCTGTGTGTGTGTGTGCGCGCGTGTGTGTGTGTCTCTGTGTGTGTGTGTATGTATGTATGTGTTTCCATGGGTGTATAGTGGGTGTGGGGTGAGAAAAGTAGGTCTGAATCCTATTTTTTTGTACTCCATAACAAAATTCTTTGAGAGCCAGATAACTGAAAACGACGTGTATGGAGACAGGGAATTGGTGACCTTTTCATTATTGACAGCTATAAACTATATGGTCTGAGAAATGTGCACACAAATTCACACACAAGCACACACACACACACACGTCAGGGAATTGGTGACCATATCATAATTGACAGCTTTAAACTAAATTATCTGAGAAATGTGTACACACATTCACACACAACCACACACACACACATCTCAAACTTTTCTAATATTCTGTCAAATATTTGAGTTTAGAGTACAAGTGCCTCTTACACAGTCATGTATATTATGTCTTAGAATGAACGGGTTCTTTGGGGGCGCAGCAGCATCTGTGGGTCACGGTGTCCCCGGGGACTCGGGTTTGGGTCCGACCCACAGACATTTCCTGGTCCCGCCCCGTCTCCCTCTCCCACCTCTTCCTGTCACTCTTCACTGTCCTATCTGATTAAAGGCAAAAAATGCCCAAAAATGCATCAAAAAAAAGAATGAGCGGATCCTCTTCCATGGAGCCTGCCATGGCTCTTCAGTTTAAACAAAAAAAGAAAAAGAAAGAAGAAAGGTGCTTTGTGGCATCTGTGTAACATTAAAAAATGACGTCTGAGCAAGTGTGACATGCAGCTGCGGTCAAGACAACTCAAAGCCTAGGATTTTATTGATTTTGATTGTATTTGATTGTATTGTGTTTAAAGCAGCCTTAAAGAGTTTATGTTCTATCTCAAAATAACGTTTCCAAAATAATTTTGATGGCACATAAACTTCATAAGGCGAACCACACTTCTGTCGCACTTTGAGCAGGCTGGAATTAGCCAGCGAGCGATGTGAATAGAGTAAGCCTCGAAAAAATGACAATAACTATATCCATACTGGCTTCAACACCTAGCATGCTAGTTACTATTCTTATTCTAATTTGACTGGGAATGCACACAATGTCACAGCCTAAGTTAGATACTATCACTGAGAGACAAAAAGGCAAATTGAGTGGCAGCATTCCATTGGAATGTCCTGCAAAAACCTTAAATGGGAAAGAGCTAGCCTAGAAATCTAGACGCGCCCCTAGCGGCAGCAAATTACATTTGCTGCAAGGGCTAGTCTAGCAACTCTCCGTTGGCTTGTAAGCTCCAGAAATCGAAACTCAATCAGGCCAATGAAATCGTGCATAGAGTCGTTAGGTGGGCTTAACATAATGATTGATGGCAGAGGTGCAACGGTTTGGCTTGAATTCCCTACTACTTGAAAACAAATAAGATGGATGTTGCTGTTGGCGAACAGTGTGACACGAGTTAAAGGAGAATTCCGGTGTGATTTTGATTTCCCATTTAGTAACGATAAGTCGAGCGACGAGTAAGAATGAACAGGTATGGTAAGGGATCAGATTCCAAAAATAATTCCGTGGAAATGCATGGATTCCAGTTGCTGCTACTGGAAGAAACTGGAATCCATGCATTTCCACAGAATTATTTTTGGAATCTGATCCCTTATCATACCTGTTCATTCTTACTCGTCGCTCGACTTATCGTGACTAAATTCAAGATGGCTGCAAACGCTAAACTTCGTGAAGATACTGTCTGTATAAATCGTCTTGTAAGTAAACTACCAGTGCTTTTTCAAAGTTCTCAATGTCTCATTTTAAATGTCAGGGCCCTCGGAAGTCTACCAATGAAGTGTGGAGATACATTGAGCCTCGTAAATGGTGTAAAACAGTGATTTATTTGCATGGCTATGCCGATGCCGAGGCACCACCATTGACCGCCTTGTTGGTAGCATCGGCTAACTAGCGCCAGATTTCGGAGTGCAGGGGACAAGCCGAGATGGGCTATGAGACATACGTTCACACTAGGTATCATGTTTCAAAACACTTTAGGTCAAAATCACACCGGAATTCTCCTTTAAGCTTTTATTAAGTTGGCAAACGTTTGAACTAGCCAACTAGCTCTGCTGGTGGGAAACGCATGGGACTCATAGCGCTGCCGCTGTCCTATTGCGTGCAGAGGGGATTTGAAAGACAACTGATTACCCCGCCCCTCGGACTGAGCACTGCGAACGGTGAGTGCCCAGACCCTACATTTTAATGTGGGTCTGGCTCGTCAGGCTAGGAAAGAGCTGCTTTGACTGTACAACGCATGCAGGAATTCTGGAGCTCTCATTATACATGAGACTGCCATCAACGCATTCCCTCTATATCATCTCTTGCGCAGGTATGTCATCTGGGCAGATTCCCTCTATATCATCTCTTGCGCAGGTATGTCATCTGGGCAGATTCCCTCTATATCATCTCTTGCGCAGGTATGTCATCTGGGCAGATGAGAAGAGTACGGATGAAAACAGCAATGCTACTCCATGTTTACTCAATTCCAAAAAAAATACATGTTCCTGGGTTTTTGTTTATTCGGAAAAAGACGTCAATGGGCTCCTTTCCAGATCGACCTGCAGAGAAAATTCATATTTACTAACAGGTTCATCTGTGTTTACCAGGCTAGATGGCACAGACACACACACACAAATACTCACACAGACAAGCATACACACACATACACACACACACACACACACACACACATGTTCACTCTCTCTCCCTCTCATACACACAAGAACACTGTGGTACAGTACATTTAAAATTCCAATACCTTTGTTATTTAGTCACAATTCAATCACTTCAAGCAATTTAGACTGTAAAAACTGTTGTTTTGCATTGTTAGGAGAGGATGTAAGACTTGAGGTTTACAAAGAGTTGCAGGAGTAGGGGATGGAAATTACTTGGGAAGCATGACTTGCAGTTTAGTTGCAGGAGTAGGGGATGGAAATGACTTGGGAAGCATGACTTGCAGTTTAGTTGCAGGAGTAGGGGATGGAAAGAAATTGGGAAGAGTGTTTTATTTCCTTCGTGTAGAAGATGGCAATACCATGCGGTGGTCACATCAACTACCGCTATGCGGTACATCTAGTTCATTTTCGAATATTTTACTCTACAATGCTTACACATGCTTACATATAGGACCTTTAAGCTGTTTAGTGTTTCCAATCCTACGCCAACACCTAGTCTAGACAGACCTGCAAAACCAGAAAAGCCGTCTGGCTTCAGCAAGTCAGCAAGGTCAACAATAGGTCAGCAAGGTCAACAAAAACTAATAGCTGGACTGGAGACCATAAAGGCAACTTGGCACATGTGCACCAAATTCACATGGCACCAGCAAAATTGGAGAGACCAGGGGCAGAGCAACGGCGCGGCTGATGGGAGCGTAGTTGTGGGTGAAGGGCCAGGGGCCAGGCTGTGCTTGCTGTCGCTTGTTGTTTTTCACTGGCTGGGGTTGGCCTGAGAGAGGCAGAGTTCCCACACCAATCCAGCCAGAGAGCGTCAGGGGGGCTGGAGAAGGGGTAGAGATAGAGAGAGAAAGAGAGAATGATTGAAAGAGAGAATTATTGAGAGAGAGAGAGAGAGAGAGAGAGAAAGTGGGGTGGTGGGAGAAAGAGAGAGAACCTGCTCCTGATCTGGGCCCATGCAAAAGGGCATTTCATAAATTGACATATTAACCTCCAAAATGAGGAGGGGAGAGGACCCCGGAATAAAAGAGCCTCAGTTGGGGCGGCCATCTCTGAACCCATTTAACTGTGTACCACGGTGACATGGGGAGGCACCGGGGGGTTGGGGGTGGGAGAGGCAGAGGGGCCCACCATTTCTGGGGAGGGAAGGCGATCAAGGACGGGGTGTGTGTGTGTGCCCATGGGACAGGGGCTTGCTTTGCATTGGAGGGTATACATAAGACACTGCCAGCTCCTTGGTTTTTGGGGTTAATCCTAATTAAAAATGGAAGCTGCTTTCATCTTAGCAAGCCAAAGTGACCCTCCGTGAACTTTTGTCCACTTGCTTTCAGCCTGAGAGGGAGCCTATGCTCAGGCAATTAGCCCGACTCTACAATGGTTTCCAGCCGGGAGGCGGGGACTTGCTGTCCTATTGGTCTGCCAAGCCCTCAAAACCTGACTCATCATGAATTTAAATAGGAAGTTAAGAAAAAACAACAACAAAATAAAGCCCTCACACATCTAGCCAAAACCAATACCATATTTCAATAAATGAGATGACATGATAGCACTAAAAGTGACCAATAGCTTAGACATTCTTTCTCTTTTTTTTTGATGTTTTCACTTTTTCTTTTATGAGCCCTTTGCTTGCGTGAGTGTATGCTTTTGCCCCGTTAGTATCAGTGTCCTGATCAACAGCCGAAAGTGGTACAGACATCAGAAAATCAGCCCTGAGTCATCTTTCATGAGAACTGTGATTAAACACACAGATGTAGGCCTATTAGAATAAACAACAAAAAAACTTGACCGAGTCAATCGCTGGAATGAAAGGTTAGGGCAATTTTCCAAAGCATAAATAAACAAAAGAGCATATCAATAAAGGAAATCTGATGGAGGATATCATGCTAAATCACAGACATATTTGCTCACTGTTTTAGAAGGCAAGTGGGAAAGAAACAAATGTATCCACCTTGTCAATCAAAGTTCCTGACCTAAGTTGGGTATTCCACTAACAGTTTTTGTCACCCTGCAGAGTGTGAAGGAGGGGCCAAACATGCAGTACTGCATGCAGAAAAACATAATTCTGCTAAACCAAACGCTCCCCTGCCTGCTCTCCAGAACGTTCTTTCAATGTACACCTAACCCCTTTAGACTGCGATGTAAAGGACATTCTTAAGGCCTGCATGGCCGGCTGAAACCCTGGACTATTAGTCTATTAATTGCGCTTTTCCTGAGCCACGTATCTCTCCCCAAAGCCAAGAGCATTCCAGGCTACGGTGCACAAGGTTACATTGTTTTATAAAGTCAGACGGATAAACATTTTTCAAGGGCACGTCTCTGTGCTGTGTGGAAGGTCTCTAAGGCTTTGCCGGAGGAGGCCAACATAGCAGGTCTGTGCACTGCAGACATCTCCCTCTCCTCTGTTCTCTCCCCCGTTTGCTGGTTATCTGATACTTGTTTTTGGGGAGAAAAACAATGAGAGTATTTAGTCAGATGTCATGCAGAGTCTAGTTTGTCTCTTTCGCAATTCAAACCTTTGTTCGCCGGCGCGCTCTCCACTCCCCTGGTAGCAGAGCAGTGTGTGTTTTCAATTAGAAGGCCTCAAATCGCGTCACTTTTTTTTTAACCCCCACCCCCCCTCAAAAAACACTCTCTCCTTCGCAAGCCATTGCTTCCTTACTGATACGTGGCCACATTAAAAACAGCGAAAGGGAAGGGAAATGAGAGGTCTCTCAGATAAGGGTTTTTTTTTGGGGGGGGGGGGCAAAGCGGGTTAGGGGTGGAGTGGAGCTCAGGGGGGATAGCACAAAGAGCCGCTTGTTTTCGTCAGCTCATGTGTGGTTTTCTCAGTTTGATCGCCTTTGTGTTTGGGGCTCACAGCCTGTGGCTGCCGAGGGTGACTGCTATGTGCGCAAACTCTCCCAGCTATGAGGAGATGACTGTCATCCAGGAATGTTCCACCATTTTTTTTTGGGCATCTCTCTGCAGTTTCCTTCGGACAATAAACCGGTTGCTCATTGTCTGGTGGTCACCGAAAGGGAAGATTTTAAAACCTTTTCAAAGACATTGTATTTCTTGGTGCTTGTTAACCTATTTGGAGTTAGGTGTTCTAGCACACCAAATCTTCACTAATAAGGGTCTGAAAGTCTGGGTATTTCCTTCCTTGAGTTGCTGATGAGCGTGATAAACCTTTGCCATTAGATCTCAGAGCATGACAGAACAAGGGGGAGAGAGAGAGAGATGAATACATCCACCCAAAACATATTTGGAATAGATTCATTTTTGTCTTAGCCAAGATAAAGACAAACTCGGTCCACACCTCTATTCTCTGGAGATAATGAAGGGTTACTGAAACAGTGAAAAGTTTCATCATTGTGAAACACGGGCTGCTCTGGCAGAGCTTAGAAAATGTGCTTTGTTCGTCTCTTGGATCTTCATCAACTGTTATTATCCAAGTTACTGGAGTATGTTTGTCTGAAATGAATTTAAGTCCAAATGTCGACTGAGCCACTTAACTGTATTTAGAAGCATAATCCCCTTAGCCAAGTTAAATATTTCAGGTTGCCTATTTGGCCAATTTTGCACAGTGGTTTGGAGACATTATAACAATAAGTTGAGGGGGAGTTGGAGGACATTCTTGAATTCTTGCCTTCCGGGCAGTAGTCCCTGTAGTCCTCAGTGATGGCTGCTGCCTGAGGGTCTTTTAGACTGTATGTCTCTATGGACTCACCTGAGCTTCCATACTCTGCAGGGCATTAATAAATGCAGGAGCTGGACGAGGTTCAAATAAAGTAAGTCGATTAAGAACAGCTATTATTCAAGGAGAGGCAGAGTGTGTTTCAGTGGGGGGTAGGTGGAAGTAGTGTAGGGGCTGGGGAGTTCAGTAAGGACAGAATGTACAGGACAGTGATAAGCTGTGCTTTCACCTCAAATGTCTCCTCATAACCCTCTCTTGCTCTCATATATATCATTTTATTGGAAGAAGACGTGATAAGGCACTGCCTATAGCCTGATGTAGCCATACTCCACCATTGGGACGTGATTATGAGGCATGTTTCAACCGATACAGGGGAAAAAATGCCTCTGCACACAATTGATAGGCCTAACCAATCAGAGCAATCAAATGGCCTACCATGAATCCAGCAGGGAGAACAGCCAAAACATAGCCTGACGAGTCAGACCCACATTAAAATGTAGGGTCTGGGCACTCATCGTTCGCAGTGCTCAGTCCGAGGGGCGGGATAATCGGTTGTCTTTCAAATTCACTCTGCACGCAATAGGACAGCGCTATGAGTCCCATGCGTTTTCCCACCAGCTGAGCTAGTTGGCTAGTTCAAACTTTTGCCAACTTAAAAAAAGCTTAACTCGTGTCACACTGTTCGCCAACAGCAACATCCATCTTCTTTGTTTTCAAGTAGCAGGGACTTCAAGCCAAACCGTCGCAACTCTGCCATCAATCATTATGTTAAGCCCGCCTAATGACTCTATACACGATTTGATTGGCCTGATAGAAGTTTAATTTTCAAGCTCACAAGCCATTGGAGAGTTGCTAGACTAGCCCTGACAGCAAATGTAATTTGCTGCTGCAAGGGTGCGTCTAGATTTCTAGGCTAGCCAAAACAAGCTAGCCTTTATCGCTGTTTTCTGTTCGTTTTTAGTTATTGTGCTGTCAATATCGTAAAACAGACGATTGCAACATCTAAATATCTAGCTTCTCCAGCGACAGCTGTTTTTGAAAAATCAAATTAAGCACGCTCATGTGACATATAGGCACCATTGCTCACATATCTATGGTTGCTCATCTGTCCATCATCGTATAAAGCCCACCCAGACTATTTGATTGGTCTGCGCAGTTCTCAAGTTTTCATAGTTTTCTCAATTGAAAATGCTGCCTTCATGAGACGTTGGAAATTCGGAAATCCCGACCTCAGGCAGAGGAAAAATTACTTGAACACAGAGTTGGGTCGGATTTTGTGCTCAGAGACTCGTGCAGAAGTGTTGTGCCCAAAAGTACCCAACTTGACATCACAACCACGGCGGCCTCCCTTGCAATAACCAGTGTTGGGCAAGTTACTGAAAATTAGTAATTAGTTACAGTTACTAGTTACTTCTTTCAAAAGTAATTCAATTACGTTACCAATTACTGTATATCAAAAGTAATTAGTTACTAGAGAAAGTAACTTTTGAGTTACTTTTAAGTCTGCTTTTAAAATGTCAATATGAACAGTACTGAACAGTCACACACACAATAAACCTAATTTTTGGACCTATTTATTGTAGTTTCAACGGCCCTTCAAATCAATAGCCTTGTGCATGAGTTCTTAAACTTTTTCCGACCACAAAACATTCTACAATGCATGGCCTCCCTGACCTTGTTTTGCGCCACCCTCACCATCTAGGTGGTTTGATAGATATGTACAGTACACTGCCTACTGCTTGCCTTCTACTAGTATGCATGGTGGTGCACTGACACTGAATTCTGCAATATAGTAATAAGTTATTATTATCATTATTATTGCAATCCTTCTGTAGGCTACATGGAATTCGTTCAATGGGATGTAATGTGAAACAATGTTAAATGGCCTATTTTCAAAGCAGTTATTGTCTGCTCACACACACATTACCTTAGGTTATCGTCATCCTGCTTTGAACACAGTTGTATTAGCATTTTAAGCACCACCAGTTTGGGAAAAGTGCTGACCTACCGAAATAAGTTTTAATGCATCCGAGAGTTTGGGACTGTCGCGCACTATGCAGAAGGTTACTCTTCATCTGATAAGGTGTTCCAGAGAGAAGTTGCATGTTCCGTCGCAGACAAATGAATCCATAACACCATGGACGTCAATTCCGATGTAAACATCCTACTGTGCAAATAACTCAAGTCACTGTTACGTACGGTAGGCTATTTGGAGGTTTCTTTATCTGGTAAGTGAAATCTGAATTTTCCTCTCGAGTTAAACGTGTGGTTGCTTGTGCCAAGGCTATATATAGGCTACCGTAGCCTATTTGTGTTGTGGCGTGGCTATGTTGTAAGAATGAGAAATTGATATAACGAGGCTTTTGCGCAATAGGCGAAAAAGAGCGGAGATAAATAACAATGTGCTTTTACTGTAGTGGAGCTTACGAGATGGAAACGAAAGGGAAAAGGCTTTTAAGATGCCCATTTAAATTGTAGCGTAATGCACTCTTGTGTGTTTTAGCATAAATCCGAAATAAGGAGCAATGTGAGGAGGCTCCTATTAACTGTAGCCTAAAGAATGCATCTGCAATCTAAACATGAAACACAATCGCTGGAAACACAGCTAAGGTCGGGAGACAAAGCAGCAAATGTGCATCTTGTCTGCAGTCGTTCATTCAAGATCAACAGAGTAATGCAAGTAACGAACTCTTTGAAATTTCAGTAATTGTAATTGCGTTACTGGATTTACAAAAATACTTCGTTAGGCTACATGCTCGTTACCACTAAAAGTAGTGGAATTACAGTAACGCGTTACTTTGTAACGCATTACTCCCAACACTGGCAATAACACAAGAGGCTCACCTCACTCTAATTACAAATAGGCAATGTAATTTATCACTAAATTAAAACTAGCCTATAGAAACATTCGCCCCAGACATTCTCCTCTTTGCTCAACCTTAGTAAGCAGTTCTTATAACTTATTTATGCGTTTCCTGTAAAAACAACAAAAAAACGCAATAATTTTACTGGGGGATCCATATTTATTTTCCGAGCTGATCTCATCAACACACTTTTTTTGGACATCAGGATTTTAAAAGTCGGGTCCTCCGAGTTTATGGTCGTCATGAAGGAAAGGCAGTAAAAAGTCCAGACCGAATTTTCCGACCTCAAATTGTGGGCGGGGTTAAATTCGGGCTGCCTTCCAGCTCATGAACATGCCCTGTCAACCGCCCTGTAGCTGCATGGCATTCCCTGTAGCTGTTGGCTGCAGCAACTCGAGCTAGGTAAAACCAATTGTGTTCAGGTTTTTTTTTTTCATACTGATAGTACTTGGTGACCTTGAGAATCTATGAGAATCGCCGGAATTCTCCTTTAAAAGCATACACAAGGTGTTGAACTAGCAGATAGGCTACATAGGCATAGTCTTGCGTACTTAAACATAGGATAGCCAGGCTTATTTGCATTGGTGGAGCGAGGGGGTGGCTTCGGGGGCTCAAGCCCCGAATCTTTTTTCAAAAGCCCCGAATCTTTTTTCAAAAGCCCCGAATCTTTTTTTTGTATGTGTTTTCAATTTCCAACGATTCTAATTTCTAATTTAACTTCCCCTTGCTTTCTCTATAAATGTTACAAAATGTAGGCTACTATTACTGAGCAAATAGGCTATCCCTTATTTTCAAAGCCCAATATTGACAGACAATCTGATTTCCCACACGATGGGAGCCGAGATCTAGCGGTTTACGTCATAAACCTGGCAGGAAAGTTCAGAGCGGCGCAGTCAGTTTAAACAGCAAGCCGGTAAGAAAAACTATTGTCAAGACATTAGGCAATTAGGCTACTGTAGGCCTACCCCGGAATACAAAAATAAACTTCAGAAAGACAGAAAGTTTGTTGTAGGCTACTGTATTCAGAGTCTGACCGAATCAGTAGATTTACCTTGTCAGTTGAGTTCGTTCAATTCATTTATTGTAGGCTAGTAGCCTAGGCAAATAGGCTATGAAACGGAGATGTAACGTGGCTACCGGCGGGATTTTGAACTTGCATGTTTCATGCATTTTAGGGCAAACAATACCATGGGATTGATGTGTTCTCCTTTTGAGGAACGTAATCAATTATTACAGACAGCTCAGACACAGTGCACGTCCGCAATAGGCCTAGGCTACTTTCACTTTCTAGAGTGCGCATTAATTACGTAAAAGATGCTTCATACCAAAACAACGATCAAACATTATCAAATGTATCATGACGTGTTGTCACAAAGACTTACTCCAATTAGAAAATCGAAACCAAAATCATGTAAGTGTAAGTGTTCTCTCATTGACGCCTGTAGGCCTATAAGGAAAATGTAGGCTATCCCCCCCTCCCCAACTGAATTAGCCCCCCTATGTGAAGCACTGAAGGGGGGAATTCCCCCCCATTTTGAAAAAATAATTTTAAGCCCTGGATTAAATTTAGCTTCATGTGTTCCACTGAACATTATAATAAGTGGGTTCACAATGTGTGGGGGTGTGCTAAACCTGACCATAAGGCTACTTTGTATTGAGACAAGGTAGCATCCCATCAGGGTTATCTCAGCATAGTATACTAGCCTATAATATACAAACCATAACTCATAAAAAACGCTTAACTAACTAAGTGCCTGCTGATAGGCTATGCCTATTGACCCCTCTTGAAAGACCCAAAGTGCCAGTCAGATATACCTTGAGTCTCACATTTTTAAAGTCTCAATGTGTCCGTTAGTTTACACAGAATTCACTAGAAGTCATTATTTAAGGATTTTTTTTTTTTAAATCTGCCCCAGGGTGCATGCCCCCGGACCCCCCTAGCCTTCCTGTGTGTGACACTGGGCTAATCCCCCAATGTTTCAATTGTCTGGCTCCGCCCCTGCTTATTTGCTGTTTTTTCAACGTCACTGTTAAAAAGTGACAAAATAGTCAAACAGTGCTATGTGGCTGCATGCAAACTAGTTAATATGTTGGGAAACAGTACACTGCATTTTTGATATTATGTCAACTTTTATTTATTCACTCATGGACAATCTTCTTCGGTTCATCACTGCTTCCACAAGGCAGTGGTTCCCAACATGTCCATGGATTCCCCCTTTCTCATATCAGAAAAAGATGGAGTGTGCCTCAGTGGTTGATTTAATTAAGGGTTTGATTCTGCTAAATTGAACAGTTACTTCATTCAGGCAATACCAAAGCACTTTTCCTCTGTTGCATGCATGCTACTTGTTTATTCAGCATCAGCTTTGGAAATAACAATGTCCACAGACAAGGTAGAGTATGTTGCATGATTTTAGGAAAGTATGATGTATTGCAACATCAGAAGCAAGTCAAATTTGTAGTTTCTTATGTCTCCTTCCATCGAACTACAGATCCGCTACCCGATCTGGCAAACTTGCATAGTGCGGTTATCCGATAGAGGGTCGCAAAGTGAATGCAGAAGTGTCGTTCACCCTGTTACGAGTTGATGAACCACTGAAATGATTTTGGAAACATTTTAAGGTACAAAAAACTTGGTTACACTTTACTTGACAGTATCGACATAAGAGTGACATGACACTGTCATGAAAGTGTCATAAATAAGTAATAAACGTTTATGATCTTCTGTCATTAAGTGTCATTCGTTTTTTTCATAACAAGTTAGGGTTAGGATTAGGATTAGGGTTAGGTTTAGGGTTAGGATTAGGATTAGAGGTTAGGGTATGGGTTAGAGTTCATGTGTCATGACAGTGTCATGTGTTCATGATGACAGTGTCATGTCACTCTTATGCTGTCAAGTAAAGTGTTACCAAAAACGCTTTAATAACTGTAGTCACTGGAGCATCAAGCTGCTTGGAGATGTTCTAATAATAGCCTTTACTTTTAATATACTATACTATGTGTTCATTTAGTACACACAAAATAAACAACAAATGATCCCTTTTCAAAATTTCTTTGCTTTACTTAAAGGCGCAGTCAGATATTTTGCAGGAAGTTGCGTTTGTTTGTGTTTATGTTTACATTCATTAGCAGATGCTTTTGTGCAAAAAAACCTACATTATATTTTAACCAAGGACCAAACTAAACACACTAGAGAGGTAGCTCACCCCTACCTTCAGTATTCCCAGAGAAACTCCACGCAGGGTTTCATTATTGTTTGGGGGCAGGCAGCCCCCTCTTTGTTTGTTTGTTCGGAGCCTGGGCTGCCTACTGAGACCAAGTTTTTTTTACAGTGTGATCACGGAATGGGCAACAAGCGGTTGTGAGGAGATGATTGCTGAATGTGACAAAAAAATGTTATGGGCTTGAAATCGCGTCCCTGACTGCGCCTTTAAAGGCATGCAGTTATACATGAGAAAATAGCTTTGAATTCAGTCATTTTCTAGGAAGAAATTAAGCATTCTTTCGATAATCTCTTAGGGCACCACCAATAGCAACTACAAAATACAGTAGCCATACCATATAATCAAAATAAAATACTGTATTTTTGAATTTTGAAAATACTAGAAATACTCTTTAAAGGGAGTATGAAATCATGCAAACCTTCCATATCTGTCTAATCTATCCCTTAATCAGTACACTGACTGCTGATTGAGTGGACATTGTACTCTGCCTATGAGACATGCCATACAAACAGTCAACTGATCAACTATGCTGACCTGCCTGTTACATCTCATAGCCTAAAAATGTATCAGAGATGTACTCAAAAAGTCGCAACTGAACTTGTGGTACAAAGTGGAGACAAGTTCCTGACATTGTCAATGCAATGCATACATGTATCATAAATACTGCCCATCCCTGTACATAGTCACCACATCATGACAATCATTATGCAATACATGTTATGCTTAAATGAATAGAAGAGGAAAATGTGAGATTACTGAGACTGATTAATGAGATGTTCTCTCATTTTCAACATGATAAATTATCCAGAGGATCTGCTTGAGTTTGAGCATGACTTTTGTTTGGGCTTTACTTCCTGTCTATCGTAGCTTATTCTGGAGGATAAGCATTGTCATGGAGCCGCCCAGTTGTGCGTCTTCACTGCAGCTGCTGCGAGCCGTGAAGTGTGTTTATGTGGATAAAGAATGTTGAGGACGAGCGGACGCGCCATCTAAGATGCTCCTCCTGTCTTGCCAGACCATGGGGGATGTAGTGAATCTGCCAGTCCTGCACTGGAGTGTCCCATGGACTGATCCAGAGGGGGTTCAGGATCCAAGATCGTGTCCTCCAGTGCACTAAAGCAGTTGTTTTCTTTGGTTTGTGAAAGAGGGGATAAAAGTGTTATGAGCATAACTGCTGGAAGTGTTCAGGCAGGGATTGGTAGTGTGTTGGAGTGCAAGACTGACAGCATCTTCTGCTGATTCATGTATCCTTCTATCAAACTTTTCCTCCCTCCTCTCTCTGCCTCTCTTTCTCTAAATGTCTGGTTATGATGCTGTCAAATACAATGTTGCCAAAGCATATATAGATAATAAAAAAATATATAATAAAATATAAAGATTTGTCTTTATCATGCTCTCTCTCTCTCTCTCTCTCTCTCTCTCTCTCTCTCTCTCTTTCTGACTGTCGGTGTCTCTCTCTCACGCTCTCACTGTCTCTGGCAGATGGGACTCGGAGGCAGTGGCTGGGTGGGCTGAGCTCAGCCTTTGCCAAAGCCATCCCTGTGCTTTCCTCCCCCTCTTAGCTAGCTTATTTATGCGGTGGTCATCCAAACACTGCAACGACTCTCCACCATTGACAGAGTGAGATAAAACCAAACCACAAAGGCCGCATTATGCCTCATTCACAGAAAAACACCAGTGATTCAGAACATTGATTTCAGCAGCCACCCCCCCCCCCCTTTCAGTGTATCTGTTGGGTTTTCGGTGTGCGGGTTGGCTTAACGAGACAAATCTGCCATGAAAGTGTTGTGGCCCAGGACATCCTCTGGACAGCAATTACGACAGTGCATTTTGTTTGTTTGTGTGCCTGTTTGGAAAATAAGAGGAAGTCATAATTAGTCAGTGCTGTTATGGTACATGCAACATTTGTACATGCTTCAAGACTATACTCAGGGACCAGACGCAGGATGTTAGCCGGGTCGAAACAAGCCCCGGGACACGCTAGCTCTGTGGGCTGTTGTTCTCCAGCAGGCACTCAATAGCCCTCTCATTGCCTGGTGCAGACAAAACAAACGCTTGTAAACATTGCAATATGTACTATAGCACTTTCACCCCCTATGCATTTCATTTAGCATTTTGGTCATGTTTACATACTGCGGGCCAACTCGATGTTTATCGCTCTGTCCGAACAAAGCCAGCTGGACTTGGACAAGAGGAAGCATACAGATGTGAGACAGTGAATCACGCGCACTACCCACAAACATATGGCTCCTTCACTGACCAACACCAAGTGGCGGTCATAGGTACCACATGCTGTCCCGACGACCATGTGGTAAACACACACACACACACACACACACACACACTGTGATGATTGTTCTTTGTTGTTTCATCACGCCACAATGAGTGAAAAAGACCACCTCACTCAGAGGGTTCTCGGAAGGCAATTTGTAATGTTCGTTTGGAGACTTGTGATTCATTTGACCAGTGTGGTGGACAGAGTTATGAGGAACACTTTGCCACCTCAACAGTGTGTGTGTGTGTGTGTGTGTGTGTGTGTGAACAAGTCACTAGTCTGATGAACACAATTAACACAGGAGGAAAAAGAGAGGGAATGACTTATTGTGCTCCAGGGAGGCGCAAGTCACTTCCACTCCCAACTGGAATGTTTTACACATTTGGAGAGAGTTTTTATTCACTGCATCTGTGGAATGGCACACACACACACACATACACACACACACACACACACACACACAGTGTGAGCAGTGGCGCGTCTTACACATGCATTTGTTTGCCCTTTTCCCAAATATTCACTCTATATCAGATTTAGCAAAAGTGATTTGCTGGCAATCTCTGTCGAAGCATTTGGGTCCACTTACAGAAAAATTATATGAGCCCAGATGAAAAGCGTTTAAAGAAGTCTTTGAGAAATAAACAAAACACTTTGTTTTAAAAGCTGCTTGGTAGTATATAATAACAAAATGGGCCACAGTCAAGTTATCATGGCTGTGTTGAAAGATCCCTTCTCATGATAATTTAACTGTTGATTAAACTCATGAATAAAGCCATTGCTGCTCACATGTGCAAAAAGCATAGATGCGATTAATAATGTCTGATGCGAAAATGAATGTGTGTGTGTGTGTGTGTGTTTGTGTGTGTGTGAGGGCATGTGAATGTCGCCAGATGTGAGCTATGGAGTCTTAGTTGTTCAGAGAGCATAAATGTTTTTCTTCCTTTTTGTAACACTGAAAGTGGCTGCTGCACAACTGGAGCTTACTTCCTCTATGTTTCAACTCGCAAAGATCTTCACCTGAGCGTAACACTGTTATGATGACAGTAGATCAGATTAGATAGTCTTTATTGCCATTGCCTCTCTTTGCAAAGGTACAACGAGATTGAAAAGTTATTTACTGATATAGTACCATTGATAAAGAATAGGTTCTTTACACAAGAAATGGTAACACTGATAAACAAACATAGGACAATCAGGGCTTTTAAAGTAACTCTATGTAACAACTTGCCACTTTCTTGAACTATGCTTTTATCAGGCAACTAGTTTTGGTATAATCTTCAAATTCATTTTGATGATATGATACATGGTCATGTGAAGGACAGATTTACATGTGTGCCATTCGATCCAGCTATCCACGACATGCACAACATTGCTGACTACATCGCCAAAAGACACAAGATAGAATGTTAGCGAGCTTCTAACAGTGCCAATAAGGCTCTGGGTGGTGTTTGTAAGGTTGTGTGTGCCCTTTAGATAGCTAGTTTTAGGCCAAAACTTCATAGAGGATGCCTATGAAGCTGTGTGTGTCGGGGGGGGCAAACATTTCCTCTGAACGTCTCTTGCTGCACTCTTTTCGTAGCTTTGAATTCCTCGCTTTACTCCAGACTGTTCTCCTGCCCTGAGACGAAGAGCAGGACGGTGGCCAGCTGAAGACACACCACTGGCAAAAACTCCGTGTTTATGACCAGTAAAGTTGTGTTTCATTTGGTGGGGTTTTCTTTTAATGGGTGACATTTGAGGTTTTAATTTGGTCCAGCCTTTGGATGTTCCACCTCTAAATGGGCAGCCATTACCATAAAGAGGTCAATATGATGCGCGGGTCACTGTCTGCACATGTCTTAAAATGTAAAAATGGCCTTTAAAACCTTGGAAATATCTAGGCTGTGCATTTTATATGCTTTCTGCTAAAGAGGAAAAATGTTGTTTCCACTGCGTCTAAAGAAAGCTTACCACACGTCCCCAGAGTTAGGAAAGAAAAGAACAAAGGGTGAGGCAAAAAAAAAGAAACTAGTCAAGCTATTCTGGAAAAGTGATGTCTGGGTCACGGGAAAACGTCACTGTCTGTGTGTGTGAGAGGTGGTGAGGAAACAGTAGTAGTCATGCCCCTGTCATTTCGGTGTGTGAGGGTGAAAATCTAAACAGACTCGAGCTATCATCTGACTCATCTGTCATCTGAAGTGCAAAGAAGGCTTCATACTCTTCGGGGATAACAGTGACATTGTGGAGCATTAGGCCAAGTCATAAAAGCAGTGGACTCTGGTCTTTCCTGTTTTTCCGTCAACCAACCACAATCCTGTTGACAGAGGAAGAACGTGAGTCTCTCTGCCCTTTCTTGCACTCCTCCCCGAAGTGCGGACAACGGCGCTGGCAGTGGCCTACACAGTGCCGCGAGACGCGGCGGCATGGCAGAGCAATCGCATACTGCCCCAGCAATCGCCTACTGCCCCAGACTTGACCCACTGACCACAGCAAGGGCCAGCGGGGAGAGACCGCACCTGGGAGTGGGCGTTCTTGAGGTCATTGTTTAGACGCACGAGAGTGTGTGTGCGTGTCATGTGTTGTTATTGTTCGGAAGCACTGGGGTTTGCCAGTGATCCAGGCAGTTGGCTTGTAGGGAGGTCGCCGTGGCTACCACTATGCCTCTGAGTGCCCAGTGTTTACTGGCCGTGGCCGAGAAGGGAACGAGGGATTAGAGAGGGAGAGAGGGAGGGATGGAGAGATGGAGGGTCGTGGAGTAAACACAAGAGAAAGAGAGAGGCGTGAACATGGCACGATGGATGGATAGGCAAAGACAGACAAAATGCTTGGCAGGTAGGGAAAGAGGAAGGGGGTGAGGACACAAGATACCAAATATAAAAGGCCAAGGAGAGGGTGGATAGACAAAAAAGAGAGAGAGAGAGAGAGAGAGAGAGAGAGAAAGAGAGAGAGAGAAGCGCTAATTAGCAGAAAAACAGAAGTGGGTAGATCGAGGATAAAACTCGCTGTTCCATAGTGATTGTATCCCAGTGATTTATGAAGTGCTGTGGAATCCAAGTGTTTGCATGGTGGTCGGTTACAGTGACCCAGACCCTTTTGTGCCTGCCATTCTTCAGTATTACAGCCAAGGCTGGGTGTATGTGTGTGTGTGTGTGTGTGTGTGTCTGTGTGTGTGTGTGAGTGAAGCCATAGGTGTGTGTGTGTGTGTGTGTGTGTGTGTGTGTGTGTGTGTGTGTGTGTGTGTGTGTGTGTGTGTGTGTGTGTGCGTGTGTGTGTGTGTGTGTGTGTGTGTGTGTGTTTATGTGTATGTTTGCATGTGCTTTTGTTCACATGTATGCAAATGTCTATGCATGCAGAGATGACATCACGTCACTCGTCACAGCATGGCAGCAAAACATGATGCACACACATTGTGTGTTTGTGTGAAGTCAGGAAACCCTGGTGGTGACACCAGAGGAGTTGTGAGCAGTTTCAGGGGTGTCATTTAAAATGTCAACACTTGCCAGTTGCTCTCTGGATGCGCTCGCTGCGCGCTGAGGAACACTTGCCACATACTTACTCCCTCCCAGAGCTGAGAACATGATCTATTGTTCCAATTCATGCTGGAATCCCACTGTGAGACACGAGCCACCAGCCAAATCACTCCCTGTCTCTAGGGAATATTGTAATGGTCCCCAGTAAACAGCCAGCCCGTCACAATAAGGAGCAATGAAGAGGTGACGATGACAATGAAGGTGACATCTTTGACAGCAAGGAAAGTTTGATTGTCCTTGGACTTACACACGTGTGTGTGTGTGTGTGTGTGTTTGTGTGTGTGTGTGTGTGTGTGTGTGTGTGTGTGTGTGACTGACCTTTATACAGTATGTAAAAATGTAAAAATGTCCCATGTATGCTTCCATAACAAGTAATGCATGGTGTAGATGTATGTATACACATGTGTGTTGGATCTATGTATGCATGCACATGTCTTTATGCACATCTGTGTTTGGGGAACACTATGATGACATGTGAACAGCCCTTCAGTCGATTTAAATAGAGAGCACGTCTGCTGAGATGACAGCACATGTCCAAATGGGAAGCTGCATGCATTTGCTTTCGCGGCCCACCATGGGAGACCCTGGCACAATCTTTGCCTTCACCCACCAGTGCCTAAATCGATAGCCAAAAAGGGCGTATGGATTGCTGGATCCACTAGGATTGGAGATGGCTCTAACCCTTTCTTGTGACGCACACGCCACCCCAAACAAATCACTCCCTGTCAGAGAGCAGAAACCATAATGATTATATATCTCAAGTTGCATGTTATGGGTGCAGAGCCAGTAGAAATTGTTAGCGTATTTGTTTTCCAGGGAAACCAGTAGGGTAGTGAAAACACAAGCGGGAAAAACAATGACTTGCAGTGAAATAATGCCAAGCTTTTCACCCCACAAATGTATGCATTTCTCTGTCTGAGTTCAATGAACTAGTACCTTCCCATGCCTGTTTGTGGGATGCGGATGTGTTGTTTCATTGTGAAAAGAAACCCTGTTCTCCTAATTCCAGATTGAAACTCTGCTTGAGCAAACACTGCTATCTTTTCAAGGGCAGTTTCTCTGTTGCTTTACTAAGAATCCCCATTCACATGTGAAGAGCAAAGAACACCTTTGACATGTTTGGACAGGACTGGAAACTTCGCTTTCCAGGTTCCCACCAGAGCAGTGTGATAAGCAGACTAAGAGAAATTTTACATTTGCATTGCCTATTTCACGAAACAATCAGAACTTCTAATTATTATCCATAAGTCCAACATCCCAAGTCCAATATCCAGACTGGTCAGTGTTCAGCTAGCGGTCTGGTTCAGCGGGTTTAAAGATGACGTGCAGTGGCCACACCGCCAATCGCAGCCAGGGAGGGGTTTGGCTCTCTACTCTGCCTGGAAACCTTTGCCTCTTCGCTCTCAAGTTAATCATCTCATTCTCCCCAGAACCCTGTGTGTCTGCTGCAGAGGAATAGCTTCCCTCATAATTAAGTCATATTTAACTACGCATTGTCCATCAAGTGCAAAGCTGTGCAGTCCCTCCACTGATGGTGCCGTGATAGTGTTAAGTTTGAGATCTCTCTCTTAAGGCCTATGCCCACTGGCGACGACATTCGCGTCTATGGATTACGCGTCAGACACCGCCAGTGGACTTTGCTCCGATAAAAATAAGTTCTAAAGTTCTAAAATTTTGTGTCACTTGACGAGTGTCAGACGCCGCCAGTGGGCAGCTGGCCTTTAAAGTGTATTTTTGGTCCTTTTGTCTTTATTGCAATAAGACAGTGAAGAGTATAAGTAAGTATAAGTATATACACTTTTTTGATCCCGTGAGGGACATTTGGTCTCTGCATTTATCCCAATCCGTGAATTAGTGAAACACACACAGCACACAGTGAAGACACAGTGAGGTGGAGCACACACTAATCCTGGCGCAGTGAGCTGCCTGCAACAACAGCGGCGCTCGGGGAGCAGTGAGGGGTTGGGTGCCTTGCTCAAGGGCACTTCAGCCGTGCCTACTGATCGGGGTTCGAACCGGCAACCCTCCGGTTACAAGTCCAAAGTGCTAACCAGTAGGCCACGGCTGCCCCAGTAGGCCACGGCTGCCCCAGTAGGCCACGGCTGCCCCTGTAGGCCACGGCTGCCCCTGTAGGCCACAGCTGCCTGAGTGACAGGAAGTGAGAGCGCTAGCGACAGGAAGTGAGAGAGGAGCGATGGGGTGGGATCTGTGAAAGACTGCAGGTCGGATTCTCCGTGGGCACTTGAACCTGATAGTGCTATGGACTTGCCACTGCAGCCCCTTGTGCCACAGCACCCCATGGTTTGGCCTCTCTTATGAAGACGTACTGCACACAATGCTCCATCCTCCACAGCACCCCATGGCTTGGCCTCTCTTATGAAGACGTACTGCACACAATGCTCCATCCTCCACAGCACCCCATGGCTTGGCCTCTCTTATGAAGACGTACTGCACACAATGCTCCATCCTTCAACTCCCTCCTTCGTCTATCCATGCTTTTCAATGACATCAAACATTGGAGGAAGTTGTGGTGCAAGTGGCAGCATTCCATACGACACAAAGGATCCCATGAGGACCCAGGTCCAGTCCGAGTCGGGTTCATTTCTCGATCCTACACCCCATGCCTACTATCCACTCATTTCCTGCCTACTCTCCACCGTCCTGTCAAAAAAGATTGGAAAAGCCCCAAAATAAATCGTACAAAAATAGATAACATCAAACATCAGTCAAGCAATAATTAATGAGACAGTGATCAACATTGTCTCTAACTTCCCCTCAGTGTCTGTTCACAGTTCAGTGCCTTCCTATGCTCTCCTTACACAAATGCAAACGAGAGGCGATTTCATAATTGTTCAAGCGAGTGTCAATGATCTTTTCCCGTGTTTGAGCTGAGCTCCCTTATCTATGGGGTCAAGTTAAAATGTTACAGACAGTCATCTGGTTAAAACTCAGGCTGACCAAACGGACCAGGGTTGCCAACCATCCCCAGAACAAAAGCCCTGAGAACGAAGCAAAGGTTCAGAAGGTCCAAGTCAATGTTTGCATAAGCCTGGGTCTGCTTTGAAAGAGGGAAATGTGAGTGGTAGCCAGAAGGCTCTCATTGAACTGCCAAAATGTCTGGTTGGTTTCAGAAACAAGGCCAGCATGATAGGTGTCATGTTCAAGCAGATAAGTAGGTTTTTATAACATCAAACTTTATTCCCTGTCTCTCTCTCTCTCTCTCTCTCTCTCTCTCTCTCTCTCTGTTACTTGATGGACACTGATGATTGCTTTCAACTTTGAGAAACGAATGAATTTGCTGACGCACAAGCCACATCGCCACGCAAAGCATCCCTTTGGCTGTCACCGACAAAGACTCTGAATATTATGTAAATTATATGAGGAGCAGGAAGCCACAGTCTGTCTTGTATAACCAGAGTTACCATCAGCTGCATAATTCTTTAGTCCAAGAGCCACATGGTACTCTGAGAATTGGGGGTGCCTGCACATGGAGCCCCAAGGAAAATGCTCGTTGGGACACCAATCGAGATATTTCCAGGCAAAGACTGAAGCCCCACTCCCCCCGATGGGAATGAAGGAGTAGTGTTTCATAACTGGTTGGGTAAACTTCCGCTAAACATTTCTTAGGTTTTGTCTGAAATAACTATAAAACTGTCTTGTTCTTACAAATCCTAGGGGGTGGGGGGTGATCTGAGGTTACTGTTAGGGTGCCAGTTGAACACAGTCTGCAATCAAACAGCGTTGAGGGACATGGAGGACAGTCTTAAGAGCCCAGGTCAGGCCAAACCAGGCCATTATTCACTTTGGAGTGATTCATTTGAAGTTCTTGGCTGCACACACATGGCTTAGCTGCGCTGTGTGCATGTGATGTTCTTTGAGATAAGGCGTCTAAAGCGATCTTCATTTGCTTTTCAAAGGACTGTGGGGCGGAAGAGACACAGACACTTCCTAGGAGGGCAATCTGAAGCGCCCATCTCACGAGGGAACAAAGCCATGCAAAGGACTGTTTGGAGACATCCTTCTGCCCTGCAGTCAACCGTGGCTGCTACGGTCGAGAAGGAGGTTGTTCAACCCGGAAGGGAGATGTACACATTGTCCCTGATTTCAGATTCACTTTCAAACTAAGCCGCAGGTCCAGTCCAGGGGCTGTTTATAGACCACAGTTCTCAACCACTCATGTCCTCACAAAATACAGTCTGGCAGAACTGCAGCAATGCCTGCACAAACATCTACACATGGAAGTGCACAAAAGCACATTTTGCATGTTTGCAGGTTTTTTTATTACTTTGATGCAAGGCAGAGCGGAGTGTGTGTGACTGCGCTCTGCCGGCTGTAAGGGAGTGTGTGTGTGGGTGGGGGGCAGTGGGCAGTGGGACTTCGAGCTGGCTGCTCTCCCTGACATGCCACACGAGCACAAGGAGGCACGGGTGGTCAGGCGGGGAGGGGTGTGTGTGTGTGTGTGTGTGTGGGTGGTGGGTGGGTTGGTGGGTTGGTGTGTGTGTGGGGGAGGGAGAGTGGGGGAAAGGGGTGGAGACGTGCTTCAGAACCACGGACAGCTCACAGGCAGACGAGCCCACTGCAGAGAAAGCCCAGGCGCCTAGACTGGGGCCGGAGGGCAGTGGAGGACAGTGAGGAGGCCATGCTGGGATGTGCTACTATGGATGAAGGCCCCCTCATTTGATAGGCGCGCGGGTCCTAGAGCCCTCCACCGCCGCTCATTGCGCTCATTGGGACGTTAGGAGCAGATGTAATGGCTATAAAATGGATGATTCTGGGAAGAAATATGTTTATTACACCACGGGAGAATTAATAGGCACGTGTGCGGAGAAGAAGAATGTGTTTGGCTGTGTGGGCCTGTGGCCACGAATGAAATTTTAACCTCATAAAAAAGCAGATTGATTTCCCAACCTCCATAGAGGAAGTGAGGTCACACATTTTAAAAACCTGCAGTCAGACAACATATTGGAAAGTCATATTAAAATCCTTAAAGAGGATCTGAAGCTGACCTAAACATGAAACCCAACTAAAAACCTACAGAGAGCTTTGTTTTCTGTGGTTGTCTATCTGCAGCCAGCAGTGGAGTGCATGTGAGTGTATGACCATGTTTTTTATGTGTGCACCTTCTGAGGAAAAGAATGTTGTCTATCTATCAATTTATCTATCTATCTATCTCTCTGTCACTCTCTCACTGTTCCTCTCTTTCCCTCTCTCTCTCTTTCTCTCTCTCTCTCTATTTATCTATCTATATGACACACATTCTGTGCAGAGGTGCTGTCACATCAGTCCCTCAGAGATCACATTCCTCTGACAGCCTGGCAGGTTCAAGGTGAGATAGCATGATAAGACAGCGGTCCTGAACTCTAATACAATGTTTGTTTAATGAAGCAATGGTTTTGAGTGGGATGCCTGCTCACTCCCCCTCTGGTAACATATGTTTCCCTTCTCTGTTTGCTCTGGGGTCATCCCCATTTCTTTGAAGTCTGAAGACATGCAAGTCCCTGTTTGTCGTTTGTGAATCTAAGTGGACAGCACATAAATCAAATCCTCATACTCGTCGTCAGTGTATTCTTGTCACGTCTTTTTCTGTGTTACACAAATAGTATGTGCTGTCCCTTGTCACCACTGCTTCTATTTCTGGTCTATTTTCACATCATTTGTGCACAAAGGTCACGAAGAGAGAGGAACCGAAATTGCTTTGCTTGTTTTTTTAAGGAGTCCCTTCATTCTTGTTACTCAACTCGGAAAAGAAAAGCGCAGCATATAAAAAAAAGAGAGAGTGAAATGGCGACGAAAGACAGTTTCGCCAGCGCGGAGAGACAGTTCTCCGCGCTGGCAAAGCTTGACATAAAATTTTATTGCCAGTAGCGATTCTCAGAACATTTTCTGCTGGCAGTCCCCATGTGAAATTGTATTACTCAATCACTGGACATCTTGGCCGTCTTGGTCTGTGATGTGCAGACGCGAGACAAGACAGTGGAGCTGACGCACATGGCGGTTTTCTCTGGGTAAGGAGGGAATCACTAAAACATAACAGTACTCGGGATTCAAAGTAAAGATTGTATAAAGATTGTACTGGTCTCAACAAAGTTCGTACTCATACTGCTGACCTGTACTGCTGCTACCACTGATGAGTATGACCCCCACTTAATACACTACTGTGTCTGGGAATGTGTGTGTTGCTGTGGGTGTGTGTGTGCCATCTGCTGTGCATCTGTCCACTGGGGGGAGCTTTAAGGAGGGAAGTGTCTCAAACCCCCCTCCACCCACCCACACACACACACACACACACACACAGAGTTTCCCAATCCCCTCCACTCCATCTCTGGAGAGTAACTGACCCCACTTTCATCCATTCATAACTCAATCTATCAATTATCTGTTCCCTCTCTCTATCTCTTGGTGTCCTCATCATCATCATCATCATCATCATCATCTCTCCAGCCCTCCAACCAGCACCTCACACACACACACACACACACACACACACACACACACACACACACACATGTAATGAACCTTTACAGTAGAAACATAGATGCCTTCTGTGTTGAGTGCTGGCATCTGTTCCTTGCCTTCACAGGTGAGTCTTTATGGCTAGGTATCGGCTGGACAGCACACCTGTGGAAGACCTCGCTCCAGCGTCCCCCAGGGCACATTGCTCCCCTCTGTCTGAAGCCAAAGCCGGGTCTCTCTCTCTCTCTATCTCTTTCTCTCTATCTCTCTCTCTCTCTCTTGTTCTCTTTTTCTCCCTCTCTCTCCGCGCTGGCTTCATTACCAAGCAACATCTGCAGCCAATAAGAGGATCAGCGGAGAATGAATAACAGCAGTGTTGCGCAAATGAACGACATGTCAGTGAGTGAGTTTTATTACTGCTGCTGACCAGTGCACACACTAGGCCACATGTCAGGGCCAGGCAGCAGCTCAGCACTGAGGACACTTCAAGAGGGGAGGTCCACTCTCATATGCTTGTGTGTGTGCATGCTTGTTTGTGTGTGCATGTGTGTGTGTATGTGTGCGTTGCATGCATTTTGTGTGTGCTTGTATGTGTGTGAATGTGCGTCTGTGTGTGGGTGTGCGTCTGTGTATGTGTGTGTATGTGTGTGTGCATGTGTGTGTGTGTGTGTGTATGCGTGCATTGCATGTATTTTCCTGTGCTTTTATGTGTGTGGGTGTACATCTGTGTATGTCTGTGTGGGTGTGTGTATATGTGTGTGTGTGTGTGAGAGAGAGAGACTGCGTGCCAGTAAATTCAGAGATGGAGGCAATCCCTTTTTTCTGGCCCATGACCCTATGTGCCCCCTGAGCTGAGTGACAAAGCTGTCCTTCCTGCACTGCCACACTCCACTCCGCTCCACTCCACTCTGCTCTGCTCCACTCCACTCTGCTCTGCTCTGAGAAGGAGGGAGGGATGGATGGAGGGAGGGATGGAGGGAGGGGATGGAGGGAGGGAGGGATGGAGGGAGGGGAGGGATGGATGGAGGGAGGGGATGGAGGGAGGGAGGGAGGGATGGATGGAGGGAGGGATGGATGGAGATGGAGCACTAGAGGGGACAGAGGGGACAAGATACAGACGCGTCCAGGGCCCCGATCAGCCAGCAAGAAGGGGCCAGTGGGTCAGCAGTGGGTCTGGGGCTGAGCGACAGGAGAGCTAGACACTGATTTTGCATTCCTCTCACCAGGGTAACCAGTCTGTTTTTGCCAACACCCCCCCACACACACACACACACACAGACACACCACAACCCAGCCACCCATCCAGACGCCCTCCATCTCCAAAGTTACCCCTCCAGCACCCCCCCCCCCCCACACACACACACACACAGACACACCACAACCCAGCCACCCATCCAGAGGCCCTCCATCTCCAAAGTTACCCCTCCAGCACCCTTCCCTCCAATCCTCTGTTGTTTTTCTCAGATACCTTATGAAGGATGCTTATAAAGGCTCCATCCAGAAATGCCTGCTCTTTAAATTGCATGTGATGCCTTACATGACCCCATCTTAGCCCCAACCCCCCCTAAGTGCGCTTGTTTACTCTCCCAGAGAGCTTGGAGAAAAAGCAGCCCTGTTGCCTTCCTTCACACAGGGCTGCTGTGTGGGAACAATGGGCGATGGGTGGAGGGGGGGGTGGGGGTGATGGGGGGTGTGGGGGGGGGGGACCTGTGAGGTGATCCACGGAGCCAAAGGGAACCAAATAAAGTCAAAAGACAGAGCCTGAGCCGCGCCGCTCCAGATAAACCCCTTGCTCAGGCTCCTGTGATCTGGTGTTTACTCGGCACAAAACCTCAAAACCATTTCCTTCTCATTTCCTTTACTCCCCTTCTGAGATGGAGGGAGGGAGAGACGGAGAGAGGGGGAGAGTAAAAACAGTTGTGAGTCTGACTCCAGCTGAGGTCGGCCTTACAAATGTTGGGAGAAGGTGATGTAATTTTTTTTTTTAAATAGCTGGGTTACGTTTGCTCTGAAATGTTTTAATGATCCCAGGTTGGCTATAAGAAGGGCATATACATCTTTATGGATTGGAGCGACTCCAAGTAGTAACACAAAATGAGCATACCATTCTGGGCACCTCGTAAATAACAATAAATTTGATGTTATGGAATAACTCCAAAAACTATTAGCTCGGGTGATTTTTTTATGTAGGCATCATCCTGTAAAGAGTCATTCTAGTGCAGGACTGTCTACATTTGATTTAAGTTCTCCACCATATTTTTGTTGACCCGGGCAAGCGTCATGCTGCATATAGGCCTATAGCTATATGTGAGATATATGAGATTCATTTTGCACGAGGCAATCAACCCACTCTGTTTCTGAATTCATATTTCTAAATCTAAATATTGAGCTGTGATGGTAATGTCTCCCTGTAGAGCAATTTCTCTTCATGAATGGGATACAAGTGAAGTTTACAAGGAAGTATATTTTTTATAACCACTGGGATCACCCCAAAATACTTTTTTTCCCACCAGGGTTTCAAGTCCTGTTTTCCAACAAGAGTTCAGTCAAGACACCCAGCAACAAGGGCCACCAGGGCATGTCAAAAACACATGGCTTTCAAATTACATTCTCTAATAAATTCTCTTTCCTCATAAGAGGCACTCAGAGTTTGACAGCACTCCGATAACTTATCATGTGTTGGCTTAAGATGTTGACAAGACATAAAGACCTGAGGGATGACAAAAGGTTGGAATAAATGGGGCAGTTGTCTAAGTCTCTTTCTTTCACTGCCCCCCCCTTTTCTTGCTCCCCCATCCCTCACCTCTCTCACCTCTCGCCCACACAATCACTCTCTTTGAGTAATTAATTCAGAAGTTACCATTGACAAGACAGAATGCGGAACACAAAAGCCTCGCGGCATCTACAGACTGAAAGAGGGTGATAAAGAAGGAGACACAGAAAAAGAGAGAGAGAGAGAGAGACTCAAAGCAATCAAAGGACTGTAGAGGCATGTCCAAAAGGGGGAATTAATTAGGCCTTCCTCCTCTCTTCTCTTATCCTCTCCCTCTCCTTCAGTCTGTTCTCAGGTTTTCCTGTTTTTCTTCTAACCCACACTTCATTCCCCCCACCTCCACCTCCACCATCGCCCCCTTTTTTTTCTAAGCCCTTTTCAGCAGCCTGGCTTGTGTGTGTCAGTGAATGTAAGACGGGGACGGGGCAGAGGTCACTTATTTAGGAAACTCTAAACTGCAGAAAGTCTTCAAAGCATGCCACCCGTGCACTGAAAAAAAAAAAAAGAACACAAGACAAACCAGGAGGGTTTTTAGAGGGGCGGTGCAGACTTTGCCATCATTGAGGCGGAGCGTCTGATGTCATAGGTCGCATTCCTGTGCGGAACTAGGCCAGTTCCCTGTATAATAGCACACTGCTGACTAATCAGGAGGGGCTGGTGGGAAGGAGGGGGGGGCACAACCACTGAAAGAAGTTCTCTGTCTACCTCTGAAAAGTGCACATTTACCTTAGTATTTCTCCTTTTGCATTTCTTCTATAGTTTATTTTTGAGGATTTATTATGGTGCGTATTTGCATACTGCTAAACAAATACAACAATATTACTGAAACTAGATGTACCGCAGAGCGGTACAAAATATGACCGCCGCCCAGTCCAGCACATTTTTTCCACAAAAATAAATCACGCTGAAAGGCCTATATGATTCTAACTGTCTCACTAAATTGCATTATCCACACTCAATTCTCACTGGTATCTGCTAGACAACAAGTACCAAAACATGATTACATGTAATTCACATGTAAAATTCATTTTATACAACCCCACCCCCATCTTGCCTGTTCATAATTCTGAGAAATTCTTGAATTGTGTGCATGTGTGCGTGCACACGTTTATGTTTATGTGTGTGTGTGTGTGTGTGTGTGTGTGTGTGTGTGTGTGTGTGTGTGTGCGTGCTTGTGTGTTTGTCTGCGTATGTGTGTTTGTGCATGTGCATGCATGCGTACATATGTCTACTGTGAGTATGTGTCATACGTATGATTACTGTGAATGTATGTGTGTGCGTGTGTATCTGTTTATGCACATGTGTCCACATGGAATGGGTTAACATGACCCCTGGAGGCAAACATACAGAAAAAATTGGTCATCCTAGGCCCTACGGTTCTCAAGATATTCACAGAAAACTGTGTCTGCCCTACCCTCCTTTCGGGGGGTCCAGTCCAGCGGGGGGGCTACAGATCAAAACGAAAAACGATGGTTCCATGCTATCCATGTGGGTCTATCCATGTCTTTCAGTGTCCCAGGAATCCTTGTTGGTGTACGGTCACTAAATGGACACATAAATCATTTTATTGTAAGGCCCCCCATGAACGAAAGTTCACAAAACTTGGCATGCATTCGGAAGGTGTCATAATGATCCTACACTTTCAATTTCGTGCAGTTTTGACCAGAGATTGTGATGAAAACACCTAATTTTTTGCTTTTTAATTTTTAACTAGGTGGCGCTATACATGAAATAAGTGGTAATGGGATAGGTTGACATGCCCCCTTAAGACCAACATACAAAAAAAGGTGGACCTCCTAGGCCCTACAGTTCTCGAGATATTCACAGAAAACTGTCTCCGGCCACCTACAGGCCAGTTGGTGTATAGTAACATAAATTAATTTATTGTGTGGCCCCCCATGAACGGAATTCCACAAAACTTGGTGTGCATTCAGAGGGTGTCATAATGATCCTACACTTCCAATTTCGTGCAGTTTTGACTATGTTAGGTCACAGATACCTGCGATTACAACACCTCATTTTTACTTTTTTGTGTTTAACTAGGTGGCGCTATACATGAAATGAGTGGTTATGAAATGGGTTGACATGGCCCCTTGAGATCAACATACAAAAAAAAATGGTCCTCCTAAACCCTACGGTTCTCGAGATATTCACAGAAAACTGTGTCTGCCCTACCCTCCTTTCGGGGGGTCCAGTCCAGCGGGGGGGCTACAGATCAAAACGAAAAACGATGGTTCCATGCTATCCATGTGGGGTTACATGCCCACCAAGTTTCGTGTACCCCGGTCTTTCAGTGTCCCAGGAATCCTTGACGGAAATTTGGACATGCGAAAAAGAAAAAGAAAAAAAAATCTGACTAAACCTATATGACTGCCGCTTCGCTGCGCGGCGGTCATAATAACACAATAAGTCAAATCAAGAAGTAAGTGTTCTAGGAACCGTGATGACAATGATTCAACTCTTAAGGCTCTAGCAGGCCTTTCAGATTTGCCTCATAAAAGTTTTTTTTTTTTTTTTTTTACTGAAGTTAGCTGTAATTGGCTTAGTAAGCACTTTTTTTACGGAAAAGTCTATAGGCTACACAAAGAATCTCTATCTGCAGTTATCAGAAACGTTCAAAGCTGTTAGATATAATTAGGCCCAGTGTCTGAGAACTTTAAGCCTTGATGTTCTAAAATTAGACAAATCAGAATCTACAATACGATTATTAGGATTTACAAAAATAGAGGCATACATAGATCATTAAATAAAATAAAAATAATTATGCAAATATTGTGATTACATTGGAGCTTATTTAAATTAAAATATAGCCCATTTTTAGTGGTAATCAATCAATCACTCAAGGTGCATTGATTAGTGCATATTTACCCTGCAATGTGATGCAGTTCAGTCCTACAGCCACATGGATATGAACCTGTGAACTAGCAGCACCTCGGATTAGGAGGTGGTCATGCAAGCCAGAAGGCTAAAACCTTTGGACACTATAATGTCTCTCACTAATACCTCTATAAATGGCACTCACAGACCATGATTTCCGCAATCTAATAAGTTTATAGCACGCCAAACTGTGCAACATTGGTTTATTAAACTTAGGTATGACATTAAGTTTGATGAACGTAGACTGTGCAACTGTAACAGAGAATTCTCAAGTCACAGAAGAATAAAATGCCAATGCCAATCCCTTCACTATTTTGCTCTAGTTGGTTAGTAAATGTAGGTTGTAGCAGGTGGGCACTTAGCTGGACATTAAGGAGTGAGCATTGCTCACTGATGAGCTATTGTATCCACTGGCTAGCACTACAATAGCATCAGCTAGCCAGTGTTCTGTGAGGTTTTTGAGACAGTTGAGTAAATAAATCTAGGCTTGCCCAGTGACTGAGGCTGCAAAAATGGAAAAGACCAAAGGCCCCACGCCTTGTCAGACACATTAGCTGTGGTTGAATGGGTTTGGAAGGGGAAAGTACCACAAGTGGGTTTAAACAGAGGTGCCAACTTTCAAGGTTGGCTTGACTTGAGATTTGGTGAGATTGATTGACCAAAAATGGTGCAATCTTATTTTGGCATGAGATGCATTGAAGCCAATGGATTTCGTTTTAAAATGGTAGCCGGAGATTGGCAACTGGACAAAAGCCAGTCTCTTTGCAACCCTTGTTTTAAAGGTGCTTGTAGATAGATAGATAGATAGATAGATACTTTATGGGTAAGGCTATTTGCACCCCTGGTACAATTAGCAGTGTATGCTATTCGTACCCTGGTGCAATAAGATGTGAATTCTTATTGCAATGTGTCCTATTAGTACCCCGTCTGGTACAAATATCCATGTATGCTATTCGTACCCCGGTGCACACAGCAATGTGCTCTATTAGTACCCCGTCTGGTACAAATATCAATGCATGCTATTCGTACCCCGGTGCACACAGCAATATGTTCTATTAGTACCCCGTCTGGTACAAATATCAGTGTATGCTATTTTCACCCCTGTGCATTTATTCTGGCTTATTGATCACACAATGTAATAATATTTTTTTTTTTTTAAAAACAAGCAACATGTTTTTTTTGTTGTTACGTAACAGGGTGTGAATAGCTCAGCTGTGTAATAGACACTCTGAATAAGGTATGCTGTTTGCATCAATGTACAGTTAGAAGTGGATGCTATTCGTACCCTGGTGTTTATAGTACTGCATGCTATTTACACCCTGGCGCATGAACTAGCTAATTGTTGCAATCAAAACTTCTGTTTGAGAACCGATTTCTTGTTCAAATTGCGTGCTTTCTCTCCAGAGACGTTGGTACACATGCACATTCACTCTGCCAAAACACATCACACGGGAATCAAACCCCAGTCTCCCGCGTGCCAGCCCTTGTCTGTGACCACTGCACTATCTGCTAAATTTATAGCTTATAGGGTGTAAATAGACACTCCTATACTTTATTGATCCCCAGGGGAAATTCAAGGTCTCAGTAGCATACAGACAACACACACACATACACTAACAGCAGAAAAAAGTAATTAAAAGTATATAATATAAAAACACAACTAAGCAATAGGGACAGTAGAAGATAAAGAATATACTAAATATACTAAAATACAAATTATACTAACAATTAATCTAAATCAATTCTAAAAACAGTATCCACATAGTGGTGATTAATCAATCAAGAGGCGCTTGCAATGACTGAGGCAGGGACTGAGCCTGTGATTCTCTGTGCATAGTACGGTGATAGTGCAATGGTGATAGTGGTCATGGTGATAGTGCAAATGAGTAAGTCCAACAGTCCAACAGTGCAACAGTGCAAGAATAAAGTCTATATATCTATATATCTATATATATAACTATTTTAAGAAAAGGTATAAGTGTGGCCACAGTTCGGCTGTGGCATGGAGGGAGGGGTTATGCTATGTGCTAATGTGCTAATATAGCACGCAAACAGTGAGGCAGAAAGACAGTGGTAAAAAGTGGCTAGTGGACAGACAGTATTCAAACATGGAGGGGGTGAAGAGGTAGATAGACTATGCAGCGAAGTCTCCAGCTGATCAGGCTCTTCTGCTTAACAATAGTGCTGTGGAGTGGGTGACACTCATTGTCCAAGATGTTGATCAGTTTGTTCAGGGTCCTTTTGTCAGATATTGAAGTGATGCACTCCAGTTCAGCTCCCACTACAGAGCCAGCTTTCCTTACCAGCCTGTCAATTCGCCCCGCATCCTTCTTCTTTGTGCTTCCTGCCCAGCATACCACTGCATAGAAGAGGACGCTGGCAACAACAGACTGATAGAACATCCTGAGGAGCTTGCTGCACACATTGAAGGACCGCAGCCCCCTTTCTTGTAGAGTGCATCAGTGTTGGCTGACCAGTCCAGTTTATTGTCCAGGTGGAGACCCAGATACTTGTAGGTGCTTACCACCTCCACATTGACCCCATCAATGGGGACTGGTAGCAGAGTGGGCTTAGACCTGCGGAAATCCACCACCATCTCCTTGGTCTTTGAAGTGTTGAGTTGAGAGTTGAAGATGATTGAGTTTGCACCATTGCACAAAGTCCTCCACCAGGCTCCTGTACTCCTCCTCCTGCCCGTTCCTGATACACCCCACAATTGCAGTATTGTCAGAAAACTTCTGCATGTGGCATGACTCGGTGTTGTAGCAGAAGTCAGATGTGTACAGGGTGAACTGGACTGGAGAGAGCACAGTTCCCTGTGGCGCTCCGGTGCTGCTGATCACAGTGTCAGAGAGACAGTTCTTCAGTCTGACGAACTGTGGTCGCTCGGTCAGGTAATCTGTAATCCAGGTTACCAGGTGAGCATCCACACCCATCTGCAAGAGCTTGTCTCCCAGTCTGAGGGGTTGGGTGGTGTTAAAAGCACTTGAGAAATCAAAGAACATGATTCTCACTGCACTTTTCCCCTTGTCTAGGTGAGCATGTGTCCTGTGTAGAAGATAAGTGATGGCATCGTCCACGCCCACTTTCTCTTTGTATGCATACTGTAACGGGTCTAGTGCATGGCGTACCTGGGGTCTGAGCATACCTAAGACCAGTCGCTCCATTGTTTTCATCACATGTGATGTAAGAGCGACAGGTCTGTAGTCATTGCGCTCAGTAGGGTGTAGATAGCTATTGAGAAGTGTTTGTACTAACGATGGTATGGATAACAGCCAGAAATGTGGAAAAAGAAAGAGAAGGCCTGGCAGTGATGACTAAAGAGCTCATAACTGTTGGAGCATTTAGTGGTTATTCTCGTGGTTAGTAGGCTAGGTGCCTGTGAGAGGGAGAGCAACATTAGCAAGTGGACTGACCGTGCTGTGGAGCTGGTGCTGAGAACAGAAGATAGAGGAATGAGGAAGACATGAGGTGAGGAAACTAAACCAGGATCATGAGGTGAGGAAACTAAACCAGGATCATGGGGTGGAGCAAGGACGTTGTTAGGCCTGTTTTGGGGGTGCTGAAGCCACCCTAAGATGATCAAAAGCCCAACTGAAAAAACATAGTAATAAAATGCATCCAAATTCACATTCATTATTCTCTGTTGAATTGTTCACGGAGTACTAATCACACATGAATCACACAGATATCACATGAACCGGCAGAACCAGAGCTTTCCTATTATATTAGTGGCTAGGTGTGTGGTTCGCGAGATAATTAACATTATATTAGATATGCATGAAATTTCATCATATTTCATTCTGCACGTGGTATCTGCACGTCCATCTCGGTGGTATATCTCACGAATGCTTCACATAACACATGGCAAACCATATATCAGAATAAACAACAGACCTTACCGGACACTAAGATATGAAGCATTCCTCTGTACAGAAAGTGTTCCCGAGTAATCCTGTTTTGAAATTGCAGCAAATTTCTACATGATATCCAACTTTGGGCTGAAATTCTAATGTAATAACAGCCCAAAATAATGAACTTGGTTTCCATATTAAAGAATCAAAGTTGATCATGGCATGCACAGATCAGCTGTGCTTTTGAATAGATATTTCTATCGGCATGCTTCAGGTGACATGAATGCAAAACAATTAGTATTAATTAAGTATTTTTCCTTGATATAAAGGAAATACAGAAGAAATATGCAAGCATATTTTCCCAGATATGGGTAGCCTATACTGTCTTGAAAATGAGCTAGCCTAGCATTTATAGAGCTCTTTTCCAAAACGCTATGTCATGTTATTTAATTGTGTATTTCAGGTAATATCAGTAAAAGTGACTGAGTAAATATAAATAAATTATCAATGAATGAAATTGCAGTTCCACTGAAATTACTTGGAAAACAAAATAAAAAAAATATTAATGAAAATGCATTACAATGGAAGTTATAGCATGTTGGAACCAAACTCATAAACATTGATCTCAATACAAATTTCAAGTTTTTGCCTGAATTTGCATTGTGCCTATTTACAAGGGCATTTTTCCTACCTCTTTTGGGGCCTACCATCAAATGTTGGACATCTATAGAAAGCTGAGAACCTCTAGTCTAACAGTCAAAATAACTGTGTGATGTACTCACACAGAGTTACAGAGGCTAGAATATAGTTTTTTCTTTCTGCCGGATTACAAGCATCTCTGAACTGACCACATTTCAGCCCTCTAGGTCACCAGGTCTTGTGAAGTTGTGTGCAAAAGTAGATCAATATAGAATGAAAATATGAGTGCTTTAGACTATTATTTGCCAAGGTATGCTCATGTGTTTTGTAAAATGCCTATGGACACTCCCCATAGGACTTTTTGTTATCCAAAATGCATACTGACAATCAAATGCTTACTGCACATGAACCCCATTGTGTAGAAGCATAGTCCTGGTCTCAAATGAAAGGAAACACTTTGAGGTTTCTTGTGAACTATTTAGATTGTATGTCAGGTGTTCTGATATAGACTGACTACACAAAATATGGAATAATTACAAAAAAGTCTCTATTTTTGCATTTACTTTGTTGGTTCAATGAGTGTGTATAAGATAGACTATACATCTGTACAACTAATATTGGATAATACAACATGAAGATTCAATTTCTATGGATTCTTGTGAATATTTCAGTACCCAATATGTTGCATCTACTTATTGTGCTGCAGCTACACTGCAGCCAGAAGTCAGGGTAGCACCAAAAGCGGAGGGGGGGGGGGGGGGGGGGGGCATTTTGGATCAAATTTAATTGAGACATAATAAGATTAATTTGAGAATGTAAAGCACTATACAGATTGTACATGAAAAAAGTTGTCATTTTTGGATTCCCAAGAGTCAAAGCTTTGAAATGGTGTATAACATTACTATGCTACATAGCAATATGGTGCGGGTAACCATCCCGCCGGCGGTTACACTGAAGATTATGTGGTTTTATGACCAAGATAAGTAATAGTAAAATTACACTGAAAATAGCCTAGGCCTCAAAGTCCTAATATATGTGTTGTTTTACAGTGGGTACTATTAATTTAAATACCTAATGTAACTTCACGACAGTTCTCCTCCAAGTTGTTTTGTATTGGTGTGCCACCCCAAGATTTGCAATGGCCTCATCAGGCCACCCCTGTTAACCTTTTCTGGGGGCACCACTGGCAAGATATAATATCAGTCCCTGCAGACTGTTATAATCAGCAATATTGCGAAAGTGAAAACTAATGGCATGGTGTCCCTGTTAATACCAATTCATTGAAGGCCTTTTAAGGTGTGATTGGCGCGCGCTTCACCTACAACCCTGGGGGCTAAGCCCTGCATCTGCCCCTCCTCTTGTTTTTAAGGGAAGCATTTAAAGATGAAGTGAAAGTGACATG
>NW_027468565.1:35917173-35974673 GCF_046254945.1 Alosa pseudoharengus | reverse complement strand
TAATATGTTGCTGGAAAACAGAAATATGTGTGTTTAATTTACAATGGCACATTATGTAGTATTTATTTATTATTATATCTGCAGCACCAGCTGATTTTAACTCTGCTGAAGAGGATATATTTAGAACTTGTCATTATTTCAATACATTTGACAATTTTAAGCTTGACCTACCACTTTCTTAGAGCAATGAGGGACAGGTGGGGCTCGAAAAGGCCCCCTTGATCAAAGTGGGGAATGAAAGAAAAAGTTTGAGAACCACTGCCTTAAACTAAGCATTTACATGAAGCACAGTAGCCTATGCCGATTGAAACACATTCCACTCAGATAGGTGCTACCAGGCTCATATAGGCTATCACTTTTAATTGCAAACAGAAAATGTCTAGCTAGCTGTTTATACCAACTTAATATCATGACTATTGCTAATATAGTGCCAAATGTGGAGTTTGTGGACTAGCCATAGGCTTATATTTGAATGGAGCTGATCATTATGAGAGTTGTATAGATGCTCTTAAAGTGACAGTGCACCATTTATAAATGAGTTAAACTGCATCAAATTAGTAGTATTTCTTAAGAAATATTTTAAACTAACAGTTCTGCTTTGGGCACCAAAATAGCCAGCAGCGGCACTGCACACACACAGTTCAAACACATACTCTTCTTGACATTAGAACAGCCTTTTAATATTTTTTTTGCTGTATTTTTTTTTTACATCTATTCGAATGAAGGAGTATACACACCAAAAAGTTAAGATTGAAACTAATAAAACCAAGTTTTAAAAAAGTGTATTCAGGTTGTGTATAGCTAGTGTGTTTTTGTAAAGTAACTAAGTAAAGTAAATAGTAAAGTAACTAATTACTTTTGAAAATAAGTAATCAGTAAAGTAACTAGATTACTTTCTTGGATAAGTAATCAGTAATCAGTAACTACTTTTTCCAAGTAACTTGACCAACACTGGTCATATATTCACAGGACCCAAAGCCTAACTTTGCTAAACAATATTTAGTTTTGCCTATTTGCTTGAAAAAAAAAAAAAAAGACAAAAAACAGCTACCTTAGTGGTAGCTACAGCCCTGCCGATGCTAAACATTTTGTCATCTTTCTCTGGAATTGCAAAACATCTGATATTTACTTTCCACTGAAAAGAGGGCCATAAATCCCACATAGCATAGTCTGAAGGCAGACCAGCTGAATCTGTTCAAGTGAGGGTTTATGACTACTCCTTTTAGTTTCAAAACAAAAAGCATCAAAGGGACAGAAGACAGATGAGGATGACGAATAGCTGATGGTGTCCTCCTGGTGAAGGGCTTACACGTGGAACTCACACATGCCTTGGCACTAGACAGCTGGGCTCAAGGTCAATGTCTGCATGATAGAAGACCCACAGGAAAACAAAAATAGAGTGCTTGTTACCTCTCTATACAGTAAACATAAACGTAAATAAGTGTAAGTGTCAAATATAGATGCACGTGTCCTTATAGGGTTGGTGTAAGGGGCACAGACGTGAGCCAGGAATGACAGCAACTACTTTGAGAGGCTCACATTCTGAACAGGTGCAAAGCCAACATGAAACCCCTGGTGCAAAGCCAACATGAAACCCCTGGTCAACATGAAATCTTTGGTCAACATGAAACCCCTGGTCAGCATGAAACCCCTGATCAGCATGAAACCCCTGGTCAGCATGAAACCCCTGGTGCAAAGCCAACATGAAACCCCTGGTCAACATGAAACCCCTGGTCAACATGGTCAGAATCAGGTGGCTTTTGAGAGACCCCTCTCAGGAGTGGGTGGTCGTCTCTCGTCTCCACACGTCGGCGTGACGGCCTGTGAAGCCTCCCGGCATTTCCAAGCGGACACGTGTGGGCGAGGCCCTTCTCTTGCCGCTCCGTAAAGGTCATCGTCTCATCTCGCGCGCCGCTGTCTCACTCGACTCAGAGGTCAGGAGGTGATGGAACACTGCATGCTTACGGGGAGATGACTCGACGAGTGTCGCCAGCCATGTCTGACAGCGTCTGCACTCCGAGCTGGGTGTCATTTTTCGGCTGACATTTGCGCCAAATGAACCTCGGCTTGGTACACTGAGATGTGCCATGTGTCGGCATGGGGAAAGATCATCCAGGAAAAAAACATATCAAGATCGTTTTCTTATTCTAGCTCACAAATGTTTGTTTACATTTACATGTGTTCATTTGGCAGACGCTTTTAGCCCAAGCAACTTACAGCAATACAATAACATTTAAGCTACACAGCTACAGCTACAGCAATGGAATATATAAACATTTAAGATACTGCAAAGATTAGCGAGGATTTACTACTGCATCTGTCAATACAAGTACAAGAGGATTGGAGTCCCCACATGTTTAGTACTAGTCAGATTATGACAGGAGGAGAATTCGTAGAAGAGGAGGGAAGAGAGGAATGTGGAGAGGAATGAGGTGGAGGAGGGGAGAGAGGAAGGTGGAGAGGATTGAGGTGGAGGGGAGAGAGGGAAGAGCATAGTGTGTATCAGGTGTGTGAGGTTGTCAGAAGCACTAGGAACCTTTTTACCAAAGTAAAAAATAGGGAGTTGTTATAATTGTTGTTCATTAATAAACAAATCACTATTACTACTGCTACTGCTACTGCTGCTAGTGCTACTACTACTACTACTAATAATAATGCTAATAAAAATAAAAATAATAATAATACATTTTAAATTAAAATAACACATTTTCTTCCATTTATATAGCAGCATTCATATTTCAAGTACTATTTCAAAGTTCTTTTCTTTTGTAAAGTGTAAAGTGTAAAGAAGCCTGTTTGTGGCATATCTACATGTGTGTGGCCATGGATATATCTGTGTGTGCTGTGTACAGCCCATGTGTGAGAGAGCAGTTGCTGCAGCCTTTGCTCTCCTGGCAACACTTAGCTCAAACGGCTCCAGCTCCAAGCCACTCACTCTCTAAAACACTAATAACACACCTTTGGGCACAGCAGACGGGTAAACACTCACACTAGGCCCCAAATTACACTCCTGACGTGTGGCACACACACACACAGCCTGTCTGACGTACGGCCCATAATGCCTGTTTACCTGCCCACGTAACAGAGGAAGGCAGTCCCAGGCCAGTCAGGCGTTTCACTAAGGCTTCTAGGAGTCTTTGATGGTTGGGACTGGGAGATTCCATCGAATATAAAAGTTTGAAGTTCATAGTTTGATGTTTTATACTTACTTTACTTACTTAAGTTTAAACGTCTAAACGTAAATCTTGTACCACTTGAGTTTCTTTTTCTGAACAGCACATGTCAGTGGACAATGTTCACATTTTACTACAAAAGAATGACCAGCATGTTTTTACTTTCTCTGCTGGGCAACGTGATTTTTGTCCTCTTGGATGACATGGAGTAAATGTTTAACTAAAAGGCACCTCTTGGAGTTACCATTAGTGTCCATATTCCAGTTTTTATGTATTAAGGTCATGTGTTTTTATTTAAAACACACACAAACAAACACACATTTTATTTTTATGTATTAAGGTCATGTGTTTTCATGTGAAACATACACAAACACACACACATCCACAGTAATTTCAGTGGAGCTGTACTTGGGTTATTGTTATTTGATTTATCTTGACTCAATCAAAACAACACAACTGCACTGATATTACCTGAAATACACAATTAAATACATTACTTATTAATGTTTTCAAAAATGGATTTATAGGGTTTTGGAAAAGAGCTCTTCAAGTGTTTAATTCACTTATCTGCAGATAGTAGCACTATCAGAATGGCTTTAGAGAACTCAACACGCTACATTAAACACTACTACCTTTAAGACCTTCTTATCGAGACAGCTTTGCCCTTTGGGAAACCTGTCATTGACTCCAAGACCTCTTAAGATTTTGTGAATTTTATTACAGTGATGAAGCTTGTATAAACAGCAGTTTATAAACAATCTACTCCTAACCATGTAATCCATTCTCTTTCAACAGGCAAGCCCATCATCTGGAAGATACAGGATGTCTGAACCCACAACTTTGAGAAGAGTGTGGTGCTGTAAATGTCAGATATTAAAAATAAATAAAATGAACATTCTTATTGTATCACATAACACCTTACTCATGTACCACAAATGTAATAATATGGTTACTTCCTGGCAGAATTATGTCATTGCTAATAACTTACTAACAGCAAAAGTAAAACACTGTTTCCTATCATACTGCAGGGTTCTTTCATAATTTAGTCAACTTTATATTCACTTACCTTTCCCAAAACATCCACTGTGATTAACTCAAGCCGCACATATTTAACGACAACGTTTGACATATTTATCTTTGCAATATGTTAGTCACAGTTTAGGCCTAAACGTAATATCTGAAGGTATTGACATTCAATCTACAGATAATGATGGAACAATAACCTATATGAATAGATTGAAAGTTTTTTTCACTGTCTGGAACTATACGTATGGAACACAATAAATCTTGTGAGGTCAGATCTCAGGGAAGACTCACTGTTAGGTAAGGGATAATGGACTCCACGGTGGTCTGTTCACAGAAGTTAATGCACGATCGAGGTTGTAAAACGGCCCCGACGCGAAGCGGTTTAAACCTCGTAAGTGCATTAATTTCTGTGAACAGACCACCGTGGAGTCCATTGTCCCGCTTATTCCACTGTTGCCACTTGCGTTGTGTTCATTTCCTGTTACAATTTGAACGTTTTAATCGCTAAAACTGTCTTGTTTGTAGAACTAATTTCTTCCGACACATATCAACTAATTTCTCAACTTGCCGGACAAACTGCCGTTACTAGTTTTAAATGGATGGTTGCTACGGCCAAAGGCCAGTCGTTAGTTCTATCTCTCCCGTTGTCAAGCGGGCGTATCCCAAGATTCTGATGAACTTTAGTTTTGAAACATCGCTATTTTACTTAGCCTGCTCTCATCCATCTAGCTAAAAGCCACCTCCGTCATATGCTACAATGTTGCCATGTTCTGAACGTCTGCATTTTACAGCTCGGATGCAACGTGACAGTTCATTTAAACTTAACAAGTTTGGCGAATTAATATACAAGTGTGATACGGCCAAAAAAATGGATCTACTTCATAGGTGTGCAAATAACATACGGTTAATGGTCGTTCTAAATTACGTAGGACAATGGGAAATTCAACCAAGCAGTGGAATAATGAGTCATAATTCTTCTGTGATACATCTGTCTCAGTCATTTACTAGGCTATCTGAGATATGCGACTCTAGGCGGTGATGCAACAGGAAAATGGGCACAAATGCAACAGATGTGGAACAAATAATTTTCAACTTGCATTGTTCACTCTTGGATTTCTCAAATGACACTCAAGAGTCAATATGAAAATCACACAACTGTGGTAAACTGATTTAAGCAGTTTAACAGGAAATTAAATGTGAATAATATGAACGATGTGAATTTTGGTTCTATGGAATAGTTGCAACTCCAGTAAAATACAAAAGGTTTCACTTTTCTGGGAAAACAGTATTCCTAAATGCTTCATGTGAGGTGATCAACACGAAACAAGGATGGTTAGTATGAAGGTATATTGGGTGCAAAAGTGGCGAGCACATTTAACTGCAGATTTTACATGTGCACACTAAAGTCATAAATGTGTAACAGTAAAGTTGAAGTTTTTTTATATCTTGTTAACACAAAATAGGGGCTACGGGTTCACAAATCCTTTTTACAGGTACACAAATCCTATCCTGTGAGACACAACTTTCAAGAGTCACGCACTCGACACTTTTGCTCCAATCGTTGCAGCGCAGTTGGTGCGAAACACATTTGCACATCCGTGTTTCATAATCTGAGAACATGCACAACATTCGTGCATTTGTAAACCCAAATGTGAACTAATGCATCCGAAGTTGTGCATCTGTGAAATAATTTCTCATTAATAAAATTCTACAGATCGCTTTGATTTTCTTGCACGACTACAAGTGAATTGATTGAAGTGCTCGAATCTGCTTCTACGAGTGACGATACTTTTGCTCCTGGCTAGGTGATATAATAGGAGCAAAAAGATTTGTATGTGTGCACGTCGAGCGAATCGATCGAGAAAACAAAGCGGCCGGATCTGGATCCTGGATCGCGCTCAGACTACCATTGCCTGCTCATAAAGTAAGCAACCTCAGTATGTTTCCTTATCAATGAAGGACACACGATTTATAGTTTTACTTTGCACAAAGCGAGGAAAAAAATGTTGCGGTGTGCGGTGTTAAGTTTTACGACCTTATTATTCATAATGTCTGCACAGCAAACAATTGCTAACTTGCCTAGCACTATCCAATAGTCTTCGTGCAAGATACAAGTCAGCTGTTCGAAAATTGCGGATCAAGATTCAAAAAATCTGATTGTGTGTCCTAACGATTTTGGACGGGCAGCAGGGGCGGACCTGGACACTTTGAGGCCCAAGGCAAAGGATCCCGAGGCCCCTCCGAGCAAACCCCGCCCCACACCACAACCCTAAAACTAAAACACACTTTTTTCTGTAATAATGTGACGCTGAGGCATACTCAAACACAACAAATATTTATGGCCATAGATGACAATCAAAAAACATTAGTAAAAACCTTTACAATTATGAATGGTGTGAGTGTGTGTGTGTGTGAGAGAGAGAGAGAGAGAGAGAGTGTGTAGGCTAGGGGTTTGGGGTCTCTGTGTGTGAATATACTCTATAGCAGCGGTTCCCAAACTTTTCCCCCCGGCGTACCACCGCCTACATTCTGACTCGGCTCGCGTACCCCCACCATCCGACACATAAACACATAAAAATGTAACACATTCTATAACACCCCCCCGCGTTGACAATATTTGTCCGTTTCCCGGTTTTAGGTGCGTGCATTTGGTCAGTTAAAAACTTATGAAAATTAGCCTGCATAGTAGCTTAACTATATCCACATACAATATCTTATAATAGGCCTACAACAACGCATGACAAGGATGACAAGGCTAAACGTAGGCTACCTTTAGTTTGTTAAATGTAAAGCCTAGCTTAATGTTACCTTTCTTGCCCATCTGAAATAACTCCTAGCTTTGCTCCTTCCCTCCTTTCGGTTTTTGTTGTTTTCAAAAACCTGTTATATCCGCGAAACTTTCCCCCCACGGACCATCCAACGCATTCAAAAGTAACGCATTCTAGCTATTCCAGGCGTTATGTTTAATAAGCTGCCCTTTTTTGGATGACCACATACAGAGTTTATAAATAATATTCTTTTATTTTCATGTTTCCATATAATTATGGCCTGATTCGAAATTATGTATTTATTCATGAATTAATTACAAAAGATTTAAAATGTTCATTTTATACCTGTCCGCCATAGCCCTTTTCATCTCGCGTACCCCCTAGAAGCAGCTCGCGTACCACCGGGGGTACGCGTACCACAGTTTGGGAATCCCTGCTCTATAGCTATGTATGAAAGTCTGTCTGTGTAGGCTATGTGTAGAAGAGAGGGTGAGAGTGAGTGTGTGCGTGCGAACTAAGTGAGGTGTTCGATCTTCCAAAAAGCCGACATCCAAAACAATAAACAGCGTCTGCACTGACCGAATAAACTAGCCATTTTCTGTTTATTTTTTCTCAATTTTTCATGGTCATGTAATAATGTTCTACCGTGAATCTTCTGGGTGGTTTATCTGCATTTTTGGGGAATTCAAAGTTCTTAATTTGCACAGGGCCTTTTTTAACGATTTCAACTCGCTCTGCATCTCTTACGGTGTCTGGCCATAACGCAGGGTCGTCACTGATAACTGTATCGTGTTAGGGCTACTCACGTACTGGTTTCGTTTGCACCCAAAGCTTCTGCTACTGAAATGGTGTCCGTAGCAGCACCAACAGCACCAATGCGGACTTCGGCAGTGTCAGTGATCTTGTCCCTCACGACTGTTTCACTTAGATCAACATTATAATCATCATCATCATCAGTAGAAGAATATGTAGGCCTAGTGCAAGAGTTATCCAAATTACTTTCTTCCGTGGAAGAATTCTTCGACTGGAAGAAGTTGGTTAATTTAGGCAATTTCTTTCTAAATTCGTCCTCCTCCCTTTTTCTTTTTCTTTTATCACTTCCACTCTGGAAACGTTTCTCCGCTGGCTGTCAATCGCACAAATCCACACCTCACCAAGACCTCGTTCAGATAGCTAGTTGCTGCTATGGTGACAGGAAGTGGACCTGCAGTCATTTGATTGTATGATGAGTTTATGAGCAATCATGAGGCAAAATATTTTTTCAATCTTTATTATGGATTAGAATATATTGTTTGGATGCGGTGATCATTTATTTAAAAAAAAACAAAAACGAAATACGATACGGGGATGACGAGGCCCCAGGCAATTGCCTGACCATGCCTAATGGCAGGTCCGCCCCTGACGGGCAGTGTTATATTTCTGTACTTCTAAACTAGTTATTTATCTAGCGATAGCTAGCTTGATCTGGCACTGGAGGATTTAGCAAGCAGGTAAACTAAGCTAAACATAGCTGTCATGATGATGTAAACCAACAAACAAGATAACTTTCTTCATATTATTATCATGTTACTTACCTTATGAGCAGGCAATGGTAGTCTGAGCGCGATCCAGATCCGGCCGCCTTGTTTTCTCGATCGATTTGCTCGACGTGCACACATACAAATCTTTTTGCTCCTATTATATCACCTAGCCAAGAGCAAAAGTATCGTCACTCGTAGAAGCAGATTCGAGCACTTGTATCAATTGACTTTGTAGTCGTGCAAGAAAATCAAAGCGATCTGTAGAATTGTATTAATGAGAAATTATTTCTCAGATGCACAACTTCGGATGCATTAGTTCACATTTGGGTTTACAAATGCACAAATGTTGTGCATGTTCTCAGATTATGAAACACGGATGTGCAAATGTGTTTCGCACCAACTGCGCTGCAACGATTGGAGCAAAAGTGTCGAGTGCGTGACTCTTGAAAGTTGTGTATCACAGGATAGGATTTGTGTACCTGTAAAAAGGATTTGTGAACCCGTAGCCCCTATTTTGTGTTAACAAGATATAAAAAAAATATGTACAACTTCAACTTTACTGTTACACATTTATGACTTTAGTGTGCACATGCAAAATCTGCAGTTAAATGTGCTCGCCACTTTTGCACCCAATATACCTTCATAGGTTAGCATCCAAGACCACCCATTAATCTCAGGTCAACACACACAATTGTGGTGTCCCAAACTTAAGTGTAATTGTTAGCATTAAGGCGGAGATGAAATACTCCCTCGTCCATTTAATTTGGGAGACAGTGACTGTCAATTTCATGCTGGTAGATAAGCTAGCATTGCTAATGTACGCAGCCAGTGACACAGTTTGGTGTTACCCTCCCACTGGGCCTGCCTGGAGGTCTGTTGGCACTGACGCCTCAGATACCCAGAGAGACAAACACAAAGCTAAACAAGAAGAAACAAAGCAGGAAATGTTTTGCAGCATTTTTGTTAATAGCCTCTGTTGCAGTTGGCTGGTGATTCAGCTATTCTGGTAATGCCAATCTCTGTGCCGCACACACACATACACACGCTGCCTCCCATCATTAGTACGAAGGTCTTGTGTGTGGCACAAACAGAACAGACGTTGTCATTTACAATGTGCTAGTACTCTGGCTCCCTCGGCACGGAGGCACTTTTGGATGCAGCCCCGTCTGTACTACCGAAGCATTAAAACGAAATTGACAGCCCTTGGGTGGAGAATGGCACAAGCGGACAGGGCCAGCCTGCCAGACTCCTCAGAAGGTCTCAACAGGCAATTGTTTGGGGTTGCCAAATGGCACCAATGCAATGTCCTTTTCAAGCAATTTCACCACAAATATTTGCCGCATTATTTGTTTGTCTCTCTGTGTGTGTGTGTGTGTGTATGGATAGAAGGATGGGTGGAAAAGGGCAGCATATAAAGAGGGGGTGATAGATGAAGTGCGGAAGCTCTTTTAGTTTGTTGACTTGGTGGTTGAACCAATCCTCCACGCGTGTGTCATTTCCCGACAGCGCTTGAAACCATTGCTTATTTTTCTGAGTCGTTTTAAGAGGACCTTGGGTGTCTGGATGTTCACAGTGACAAAGACGAAACTGTCTGCCCTTCAGAAATAGCTAGGAACCACTGGTTGATTAAAGAAGTGCCCTGTTGGAATTGGGGAGATTTGTGGGAGGATATGGGCAGGAAACGAAAGCGCAGAGGCATGGCATGGCATGGTAAAAAAGAGATGAGCAGTGAGTGGCATTGTGCAAGATGCTGGCATCAGCGGCTATGTTGATGCCAAAGGGCAACAAATCATTGACAACAGGCAGCATCTCTTTTTTCACTCTGTCTTCCTCTAGACACTAACAAATACTATAAGGAATGAACAGAACAGAAACTCATGCCACTGACTTGTAGTCACAACTTGGTTAGGAGAGGGGAAATTATTTATCCTGTTCAGATGTAGGGACAAGGACTGGGGGACAAAGGGGAAAACAGACAATCACGCAGTTTATGTGGAAAACATAGCATGACTATCTTTTATGCAGGCTGACTTTATTAGAAACATTACATGGAAAAACATCTTTATTTCATTTGCTCGTGAAATAAATGCATATTTAGGATTTTGAAGTTGTATCCTGATTTTGTATTTGTGTAATGTTGGATAGAAAAATGGATAATTGAAAAATAGGAACTGATGTTTTTTCTATCCATGCCTGGGGGCTGCCTGAAGGGGGGTTCACATTGTATGCGCAAGCGGCAGCACTGCGCTATGAAACCCATTATTGTCAATGGCTTATGCACTTTTTTGCCAGTTAGCCGCTCTTGCTTGTGCCGCGGTCAAAGTTGAACCATGTTGAACTTTGACCGCGGCCCGCTGTAAATCATAGGTCTTTTGCGCTGAGCCCGGCAGTAACCACAACAAAAATCTTTAGGACATTACCTCAACCAAGAGCAACCTAGCAGCGAGCGCAGTGCATGCCGCATACAATGTTAACCCGACTTGAAAGGGGCATGGTTTGAGTGCTCGACTTAAATGAAAGCTGATAGGCTGCTAAGGGCCGAGTCCCACCCCTCACCACTCTTGCTTAACTTAGCCATTACATGAACAGAGAAAGCTGTTTGGGGAGTCTACTCGGGTTTGCCTATGGTTTCCCTTGTAAATGCACATTTGATTTGACAGAAATTATGTGATTATTTGAATAAACAACATGATAGCCATGGTGATTTACCATGGTGCGTAAATTTGAAAAACTAAAGAAGCTAGTCTATGTTAGAGTTGTCCGACTGTAGAAGTTGGACAGTATGGATGGAACTATGCATGGCCAGAGCGAATGACCGCTTGCTATGCGAGGGAAAACTGTGATTTATCAAGCTCAACGCTGCTCAGATCATATAGCCTAGGCCTACTATACCGGAGCATCTAAAACTATAGTCTACTATAAAAGCATCTAAAACTATAGTCTACAGAAACATTTGAACACATGTTGCACAAATTCCTCATAGCTCGTAGCCTATCACTGAACTCCTACAGTCAGACATTGTTGTATTGTAAGCTATTTCAATGAAGTAGGCTACATCACTAGTATTTATGGCTCTCAAACGACATGCTGCATATCCATCATCACAGGATCATATGCTGAGAGACTTCTGTCAAACGTACCGTAGCTACGGCAAAACCTGCACGAGCCATAACCCTTCAATGCAAGCATGGTGAAAGGTGGACCTCAGCCCTCGCCAGCCTAGCAGCTTTAACTTGAGTTGGACGCAAGACCCTGCCCCTCTTAGGCAACCCCAGGCATAAATAGAAACAACATTATTTATTTTGATCTATTTGATCAGTTGGAACTATATATTTGATCAGTTGGAACTAAAATTAAAAATGGGATAAAAAAAAAAAACTACTAGTGGGTTTAGAACGTTCTTGGTGTTTTAAGCCTCCAACATTGTCTTCAAGGCAGCGCTGCCTGGAAGGCGCTAGGGTTAGGCATGGGTTAAGGTTAGGGTTGGGGTTGGGGTTAGGTTTAGGGTTAGAGTTGGGGTTAGGATTCGGTGCCTTTAAGTCGATGGTGGCAGCGCTGTCTGAAAGACAATGTTGGGGGTTAAAAACACCCTCGAGCGTTTAAAACAGCCGCTTTGACATACATCAAGATGGGATCAAAAATAAACAGAATGGTGTAAAACTGAACAAGGCTATTTATGTGAATTTTACATAGTTATATTTGTATATTTAAAAGTACACACAATAAACATAAACATTTTCTGCAACATTCTATCTAGTCTATCTCTAATATCTTCCTAATATTTTTATGTACTGAAAAAACTTTTTTTTGTTGTAAATTTTAAATAATGCATCATAGTTTTCACTGCTGATATAAGTCTATATAAGTATGTATTAACAGCTTTGACTGTACTCATAATGTGTAATAATGCTGTAGTCTAAGCCCCACACATCTCATCTTACGAGAACATAGAGCATTTGGATGGTGACTAAGCTGTGTTTAACCAAAAGCAGAGATGTTATCAGTGCAAGCGGTAAAGGAAAATGTATTATGCATTCCCATGTTTCAAGCTCTACTGCAGCATACTGAATGGCCATTTGTATTGGCCATTGGCCACTTTGTATTTTTGTTTCACACACATAATGCTAATATGGTAAAGTTGGTCATGGTATGCCACTACTTCACATTTGACAGTGATTTGACAAACAGATTAATCAGATGGCCCTGACAACACTTCACATCTTTAACACATCTTTTTTTTTGGAGACCATAGACCATTGGTCTTTTTTTGGACTCATTTTTTGGGCTTTTCTGGCCCTTATTGATAGGAGAGTGTAGAGTGGAGGAGAGATGGGGAGTGGAATGACCACAGGCTGGATTCGAACCTCATGGGCACTGGATCTGTATATGGTATGGGATACAGCTACTTGCACCACAGTTTCCCCCTGACCTTTGGTCTTTAAGGATGGATAGGCATGTGCTTGACACCGCTTTATTTGGCTTTTACAGTAATACTAATAAAGGCGGGGTCTAATAGAAAAGACAAACGTCCTATCACCTCAATACGTCGTAACATAACCATGAGTTGCTCTGGGGAGACTGGCCCTTGTAATAGTTGACATATGTAAGTCGCTTTGAATACAAACATCAGCAAAATGAATATGTATACTGTATATAATAATTCTCCTGATATATCTAGCCGGTTATGCAGTCAAATTCTTTAACAACAATCCTGTCTCTACAATCTATTTTTTTAAACTAAGTAAACAAGAGCAAATACAAATTGACAGCAAAAAAAAAATCACTTGTTGTGGTATTCCGAGCAAGGCGTCACTGAAAGGCCTTGAAACAGATTCTTCTAAAGGAATGCAAATGAATCCAGAGCTTCTGATGAGAAGATACTTAATCATTAAAACAACTTAAGCCAAAATTTGGTCAACCACTCATCTATCCACCCTAAGAAATATTGTATATGTCAACACTTAGTCAACAGATGTCAACAGAACAATTACGCCTATCAGCCAAACATGGATGCTTAACCCACACAGGGAACCATCTTTAGAAAACATCAATAAAGGCCAATAAAATTTAAACCATTCAGAAATGAACAGTAAACACTAGTTAAACCAAGAAAAACAAACAGTGTCTACTGAATGTATCTTTAACTTAGTGAAAAACAAATAATTGAAACCAAATGCCATCCTTAGCAAGAATAACAGCACTGGGCAGATTGTTTGGAATTTCTTTTCTCAATGAGGATGTGATTTGGAGAGAAATCTCTAAAAAAGTTAAGCAATGAAAAAGACACATTCAACAAACATGCTTTAAACAATTAAACAACGCGAAAACATGGAAATTAAACCTAAATCACCCAGTGGTCGATGTCAACTCATTCCAAATTCATTCCAATGTTACAATTCAATAGTTATCTGTACCAGTCGTTTTTCAAGATAGCTTGTTCAAGAAACAGTATGTGATAATTTGCACATTTTGACGTATGATTTTATATAGTTTTGGAATAAACGTGAAATTTACACACACTTTATGGTCATCATATAACCTCTGCCCTGACAACACAACATTCAGTTCAGCTTTCTAGAGTTGCCCACCACCAGAGAAGGGTTTCACAGTAAGGCATCATCAAGTTTGCATCCTAGCCAGCTTTATTTGCTATTTTCTTCTGCTGCTAAATTTAGACCAAAACTGTGAAAACTGTGCAAAACTTGGCAGTAAACACCAGCAAGGCTACACCCAGAGACGTTTCCTCTCAGCAGAACCACCCTGAACTTTCTCTACTAGCATGCCTACCTATTATCTTTCAAAGTCAAAAACTTTCCAATAAATTGGTAACAACTTTGTATTAATAGTTTCATCAAATGATTTTTGTATAATCCAATATATCTATATATTTCCTTTTAATCTATGTGTGTACAGTGACATATCTCTGTGTCTTAACATGAAAGAGTGGTTCATAAAAAAGAGGAAGTTTTAGAATACTTTCTCAGCAAAATTATACCTATATTTAATAGTACATTGCATCTCACTTTCAGATTTAATGAATCAGCAATTCTCTCATTTTGAAATTGTGATCTCAGCATTGAGACATTGAGGTTCACTTGCCAACTTAGACAGTTACACTGTAATTCAGACGGTACAGAGTGCACTTAAATTTCCTTAATTGCAACCTTTGCTATCTGGAGGTTGAAAGGTGAGATAAAGTTAGCCAGTGCATGGTCCGGCTTAAGGTTGTTCTCTTCCTGATTCCTGTGCTTCAGCATTTGCAGTGTTAATACAGGCAATCAGATCAGGATGTTTTTGCCATGCCTTTGGAGCTGTGTGCCTGGACCAAGACATAAAACACAGAGGACATGGAGTGGGGTACCAAAGGGACATATCACTGCTGTGATTAATGAGGGTAGATTTTTATCTTCATACTGAATGTCCTGATGTTTTGTTTGTTGTCACAATGTCCTGGGCTGAGCAGCAGGTGCAGATTTGCAATGTCAGTCCCCCCCCCCCCACACACACACACACACTCACACACACACACACACACTCACAGACACCTTGTTGTGTGTTTCATTGTCTTGTGAACTGCTGACACAGGGAGTGGTAACATACCACTAATATTTGCATATCCACTTTTAGTTACAGTCAACTGCAGCCATTAGATTATGGTCAAATAAAAGGTTTCCTGCTCAACTGGTCTAATTTCAATATCCGACATGAGGTAGAGGGATCTCGGAATTCACGGTTGACAGGCGGCAACACACAAAGTTTTAACATTGCAAGTCTTGTTAAACATATAATAATAACAATCCCTGATGTTTTTCAAAACACAACAATTAATTGAACTTAATTGAATTATTGGACTTCCTCAACTGAATTTTGTGGTCGATTCTTTTCCTTGACTAGTCTTCATGCATTTTTCAGATATGTATTATACTGTATCTGTTCCAATTCCACAAGAGGTCTGACAGATCATCTTAAAGGAACATGACAACATTTTGGGAAATTAGCTTATTCGCCATCTCCCCCAGAGTTAGATAAGATGTTACATACCCTTCTCATCTCTGTGCCCACAGTAATTCAGTCTGACGAAACCACCGTTAGCCTAGCTTAGCATAGTTCATTAATGTGGTCACTTATGCTTAGCACTGTATGTCAGTGCTAAGCATCAGAAAATTCCTGTGTCCCATTTCACATTGCTATTTGTCTATGTCTTTGGCTGTGTTTTTCATAGTTTGATATGTGTTTTCGGTAAGCATTTTTTGGATCTGTCAAATCAAGAACACTGCAGTAGGAAACCTCAATCACTGACAATATACCGATGTAAAAAATGGTATTGTCTGACAAATATTTTGAAGTTGGTGTGTATACGTGATTGACGATTTTTTTGGCGTATTTACTTTTAAACATGCTACAAAGTGGTGTGCAGTGGCCTTGGGTGGTGCGAGGCTCCTGCCTCAGTATGAGCTCAGGAGTTAGTTGTGGTTGGTTGGACGCACGGGATGCTGGGAGGCCTCAGCCAAGCGCTTGAGCCAGGTTGGCAACAGGAGACAGAGGGCCCAGTGGTGGGGGTCTAGTCTCTCGAGACCCAAGCGTGCTCATGCATGCCTTGCCAGGACCCGCAGTGCCTCTAATTGCTCTGGTCTCCAATGAGGAGGGAAGAGGGGAGAAAGGGGGTCATATCCCAAACCCGCATTGACCTGAACAAAGTGTTCCTAAACACAGCAAACAGCAATGGCTTGAATAAGAAGAGCACAACACTTTTCACTTTCTCTCTCGGTCATTCTCTCTCTCTCTCTTTCTCTATCCCTGTTGCTCTCTCTCTCTCTCTCCCCGTCTTTTTCCCCTAAAGCCTGATTTCATAATGAAATCAATTTCACTCCACATCCCTGCCTGTGTTGTGATTGTTAGAGCAGGACCACGGCATAAAGAAGAGATTGTATTTCTTCACTGCTCCACAAACCGATCTAATTGTCAGTTCCTAATCAACCAGGAACTGCGAGAAGGGTTTCCTAATTATGTAACCATAGTTTCTGACTTGTGAACAATAGAGGACCACTGTATTTTTGATGTGGAGTAAAATCATGTTCGGAACCAAGGTTGACTGGATGTATCGGTGTGTAAGGGGGAAATATAAGGGCTTTCTTTCTACTCAACTGATTTGAACTCCCCCTGGGTTCCAGATGACTGATGTCTCCAAACACCTACAGTAGGCCAATCTAGCTTCCAATGTTTAACATTCATATTTATTTTCTAACTGGCACCACTCCATGTCAAGTATCATTTTAGCTTTAAATGAGCCATGAGAAAGAAAAATAGAGAGATTTAGAAAGAGACATCTATCTCATTCAATACTCTTAGTTAGGAAATGATCCAGTGAAAAAAAGCTCTTACTCAACAGTTGACTCCTTTGACCTGAGATGTGAGAGATGCGCTTGAAATATGTACTGTATCTTATAGAGATGGCTTATGGGAATACAATCTCACATGGAAGTGAGCTAATATTTAAAGCATCACATTGCTCTTAATTAAACAGTATTTATTTTCTTTCTATGATCTAGGTGAGGATTTTGCTTCCTTATTTCCTTACATATATAAACTAATTTGATGCTGCAGATGCCTACTTTTCTGTTAGAAAATCATAATTCTCTAATCTCTGAAATATTGGGCCCTATTTTGCACCCTGGCGCATGGCGTAAAACTCGTTTTCCACCCGGCGCAAAGTTTATTTTCTTTTTTTGCACGTTTATTTTTTAAACAATGCGCCCAGGGGTGTGCCAATTAACAACCTACAATTAACAACCTAGGGAGTGGCCTAGCGCATTGTCTAAAAATCACTATTGTACACCACCTACAATGCATTACGCCACTGACCAAGAGAAACCTGGTCAGAAGTCTATGGCGAGTTGTTTATATGTTATTTTAAGAGCGTATTGTCAACAGTCATATTGGCAGGTGCACAACGCACCATCCTTCTATCCTCCATGAACGTGCACCAGCGCACATCCATGCAAAACATTAGAAATTGCACGATTAGGCTACAATGGGAAACATAATTAGAATAAAGATATTACGAAATACATCTCACAATGCATTTGCAAATTAGTAATGACGATTAAAAGTGATTAGGCGAGAGCACAGCTAAAGACGCACTATCACGAGATAAAAGCAACTCCTCTGCAGGATAAACGTTGTTTTATTTGAAACGTTGTTTTATTTGAAAAATATTAGGGTAAGTGTTGCTTTTTCCAGCCTATGTTTTCGATTGTAACCCATTGTCAGTCAATAGTGAAAGTAACTTACTGCGTATAACTGTCTTGTCGTTGCCTGACACCATGGTGAAGTTGGTTTCACTTTGCCAATGAGTTCAAATAATAGACGAGTGCAAATGTGTAAAGGCTATGCTATAGGTTTTAGTAAAGCAAAAAAAAAGGTTTAGTGGAATGACTGTTCCATACGGTCTCGCAAGCAGACTCGCCGAATGCACCGTTGACTGTCAAAATACCGGTGCATTCTTTGACGTTGCGCTTTGCGCTGTTAAAGGGAATGACAGATGTCATTCTCATTGGTTTAATGATGTTACGCCCCAAACACACCCATGATTGATTAAAGCTACCTTGTGTAAGAACTTCTCCCATCTAGCGGTGAAATTCTATATGACAACCAACTGAATATTACTTTCTAGCCCCTCCCATTCCGAGCGCATTTTAACTCCTACGGTGGCCGTTTCATGCCAAAGTTAACATTGCTTCCAGTACTACGACTTCGTCCGGTGTTCCTTCCAGTTATAAGGTTACTTTAGAAAACAATTACACATTGCATTTAGTTATATAGCCAGTAAACATGTTGGGTATGACCTCTATGTAAAGTGAATAGCCTAGTTTTACGTTTTCATTATTTTGGTAGGCTACTATTTCATTGCTAGCATCAGCTATCAGGTTCCCAAACGAATGCATGCTAATGTTATAGTACAGTTGATTCAGTGCTATGTTATTCTGTATGTGCGAGATTAATAGTGTAAAGGCAATGTTTACAGCGTAGCCTACTATTTTTCTCAGTGAGCAGAGTCAGAGATCAGTCGATGCAACGGAGGTGCAAGGGAAAGGTAAAGGAAGAGGGAAAGGTAAAGAAAAGCCAAGAGCCGGTGGCAGAGGATCGATGAGACCTCCTAGGCAAAGAAAAAGTAAGACTCCAAAAGATGACGAGGAGAGACTGGAAGAACTTCAAAGACAAAGGAGAGAAGCAACGGAGGTTTGTGTTTTTAATATATTTCTCTGAACAGTATCAATGTCAATGACACCGAAATTAGCTCGGAAGCTGCACCAGGCACGTTCGTTTGCGTTGCGTCTGCTGCAGAAAAAAAATAGACCATTCATCTAAAATTGATTTTACGCGTTGTGAACGGAACGCTTCAGTCACGCGCTTGATGTAGCTTCCCTGCCTGTTTGTATCTCAATTGTTTGTAGCAATTTCTAGCTGTTGCCAGTCAACTGCATGATGCGAGTTGTCTCCCAGTGAAATCACGACACATAATTACGTTATGGTCTATAGAAAATGTTACACAACATTTTCACCTTTTCATTGTCCATACACATACATAGTATTCATCATTTTGTGTGAACACTTGAAAAATGACACAGAGTAGGCTACTATTACTACTACTCTGCTAACAATCTAACTTTGCTACCTAAACAAGCCTATCTGATCTTATTTCTTGTGTCTTATTTCTTCAGACTTGTGGATGAAATGAGCCTGCAAGAGCACAGGAACCTCACCACACAGTTGCTATAGTGAGGCAGCCAGGTCTGGTGTTTGATGCATCAGTGCAGACATGTCGTCCCCCCACCTGTGCCAGGGATGCCTTGGTGTAGTTGTACACACTGCAGAGACATGCCAATCGATCAGAAGAGAAAATGCTGTGGACAAAACCCTGCCACCTGTGTGAGCCTTCTGCCTCACTACACACAGCACTGCCTAGATGAAGGTTTTCTCCAGATTCACAGGCAGTACATCACAGACATCACAGCATTAGGCCATGTAAGAGAGCCAGGTGATGACAATAGAGTTCAGATATGCTACCTACAGACATTTCATTTTCTGGCAGCATGGGTCTCTAGGACAGGGTAATAGAAGAGTGATCCCAAGCTGTGTGTGTAGGATAAGGGATAAATTCCCTGACCCTCAGGGACATCTCTGGAATTTATTTCACCTTCCTATAATGTTGTAATGTTGTTATTGTAAATAGTTTTGTATTAGTGTTCTTGTACTGCCTGTTCCTTTTAAAACTGTATTTAATTTATTTTACACCGGTACATCGCTATATTTTGCTTTCATGAAAATAAAAACTTTTAGAATTGATAAGAGACTGTTCATGCTGTACCTCATACATTACATCCACAAACTTATAATTAAAAAAGGAGTTGTGGTAATTTACCATTTTGAAACACCAAATGACAGTAACATGGTCAACAATGTTATTTGCAATATATTTATTTACAGAAATTAACAAATTATGGTATTTACACATGAACCCTTCCTTTTTGTATGGTGCCTTTGAAGCAACATGGGCCATCATTCTAAATTTGCAGTCTCCTGGAAAGCTGATCCTGTGGAAGACATGCAGTGTCGTTAGACATACATGCCATTTTATATAGTTCAACATATTGTTACTAATCTGTATAGTGCTATTTTGCCTAGACTGAGTTACAGGCAAGGTTACAATGAAGGCATGCACGTGCATCACATAAGACCATTGAATTTCGTCCACATCCTCCTCCACAATGCTCATGTCATGTAGGCTTTGTAAAAAATATATATAAATGCTTATATCATGAAAATATACAATAGAGAATGTCATCGGGTATAGACATTATGAGCATTGATGGGTTACCTCTGTTCAAGGTTCTCAATTTCAGGGGCTTCTGCAATTGCGCCAAGATGCTAATCTGAAATGAATAAGCAGAGCGTTTCACAACATATAACAGTACATAAAATGGTAAACACCAAGATATTAAAAATATACTTTCAGTTATTATCAAACAACAATCACATAGAATCAACAATTGTTTTCATGCAGTGAAAAACGTTCAGACAATTTAGTAGGCTACGTCTACAATTAATAAGACTACAGGACAGGCCTCAGGATGTGAACGTCACCCTTGGAATTGGCTACACTAGCATTATCAGATTAGGATATATTTAGGCTACAAAGCAAAAGCAATGAAAAATAACTACAATTTAGTGCCCTTTGCCTGTGATCCGTCATAGCAGATTTATGTTACAATCCTTTTTCATCGACGCGAGGAAAAGTATCCCAGACGTCATTCTAGCGTTATGGACAACCATGCTATACTAAGCCAAGCAACTATAAAACTTCGAATTTACACCATAGACTGTATGTTTACACGAATAGGCCAAATTACCTGTCGAGGAGAAAGCAGGCAATTTCGGCGTCCCTTTTAAAATCCTTGCTCCTCACGAGCTCTTTCCATCTTAGAAAAGCCACTCCAATATTGACTTTGGTCTGTTGTTTTTCCGGTCGCGTTGGCGTTTTAATTCGCTTTTTCGCTTCCTTGGCGACTCCTTTTCATGTCCTCGAGAATAGTTGTAATCCTCCATTTTCAACAGACTTTCAAATCTGCCGGCAGTCGCGAGTAGACTGATCATGCAATGAGTGTTGCCTACAAGCGCGAAAGGCGGAGCTGAATTTCCAGGAATGTCCCTCGTTGGCGAATGTATTTCAAAGATGGAGGCGCAACATGGATTCAGCCATTTGCGCGACTCGCGCGTAGGTATTTGGAATAGCAGATTCTACACTTACGAGAATACTTTGATTAGTAAGTGGAAATAATTACACATGAATGAGCACATATTTTTGAAAGAACAAATGGGTTTTTGCTAAGAATTAACTCAAAAAAGTACACAATGTAGCTTTAAGAAACCTAGGAACACCTTGTTGCCCATTGCGCTCGACTTTTGATAACGAAAAACACTCCTAATGTGGACTGGACATCCTACTAAATTTGAATAAGCTTTGACTCGTGACGATGCACTTTAGACTATCATTATAGGGCCCATTGTATTTCTGACACCTAAGCAGTTGACCTCTGTAACTAATATCTTGTTTTTGGATGCTGACATTGCCTTTAACAGTGTTGCCAGATGTACAGTGATAATCATGTTTGCACAAAAATGTTGCCCTCTGTTCAATTAATTGAAGACTTTTGGCATTACAGGTATGCACCAATTATGCCCATAGTGAGGAAAACTTGAAGGATGATTTATTAAATGCAACACAATCCAAGGAAAGCGTAAATCAAGCAGCAGTGCTTTTTGAATAAAATATCATGACTGACAGGTTCTTGACATGAAAGAGGGTAAGCCGACAGTACAGGTAGCAATCATGTGTCCAATACATGGGTGTGGGTGTGTTATTAGTGAATGTTGGCGTAGAATCGTACCATACTCTTCTTTTAGGGGTAACAACGGGTTGCAAAGAAAAAATGTTCTTAGTAAGTCTAAATCACTAAGTTACTAAATTGCTTAGAGTAAGAAGGAAGGATGACTAGGAAAAGGATGCATCATATACTGTAACTATGTTAACATTTGTATTTTGTTAAAGTAGACAGTGTCAAAAAATCATCACTAAATGTGTTTTCTGATGTTACAAATTTACTCATACTGTTCTTTTAATTATGACCTATAAACCATAACCCTCAAAATCTGACAATTTTAGTACATCATTTTAACAATTTTACATCTGCCGAAACTGGGCCAGTGAATGAAGCAGACCAATGTTGTATATGAGTGGTCTGATGCTCAGTGGTGTCCATCGTTACATATGAGTAACTGTTGGCATGCGGATGTCCCTTAAACATGCACAGAGCACCTTTCTGCTTTGGTTGATCACTGATTCTAATATCACAGATACACACAGTAAACTAACTGATCAGGTCTAATCACCTGCAGAATTGATATGACTCGACAGTATTGAGTATGAAAAGACACCCCTTTTTAGCAGGGGTGTTGATTTCACATACAATTTTGTTGTAGCAACCTCTCCAGAAATTGCTAACATAAAGGAATCTGCTGTATGTATGTTTTTGCCACTGCCAGAGGCTTTCTCTAGCGTGCAGAGCGGGCAGGGCTGTCGTGCAGCAGCTCCTTGGGAGCAAGATGGGTCGGTCACACTTTAAGTGCAACTTCTCCAGTAAGCGGCTTCTGTGTAGAAGAGGTCTACTAAATGATTTAAACTGCATATCAGGTTCAAGATAAAAAATAAAATGTGTCTTCACTCCCTCTCTCTCTCACACACACACACAGGGCCAAGCACCATGAAGACTAAAAAGACTTTTGATAAAATGTTTTTATTGATATTAAAAATGAAAGTACATGAATTGTGCATTCGGACGTTCTAGCGTGCAGAGGTTAAAGTAATGAAATTGGCACAGGATGAGAAGGCTACCAACACTAAAATCTTGCCACTGAAAGGCAAAAAGAGATCCCTTCATATCAGCGAAAAAAGAAAAAGAGGTTTTCTTTGACGCCATTCAATTGAGTAGTAGCCAAACACAACAAAAATGAATGCAGTCCTAGCAGTAGAACATACAAAGAAATATGTTGTAATGTCACTGGAAACATGAGATATCCTAATAATAATAATAATAATAATAATAATAATAATAATAATAATAACAATAATAACAATAATAATAATTGCACTGCTTTGTTATACAACTGAAATGGGACGACTGAACAGATGGAGCTATCACAGCTATTATGTGGCCTAGTGGTGCAGAGCGGCTCACCAATGACTTCAAGCAGCTGGAAGTGCAGCTCAGCACGACAATGAGGACAAATAAGAAAACAGGTAGTTTACACAGTATAAGACAGAACACAGGCTGGAAACAGGTGGAACTCTGCTGGACCCTTAACGAGTCGTCAGGTAAAAAAATGGAATGAGTGTCGCACAGCATGACAGGTGTCGTACTGCTCTGCAGGTGGAAGGTGGCGGCCCACGAGTCTCTCTCTTGAATCTCTCTGGTGGACCATATTGTTTCCTGAGTATATCAACTGCTTAAGATGAGGATCAGTATGGTAGCCCTTCATCGAATCCACATGATGCGAGGCGGGATGGGAGACAAGCCCATTCTGGGTTAAAGGCAGTTTATAACATTTGGGGCATGTTGTTGATGGGAAAGAGAGATTAAGAGAGACTCAGAGGAGAGAGTGGATGGAGAACGCTGACACTCTCTCTCTGTCACGCCGTGATGAATGCACTGATCACCTCTATATGAGCTAGGGCACATATGAAAGGAAGTCTGACTAGAGTGGCTGGCTGGATATGACCACGAGGCAACGGTATGGTGGAGCAGAGATGCTCTTTCAACATAAGGCCCTGTGCCGCAAACAGAGTAGGTCCTGCCACCTGCCCATTGCTCATACCCAGCCACATACTGCAGAGGAAACACATATCTCTCTACACAACAAAGTCTGCAAAAGATCACAAAGAAGAAGGGGGGAAAACAGATATAGATAGTATCACTGTATCACCATGATTGATACTGAAGTGGTTTAAACTGTAGTGGGTTGAGTACAATGTATACTCGGAATAGGTGTGTCTGGATAGTTGCTACTGCACTTGATGGAAGTCAGGCATTGAGTTTTTTCCTCTCCATTTAGCAGAAACCCTATTTGGCAGATCACGGAGCCATGCAGAAAAGAGTATTCAGAATATGTGCCTATTTTTGTGACATAACATGCCTAAGCAATCCAGGCTACTGCTGCTGTTGAAATATTCATTTAAAATCGCTCTGTGGTAAACCACAAGGAAAAAAGGAAATATTTTTGGTACAAAGCATCTACAAAAAGCATTACAAGTAAATCGGGAAAAAAAGAGAGCATATAAAATAAATCCGTCAGTTGAGCATCAGTGCTACGTATATTATTTGGACCAATTTTCATATATATTTTTATAACAAAATAAATAATGCCTTTATACAGTGCCCTTATTTGTATTTAAACAAACAAAAAAAGCTTTGCGGCTCATTACGCATGATACAGCTCAGACTAAAAGAATATAACATGATGTCCCTGGAAACGAATTATATATATTTATATATATTCAAGTATTTGTTTTCAGGCAAAAGCATGTGAATACTACTGATATACATTAAAAATATATTGTTAGTTGACATTATTGCGTTTTTTCCCTTTGAAATTGAAATTTGTGCCTTTCTTCATAACTGTAAAATAACATTACCACAAAAATCAGGAGAACAAAACCAAAACAGGAATGTCACGGTACCAGAAACTGACAGTTTTTTTTCTTTTTTTTCCTTGAAACATTTCCATGATGTGGACAAAAAAAGTGAATAAAAACAAAACAAAACAAAAAAACAACAAATGAAAACACACACATCCCACTTGTTCCATGTCTTTTAAGGTTTCACTTCCTGAAGTGCAAGGTAAGATACTGTGGCGCAGCAGCACTAACAGGAAGAGTAGTCCATTCGCAGACGTGACGTCCTCCCCTCACTATCCCACAGTGCACTGCGCTTGCAGGCCTCCTGGGAGCAGCCGGGACCAGAAGCATGGCCTGGTGTGTGTGTGTGTGTGTGTGTGTGTGTGTGTACCACAGCACCAGAACGCACCAACGCACCACCACTGCCACCGCAAACAGTAACTTCCCCTCTCTCGCTGGTTCAGCCTATAGACCCTCCTCATTCTCTCTTCACTTATTTTTAAAAGAGTCATACTTTCCTTAAAACGGAAAGTTTTAATAACTATTCAAAGGAAAAAAAAAACGTGCTTCAGTCTCCTCTTCTTATCGTTCATCCCCAAAGCTAGCACCATGACATTTTTTTGAGCTACACGTTCATAGTCCATAAAAAAATAGTGCCTTTTTTATTTACTTGACAAGAACTTTGACGTAATCCGTGGCGATGTGCAATTTGCAGACTCTTTTCTGCTTTTTGTTTGTGATTACAAGGTGCTGGAACAGGAATCTAATTTTACAAAATAATTCCTTACAGTGTGGATGTTCCTTTATAGTTTAGGTGCAAACTAATCAGAAGAAGGACTAAAAAGAGATACTTTTGTCTTGGGAAAATGGTGTGGAATGGATTCTTTCATGCTAAGCACATTCTGGTGTCCTTGGAAATCACAAAAAACATCAATAGAAAACAAAGTCTCATCTTGACACTTGCAGGCCATACAACATTTCCATCTTCCTTCCTGTGTTGCTCTTTTTCTCTTGAAGGATCCACCTGAATTGCATTCAGCCTTAATTCCACAGCACAACTCTTTGTTCTCTTGTTTTGCTGTTGCTGTTGTTTTTGTTGTGTCCTTTTGTGTTTTGAATGACAGAGGGCGAACAGTGATGGGGGAAGAATGTGAGCATGTACGTATGGGTGGGGTGGGGTGGGGTTCGGGGGGGGTCTCGGGCTTGGGGGTGACAGGGAGGAGAAAACTGCCACCGAGATGACGTCAGAGACAAAGCTTTAATCCTCTAGTCTGTTTTTTTCTTCCTCTTCTTTTCAAACTCTTCTCCTGTGCAAACGTTTCCCAAAAACAAAACAAAAAACTCATTTGTGGTTGACATACTTTTCCGTGTGCATGAGGACCGGAGGCAGTTTGCTTGGAAGCGTGATGAGGGGTCGGTGGAACAGCGCCTGCTCCTGGGCCTTGATCCGCTCCGCCTGTCGTCTGAACTTCCGGGCTCGCAGGATGGCCGGGACGCCCCTCCGGAGGCGCTGGGCAGCCTTGCGCTGCCACACATCATATTTGGAATACTTCACGGTCACATGTTTTCTTGGGACTTCCTGCGAATGGTCCAAGCCCAGCACCGGAAGAGACAAACAACGAGACAAAAAGGGAAGTCGGATTAATACAAGTTCTTTGTACATGTATGCTCAAAGATACAATGTTGTGAAGGGGAGAACAGTCCTTTATGGATCTATGGATTTGTTTGAAGTAACAATAATGGCATGTTGGCATCTCCCGTTAGGGTTGCCATTACTGAGAAGAATTGGTTGGCAGTGAGGTCCCTCTGTATGTTTAATTTACATATTTCTCCCTTCCCTTGTCCACTAATATTGTAGACATACATGAGGGTTTCAAAGACCAATGGTAAGTATGTATATTCAGGGATATCAGGCACTTTATGGTTGTCTAAATATAGTTTTGTCCTTTCTTTTGGTTTGTTTTTTTAAGTGCTAGTAGAATGTTCTGCCTGACAGTGATCCAAAATTCCTTTGGGGTTACATTAGTGCGCATGTCTTTTGGTGAGGCTGTACTAAAACAAACTCCTCTCTGACCCCAACTTCAAACAATTTGGGGTAATGGTGACAGCCAGGTTCCCAAGCCCATCTGACAGTATGTAGGCGAGACCAGTCATTGTTCTCTGACTGAAACCCCTTCCCAAAGCCCCCTCCTAACACACACACACACCCATACACACACACCACTATCAACATCGTAAACACATTCCAGCTCAAAACCTCTTTTCCTGGCCAGCAAGTCCCTCAAACAGTGGATTCAGACTTGAAAGGTCCCCCAAGGGAGAAAGAGAGTACTAGGATTTATGCGGCAAGAGCACTTCTGGTGAATGCCTGCTTTCATCCTGTCCCTTAGTACAGAGCCCAGTGAATGTGGGTCTCCTTAGCCCAACCCCAGATCAATTGCTGTGTTTATTTCTTTCGATCTCTTCACAGCCGCTTCAGGGGCTTAAGAACAGCTGGCCGACAAAGTTGTCAGTGCTTGAACGAGTTTCCACGCCAAGAGCTTGAGACCTTCTTAATGGAATGAGAGTAATGCTTCTTTTGGGGCTTTGCGTATACTAATGACATCATTTAAAAAGCATGTTCCGGGCCCTGGCAGCTTTGCAGAGGATCTGCACTATATACAAGCTTCTGAACAATCAGTGTAACATGACAACTGCTGACCAGAAAAAAGGTACAAACATTTGCATTTGTTGCAAGTTGTTTACTGCTGGAGTTTATTTTTTGGAGCATTTTTCAGAAGGCAAAACCTCTGAAGTGAATGGCAACCACTAGGGTCACAAAGGCCATCCTTCAGGCGTGAGCAACCAGCGACCTGCCCGTGGGTTCCTGACGTTGACCCCTGTGGAAACCTTGTGTTGACTGCCTCTCAGTATGCTCCTGAGTCACAGGACTATTTTCCGTATAGATCAGCCCTTTTTACGCAGGGACCACAATAACTTGCTTAGCACCATGGGTTTTGCATGATAAACACACTTGCATGTATTTTCATTGGATCCCACATGCTAAATATGCCTGCGCTCAGCACAAAATGATGTGCAGGAGAGCTAGATTGCCGGTGAGATAGGTGTGTGCAGGCGCGAGGTTCTCACGGATCACTTACTGGTTTTAGTACTGGCAACACTGGTATGACCTGAAGAGATGTAGCCGAAACGTCCCTCTCTGACTTAGCGGGCTTGGCGCAGTATTGCTCTAGAAGGAGAAGGTCACAGCTCCTGAAGCAGCACTCTTCTACAATCCCTCGGCCCGGGGAACGTGACCTGGTATTCCTGATCAGTGGTCTACCTGTAGAGCAGAGAGGCAGACAACAGTTAGGCACCAACACAGCTACAGCGCTATTGGATAAAGAGCATCTGATGTGTCCCTCAATGGCAGACACAGATGCCCCTGTGGGACTAGTAGATTGATGTTGCTACTTTTGTCCAAGCACAAATCAATTGTTTGATCAGTGCTGCCTGTCTGTGTCTTTGTTTGGCCTGACTGTGGTTGCTCTACTAGCATTACTAGAAATATAAATGGGACATGCGCCCAAACACATCAACAAGATTCTTAAGGTACAAACATTTTACACAATGGCTTTAGAGAAGACATTGGAGGCATGTCATCTCTCTACCCCTCTCTCTCTCCTGCTCCCTTGCTTTGAATCAGTAAATAATCAAAATGGAGGATATCCTTTGACCTTGTCCCCTTGCCAGCTCAGCAGAGATAAAGAGAGCAAGGTAGAGAGACACTAGAGCAAGGCGAGATGGGACAGGCATTGATAGGGACAGAGAGGGGAGAGGGAGAGTGAGGGGGTCAATATCCTATAGTGTAGGCAAGGAGGAGTGGGGGGTGCACAGTAGCATCTCACACTTTCTTGTAAAAAAAGAAAATGACATGTTAATAAAGATTAACCTAAAATTTGAAGGACAGAAGGGGTGGCTAGGCAAGCCAAATTAATTACTCATCTCATTGAATAGGGCAGCTAGAGAATACAAAAACTTGTCTGTTTGTCAGCCAGTAAAGGGTAAAAGGTATCAAAGTCAACCACAATGCAAGTGCTTTTTTGCTCCCTAAAACGAGACCGAATGAGGGGAACCATAAAGGTGCAAGGATTTCACCTTGTGAAATGGTGATAACAACCAACATGCATGTCAATGAACCATGGCAATTAACACAACTACCCTGTACAGTTTGGGACTATTGTTATGCCACTGTAACAACACTGCTGATGAATAGTATTGGAAGTCTTCTCCTAGCACTCCTCTGACTAGACAAACAACTTTTCAATTGAGCGTAGCCTGGGAACATTTCTGGGGAGCTGAATGGAATGCCACTTGGGTGCTATTACTTTCCCTGGCGGAATGTGCAAGTAAACAAACAGGCCATTGTGGCTCATTTTGCGGAGCGCGCGCGGCCCTTTCATATGCAATGGGGAGATATAGGCAGAATGCGCGCAGTCAGCACTTACACAGGCCGGCGTCTTTGCGAGCGCAGCTATGTGTTCTCAAGCTAACTGCGCAACTCAACACCATGCAGCCACTGACCGAGCAGGTCGACACACACTTCTTAGCATGCAGTCACATGTACATTGCACATATTTTCTCTCAAAAACTACATCAGTCAGTAGAGTAAGAATATGTCCACCTACTGAAGTAGAAGCCCCTGTCTTCGCACACAAACTGCAGCGCGTCCACGAGCTCCCCTCCGCAGAGCGTTTCTGACGACGCGACTTCTATCATGTACAGTGTGAGAGCCAGAGCGCAAACCAGCATCCGTCTAGACGTGGACATCCCTCTGATCTGGAGAGAAAAAGAAACACATTAGGCTACAATATATGCCATAAAACGCATCCAAGATAGTTCTGAGCTCATTAACCTGAAGCATTGTGAGACTTTAATGTAGGCTACAGTTACATGACAATGACAGATTAAGGGGGAAAGAAGCGATACAGGAAAGTTTTAAACATGGCTGTAGAATTCCTGACAGCAAGTTAACGCTCTTATTACACTGCATTTAAAGGCCCGTGAAACTCTCTTCGGCATTTACTTTAAGGTGACTCCTGTCTTTTTGCAGTTTAAGTAGCCTGAACGAACTCCACCATCCAATCTCCATGTTCTTGCTCCTCTTTATTGCACCTCAGGGAAATAATTGTTTGTAGAGGGGCGACTTTATCTGCGATGTCCCGCTGTCTTACACAATGCACAACAAGTTGCAAGACTAGCTGTTCAATACTCATCTATCTTAAATCTCCCGACTCAGCATTATGAGCTGAGCTATCTGCTGGTTCCCCGCCTCTGAACACAAGCAACACCCACAGTGCCTATGCCCCCTGGCGGTCAGCCTGCTCGCCGGCTTGCCCTGGGTTCAGAGTAGGGACGCTCCAATGGACCAGTAAGCCACTTCTTGAGAAACCTCAACCTCAGAAGCCCAACACCTACGTGTATCTGAACTGTCAGCTGGGGACCCAGTCAGTTAAGCCACGCTTGTTGCTGTAAAACCAGTATTTCCCCCCTCTGCGTTTGCTGTAGGCTACGGTTCAAGTAGAATCACGAGTAGATTCAAGCATAAGCTGTTCTGTCATCAGTGACTAGCCTATATATTCGGATAATAGAGTGTCCGTTTAACTTTCTTGGTCATCGTAGCTTTACAGCTGTCTCTAATGAAAAAATAAGATAACATCTTACCTTGCAAGTCCCCGTCCTTAGGCAGGTGTGGCATACTGAGTGGTTGCCTTGTTTGTGTTGTGCCTCCATGTCAGTGCTCAGGGTGGTAAATTGTATTTGGTTAGAAAAAAAATTGCAGGTGAATTGACTATCCCAGCTGCCGAGGCTACGTGGAGATGTTGTATGAAGCTGTCCCAGTAATCAGGCGACAGGCAAAAGTTCTCAGCGAGAAGTATTATATACCAAAACCCGCCCCTTCACCCCCCACCTCCACTCTATCCCTTACCTCCCACCCCCATCCCTTGCGCATGTCTGCCTGAAGAGGTTACCGGGGATGAGAAGTGGTCCATGAATCAAAGAGTCATGCCAAAAAGTGATTAGATGTTTAGCTCATTTTATGCTCTTTCATCTTCCACACGAACGAATACTAAGGTTGCATTCTTGTGTCATAAGCGAGTGAAAGGTAAAGTGTCGGGGAAACTTGAACGGAACAAGACAAAGATGTGTTCAATTCCGATTGGTCCAGTAGATGTTATTACCTTGGCGTGTCTCAGGGGGGAAAGTGTATCTGACAGATCTCGCACACTGAGACCACCAGGCGATCAAGACGCCAAAATGTCCCATCGTTATCTAATGGTCTACGATCAATCGAATACTCTCAAGTTTAAAGGGGTAAACATTTGGCCACACTTTTAGACTCCGTGACGAATACATTTGTACGTTTAAATGGGATGTCTAGGACGATAGACCGACGATGAGGTCATGGTCTGCCACTTCCCGTTTGATAACCACATAGCCTACCGCAAGAAATCGAGTGGATCAAATTGGGCATCATGCTTGTGAACGAGTTTGCATATATGCATGCATTTAATTCAATTTCATATTGAGAGGTCTGTCATTTTCCTATTGACATTTCACAAAAATACCTATACGATGCTGGCAGTAGCAGGCTAATTAATATCAAACATTGTAATCATCAAAATCAATAAATCCCCTTTACAGCATACATGCCTACAGCTTTATTCCAGGAACAGTTGAAATTGAGAGGTGTACATATTCACTTCCCCCTTAGTATTGTGTATTTATGCAAGTTTCATGCATTTAGACATAATGTCTGACTTCAGCTTTACTGAAAAGAGATTGAAATGCATATTTGACACAGTTACAAAATATGAAATTTTCTGTCTGAACATAAGCAATGAGATGTCCCTCTCTGATTTCAATAGTTATTTCCTAATGCCATTTCACTGAAGGTTTCTGAACAACCTAGCTTTATATTCAGGTAGCAGTGTAAAGCTTCTGGTCTACAGTTTCTGACAGTATCAGTGTATTAATCATTCCAGAAATGGGCATCCCCACCTTGTCAGTCATTTTGTATGAAGGTACACTGAAAGGAGACACTGAAAGGAGACTATCATCTCTTGTAGCAGCAGCTTAGATTGCCTTCTAGGTCTGTCTGATATCAGAAATCATACTAAAGCACCTGTCACATGTTTAAATCGTACACCTCTACATCATTTGTCAGTATGCTAGAAAAGACCATATCTCAGGTGGTCAAGAGTGCACTGCTGTGCTATAACACAAGGAGAATTTGACTGCATATTTGCCTTTGTGCATACTTATTGTATTATTTTGATGGGGTTTCTATATGTAGTGCAAAAACAGTATAAGGTGTTATGATATGGAGTAAGATGTCATGTGATGCAATGTGATTGCATATACGCACACACACACACACACACTAACACACGAACACACACACATGCATGCACGCACACACACACACACACACACACACACACACACACACACACACACACACACACACACACACACACACACACACACACACATATATATATAGTCCAAACAAAGAAAGATTTGATAATAACTACAAATAAACTTCCCTCATTATTATCTTATGTATATTTTGGTATTCCCGGTGCAAATAAAGACAACACAGGGATAAAGTGCTTTTCACTGTGTATCTCAGACTGAGGGGGAATCTGGCAATTTGTAATCACTCATCGACACCCATTAATTCTGAGTATCTTTGTCCCATTAAAATGTCACTGAGGACAAAAAGACCAACGTGTGCTGTAAGAGCCATGTAAAGCCAGACATGCATGTGGTGGAAGCCACATAAAGTGAACGCAATCTAAAAGTGAAGCCATGGTTATGTAACTGCGCCCTATAGGACTACAGCTCACATATCCCCTATGCGGGCCCCCAAAAATCCATGGGCGAGTAAACTAGCAAAGGATGACCAAGTACCTATACTACAGCACCTAGATAGATAGATAGATAGATACTTTATTGATCCCCAGGGGAATTCAAGAACCTGGCATACACTAAGAAGTTAAATGGTCTTTGACTTCATTGTTCAACCTCCACTGGTGGTTGTGCCTATGGGGTCTTCAGGGGAGACCAAGGGGTTTCAACTTAAAAGTTTACATGTGCGGTCAAGTTCCTACTATGGGTCAGTTATGAGGTGAATTCTTGGAGTTTGAAGAACAGTTCTAGAAACCGTGGCTACTGGGATTACTTACCCAGACAGAAGTCCTTTCTACTTGCTCTTCTGATATCTTACACAAGAGTTGATGGACGTGATAACGACTTTGCATGGCGGTTGTGAGCTATTTTATTATGTGACAGGAATTCAAGATGGTCAGAGCAAAGAACATGTTATAGTATCCCAAATGTTGCGTTTCTTCATAAAAGATGGGCACATCTTTTTAGAAAAACATATGCTAGTAAATGCACACACACACACGAGATAGCCTATGTGGCCCATATGCCTAATTAAGAATCACAAAAAATGGTTACAAATCACTGTGAAAAGAAGTGGGATGATGAACACACAATAGCTGTCACAAGAGACCACTGCAGTAGGCTGGATATTGAAGGGCTCCGTTTAACCTACATACATAATAAATGCGAGGATTTACCGTAAGCGCAACCTCAAAGACATCAAAACTTTCAGCGGTGTCCACGAATCGCTAATCAATCAAAATGAGCAGGAAATCCTTATGGCCTGGCATGAGCCGCTCATGAATCATTCACCGGTTCATACGCTGAGCCGCATTATGATTTATCAGCGTTGTCATCTTCTACATCCGCCAAAGGAGCAGTGAGTTCAGCTCACTACGCAGACTTTGGCAATGTGGGTAGGCAAGGCTATTTCAGCTGTTGAACTGGCTTGTCTGTCTGACAGTCTCATGTCACGCTATCTTTGACCGCACATTGAGTTTATTCATTACCTGTGCTTTTCTTATTTGCCTTCATCAATCGACAAATTTAGCCTTTGGCCTACATAAATGCTCTTACGACATTCGGCGTGTAGAATACAGCGAAACATCATCCGTTGCTTGAATCCTAACAAATATTGCATAAGGCGCACATTTGCAGGAAATAATTTTCTATAAAAACACAGGCTATAGGCCTAGGCCCTACAGTCAGTCCCTACTGATTCTAAATCAGCGATTTCCATGTAAAATGACAAGTTAAATAGTGTCACGATGGGTTATCTACTTGGCACACTACTGGAATGTAACTTTAGCCTATAGGCTACATATTTGCAGACGCTGCCATCTAGTGGGTGTAGTCGTGGACAACCTTAAGTGAACAGAGTAAATGGGGATTTTGTTTTAGCTTTTAGATCTGTCTTAGTTATACAGGCCTTTTAAAAACCCAAATATAGTTGAGTTGTCAGTCCTCGTGTGATTGTCTCCGCTCAACCACGTGGTTTGCTTTACCTTTACCTACCTTTACCTTTAGATTCTGGGAAGGAGCTGACTTCAAAAGCCTGTAGTAGCCTACTGACAGGTTAAATCTGAAAGTGATTGAACATATATAGAGCTACTCTGTTCGAGTGAACCAATTTATTTATCAGTCGGCCTATTCGTTTATTTTTGAACGTGGAGAGACATCCTAGACGCCCAGGGATATAACTCCTCCTGTGCATCTAGCCTACAACACCAGAGCCCCCCAGTGGAGACAGTTTTGAAGTGCTTCAGAAAAGATACTGCGCCCTCCATACAGTCCTAGCCAGGGTCATCCAGGCTAGCACCCCAGGTAAAGATGAGTAAAGACAAGTTATAAAAAAAAATCTTGTTTTTGAGTTTTATCTTAGTATCACAAATTTCCCTCACGGGATCAAAAGTATATATACTTATACAAGGAAAGCAACGAGGAGAAATCCAACTCGATGGGAAGCACATTTATTCTGCTAATTGATTAATGTATATTTGTTTTATAGTTGTGGTATTTAGCAGACCCTTTTTTCCAAAGCGACTTACAGTAGCCTATATGGACATCACATCAGGTAAAAATAACAAGCCTACATTAAGCATAATAATAATACAGCAATATCAACAACAATATCAAATATTAACAATGAAAAAATATGATTTTTTATATTAACAAAACCATAACCAAACATGCTGGACTTTTATATTGTAAGACCGTTCACATATATTGTCCTCTCTCTCTCTCTCTCTCTCTCTCTCTCTCTCTCTCCATTCCAGCTATGATGTTGTGTGACTGAAGTGCATTGAACCTAACAGTGAGTCCAGTGGTGATATTAGAAACAAGCCAATTGTCAACATCCCAGCTGGAGACTCCAGTAGTTAATTGGCTAGAGTCAGTAGTTCATTGGCTCCAGTAGTTAATTGGCTAGAGTCAGTAGTTAATTGGCTCCAGTAGTTAATTGGCTAGAGTCAGTAGTTAATTGGCTAGATCTGATGTGCTTGCCTTGCGCAACTGATTCTGTCCTCTCCATCCTTCACCTGTGGAAGGAATCTGGGACACTTCCAACTAAAGATCAGGTGATGCTTGAGAGCCCTGCAGTGAGGAAGTTCTGGCCCTGTTGGCCTCAGGTGGTATTGTGACAAGGATTGGGTGTCAAAGGAGCCCAGCGCTACAGCAGCATCAGGACCTGGCAACACTGCTGTGTGAGGAGGATGTCCCGTTGGTACCAGAGCTGCCACTACTAAGCATCACTGATGAGCCAGCCGAGGGAAGTGCTTCTCAGGAGTCACATGAGGAAGATGAAGCATCTCATCTTAAAGCTTCAAGGTGTCAGGAGAACCAGGAGCCCAAATACCCCCAGATAAGACTATTAAGACTTCCAGAGAACCAGGAGCCCAAATACCCCCAGATAAGACTATTAAGACTTCCAGAGAACCAGGAGCCCAAATACCCCCAGATAAGACTATGAAGACTTCTAAAGGGTGTATTGTTCATAAGCCCGAACGATTCAGGAACTAGCAGCTTAAAAGGGAGACTGTTTAGTTAATTTTCATTTCATTCATTTCATTGAAGTCCAAGTTAAGTGTTAAAAGAAAATATGTGAATTGAAGAGTGATACAGGGGAAAAAATGTGTTCTACTGCATCTGATAGGATGTTCATTTTAGTTTACCAGACTGTGATGTAAGCAGACAGCAAGAATTTAGTTATGACATGTTAGATGTGTTTTGAAGTCACTTGTACTGAAGGGATTCATTCAGCACTCCTGGAGGGAGGTAGTGTAAGGCCGTTCACATATATTGTCCTTTCTCCCTCTCTGTTCCAGCTATGTTTATGCTGTGTGATGCTCATACTGATTGGCCATGAACGTGACATGATCACGTATACTGAACGTAGTGAGAATACCCTTTCAGTTTCAGTTTTTTAGGTTTAGGCTCGCAGCTCACGGCATGGACAGTGCTACAAAATAACTGTTCTGTGCCCGAGCTAGAGACTACAGCCTAGTTTAGCCACAGCCACTGATGTGTTCTGTATAATTATGTACTCACCTGCCGAAGTTCAGTAAAATTTACAACAGGAGGATTCTTTGTTGTGTGAATTAATTTAACCCACGTCAGAAGAGCGGTGCATTGCTCACTCAAGAAGTCACCACATGACAATTACCATGACAAAACTATAAATATACATGCAAGTACCTGTTTATATATACTCATTTCCTAACTTACCGAGGTCACTACACTTTATCCTTATTGGAACTGTGTATTGTAGTCTTCCTCATGTTGAAGAATGACTACTGTGGAACTTCTAAATTACTTCTGTGTGACTTCTGAATGACCTATGAGTGACTTTGTTTTTACCTTAAAGGCGAAGTCAGTGGTTACGCTTGATGTTGCGCTTGTTTATGTTTACATTTCTGAGAAGACTCTTTTGTCTAAAGCAACGTACATTATATTTTAATCAAGAACCAAACAAAACAGACCAGAGAGGTAGCTCACCCCTCCCTTCAGTATTCCCAGAGAAGCTCCACACAGTGTTTTGTTTTTTGTTGGGGAACAGGCTGGCCCCAATTTGTTTGTTTCAAGTTTTCGGAGCCTTGGCTGCCTACAGACACTGGGTTTCTTCCAGGGTACTCACGGTATGGGCAGCTAGTGGATCATGGAGATGTTTGCTGAATGTGACAAAACATTTTATGAGCGTACGATCTCTGACTGCGCCTTTAATGAAAAAACAGGGATTACTGCTTGACAGTTCATAAGCACTCTGATTACTGCAAAGAAGTTGAATATTTGTTATAAAGTTTCAATAACATTTTTGTTTATACAACTTTTTATGGCTGACAGAGATTGTCGCATGTGTGTTCTTATTTATAAAATATATTTGAACACAGAATTTCAAACCCAATCAAATGAATCTAATAGATTCTATAGTATTTCCTCATGAAGACCTATGGGTTCAAAAGCTTTAAATATTCAGATTCATGTTGAGCAACTTCAGTCTATCACCGTCACACATGGACTTTTTTTTAAATCATTACCGTATCCTAAATCTTTGCTGTCCCTCTTTATACAGATTAGCCATGGTAGTCTTCATTGCAGAGTACAAGAGGATTTTGTCTGAATGATGAAGTTCGAATGTAGGCCAGGTCTTGATACACATACTGTATATCTCTTGATACTCTTCAATATTGTTGGCATTCAACTGACTGGTGTTCTGATATGCTAATACAGATTATGAATGGACCCCTGTGGTGGTTAAGGAGAGTTGCGTCCATGTCATGTGGAGGTTAAGAAAATGCACTGGTAGCTAGGAGGAGGCTGTGCAGTGTTGTAATGTAACAGAGTACAAATACTTCGTTACTGTACTTAAGTAGAAGTTTCACGTATCTGTACTTTACTTCGCTATTTAAATTTATGTAAACTTTTACTCCACTACATTTCCTAAATAAAATGTATACTTTTACTCCGTTATGTTTCCACTAAGCATCTTTGTTACTCGTTACTAAAACATAAAATTAGAAGAAATGTGTGCGACTGCAATAATGGAGGTTTGGCGAATCACTGCTCCTAGATTGCATTACGCACGCTCCGCACGCTGTGCGCTCTATTTCAGCGCTTGTTTGTTGCTAAAGGAGAAGGACGCACAACTGAAACCGCCATGGAAGCACGAGCACCTGGAGGACCTCCCGTTATCATAGACAACCACCCCGACGATAGTGGTGACTGGTGAACTCGGTGAACAGGGTAGTGGTGAAGAGAACGTCATACTGTAGGCCTACACCCGTGGCCGTATTTGCAAGAATTGTTTCTGTACATTGGCAGCTTTCTGTGAAGCTGAACACTCCGCTATCTGCCTCAGCGACCTATAAAAGGCTATTTAGCATTGCAGGACTTATCTTCAGTCCAAGAAGAGTAGACTGAATCAGGCCCGGGGTGGGTAATCGGGAACGTTAGTCTATTTTTTCTTAAAGTAGGACACGTTCCGCATTCTGTGCATGACACCAATGCAATGCCTCTGCATGGGTTTTCTCTAGCCTGGGTGCCATTCCAAACTTAGTCCCGCCCACAACATTTGAGGTCGGGAAGTTCGGTCTGGCATTGCTCTATTGTGGTGGAAGTATGCTCGCCCTACATCGGGCGGACCAATCAAATCAGGCTTTACGATGATGGACGTGAGCAACAGCGCCTGGTCTATCACGTCATCTGAGCACGCTTAGATTAGGCTTATGTTTGAAACAGAAAAGCTGTGGCTAGAAGGATACATGGCTTTTAAGACCCCATATTGAAAATTCATATTATTTAATGAGGTTGTATCACTGAAAACGATTATTTCTGAAAACTTTGATGAGATGTGGGAAAACTCGTGGTTTCACTTTCATCAAGGGAAAACAGCGCTGTTCCATTGCCACATGTTCCCTCGTTCGTTTGAAATCTCTGATTGACCACCTGTTCGAGGGATTTGCGGAAGCCTTTCCCAGCTGTTTAACATGTTTCTAGCATATCACTGTTCAACAGAATTTTTTTTTAAAACGGAGGGGATATAGAAGAAGAAGGATGGTTCGTGTGTTTTCTTCCTACACCTCACGGTAAGCTATTTTGTTGCTCTGATTGGTTAGGTCTATCCAGTTGAGTGCAGAGGCATCCCCCCCCCCTGTATCGGTTAAAACACGCCCCATAATTCAGTGCCAATGGAGCAGTATCAGACTCATATTCTGACTATAAATTGAGTATGACTACGTCAGGCTAGGAGTTCTCCCCTCCCAAAAAGAGTTGGTTGGGTCCATATAGCCCGTCTTTTCCAAAAAGTTTTCTCAGATACGGATAGCCGAGCCGGCCCTACAGTAGACACAAGCGTCAGGAAGGATGGATGGATTCATACAAAAGTGACATTTCTTCTTCTGTTTTTTTCTTTAATGTCAGCTCTGAAAACATGCTGTTTGTTCTTTGAACTTAAGAGAATTGTGCCTGAAAAGTCCTAGAAAAGAATATGATTTTGATTTGATGAGTGAGATTAAGAAGATATGGGAACCCTGAATATGCTTTATGCTTTACTATAAGAAAGCCAAAATAATATATAATATAATTGCGTATTAGTAACAGGAGAGGTGTTCAATTCCTTTCCCACAGCAGCCGATCAAAAACCAAGCCTATCTACCATACAAACAAAAACAAAACAAAAGTATTCGAGAGCATTTTGCTGGGGTTATCAATCAGGTTCTACCAACAAACACCAACAAATTCTTCGGTCATTCCTCTTTGTTGCTGTGGTCATTTATGAGCTGATGAGCAACATAACCAGACAAACCGCAAATCCTTGGTGGGCACCCACACATACCAACTGGTAGTACCTGATGCATGGCAAAGGGCCAAACTGTAAGCACCACAACTTCAGGGTTCTATCAGTGGAATGGAATGGATTGGTCTCAACAATGACTTTTCTCATCACCAAGACCTGTCCTCGGTCACTCAATGTGAAATTATTCCACCTGCTGAAACTCAACAGAAGAATAAACAATAAAAGGAACCCCCTCGCCATCAATATAAAACTCCACTTCCACCAGTTTCCCCCTCGTGTACATTTGCTAGGTTACACCTTCCTCCTTGCCCATTATAGACAGTCATTCAATTTGACCAACAGCTGGCGGGAGTCATTGCCAGCATTGTCATATCATCCATATAGACTTGGGTGGGAGGTAACAGGGTGCCATCCTGCAACCTTTCACCTCCAACAATCCATTTCAATGCCCTTGAATGTAGTGTAACTACTTGTGTGGAGGCACAACTGAATGTCCCCAAAATATGCTCTAACTAAAGCTGAAATCTTCTCAAGGACCTGAGAGTAGCCAAATGCCTTCCTCAACAGACCGTGAAGCACACACCCAAAAGCATTTGCAAAAAGATGTCTAAGCCTTCTGTCTTCGCCATTTGAATCTGATGCCAAATCATGCTACTATGTTCCAAATTACCAGAAACTCCTGAGATCCCTGCCTTCTGCACCGAAATATCTATTAAACTATTTGACTTGCCACCACATTAAAGAAAAAGAATTGTAAAGGGTTAGGGTATTGTAACAAAGTTATTATAAAATTATAGAGTTATGATATAATAACAATCAATATTTTGTGCAATATCAGGCTTTCCAGGCAAGGACAGAGACACCATTCTCCTTATTATTAGTCAGTGTATCTTCAAAATTAGTTTAAAGCCCTTATTTTAGGTAGCAAACTGCATAATATTGCGGCAATATGAATGGATGTCTTTGTTAGCTCTCAGTACCTCCTACATTATTTACAGTGCATGAAAATGCACTGTTCTGTTATCCGAAGTCTTCTTCTTATTATTATTATTATTATTATTCTTCCCACCAAATTTCTGCGTCTAATTCAGCTTCAACCGTTACCTTTGTAACGTATGTCTTGAAAAGGACACTTGAGGAATGTATTTTTCACTTTTGTAAACTTTATACTTTTTGAGATATTAACAAAAAACAAGCTTATTTTTCCCCATAGACTTTGCATTAGCACTATGACATCACAATGTACTGATTAACTTGATTTGCACCTGTATCAACTTCCAGCTGCTCAACTAGGACCCATCAAAGGGCCAGTTAAACTGATTGCACCTGTATCAACTGCTTTCTGCTTAAATAGGCCAACTCTCTCCATGTCTCTCCATTCTACACATTCCATCCAACTTTCTATCCATTCATCCTCTTTAAACCATTCACTTATCCACCCATTAAACTATCCATCAACATCCATTAAACAATCTGCCTATCAACATCCATTCAACTGTCTGTCTATCAACATCCATTACACTATGGTCCACTATCTACATTCAACTTTTAAACTATATACTGTCTCAGGCTTTAAGCATACAATCTGGCTCTCTTAAGACTACTATTTCCTTTGCCCACAACTGTTTCAAAATAAATGTCCTCACTACACTACAATAATTCACTATTAAATCATTTAACTATTTAAACTACTCAACTATTTAACTGTTCAGCCATTTCAACTGTCAGTTGTTATCAACTACTGTTTCCAAATAAAAGTTTGTTTGGCATTTTATGTTAATATACAGTATATTTATATTTTCATGCACTGGTAATTTCCTCAAAATTACATTTTCTAGTTATTATTTATTATTTAAGACTATTTTAGCACTTTTTGATTTTTTCCCTCTCTTGTTAGGTGCCAATTGCATGTCATGGTTAAGTTCTTTACAATGACAATGAAGTTTAATCTAAACTAATCATAGAGGAGGAAACATCTGCCAGAAAGAGAACCTTTCAAGGCTGTTGCACAACATAAAGTAATATTCTTTCTTGAAAAATAAAAGATTTAATATTAAATCAGACTTTGAAATAGAGTAGTGGGGTGGAGTTCTGGTAGTTTGACACTGTGATTCTGAGCGCGGGGGTACGTACAGCAGAGGGAGTCATCGGCTCTTACAAACGTTCTGATGATTCACCAAGGGACTATGCCTGTGTCTCATCAGTGCTGCAAGTTATTCAAGCTCTCTGCGAACATACATATTACGCTCAGCTTTCAACTCAAGGGTTTTTTTTTTTTTTACTTGTCCACACAGTTTTTTTGCAACGCAATACGTTCTGATATGAGTGCAAAATATTATGAAATAATATGAACATACATTATGTTGCTCTTTGATTTCCAATCTTGAAAAGTGCTCTTATAAGTAAGTATGTATACTCTTATAAGTAAGTAAGTATGTATACTCTTTTGATCCCGTGAGGGATATTTGGTCTCTGCCCACCTTTTTCCACTGGGTCGGGGATCAAACCGACAGCCCTTTGGTTACAAGCCCGAAGCCCTAACCAGTAGGCCAAGGCCTTGGGCCTTGTTAATTCTCAGTTGGTGACTTCTTCAGGCAAAAGTGTCTATCATCTAAGTTGACTAGTCCATGCAGACTTACAGTATAAATACTGACTAGTCAACGCAGACTAGCCGTATAAAACTATATCATTTGACAGAACCAAACATTTTCCTTGTTAGGTTTACCCATTGCCTACTTTCTGCTAAATTGTGTTCAGTGCACATAGAACTGAGTGACATTGCTTCAAATAGAAAATAATGGAAACAAAGCCAGCTCTTGATCTTAAGGTCATCATGGTTCTTGTGCAGTATCAGATAATGAGTAATTGGTATTTCACATGATTCTTATAGATAGATAGATAGATAGATAGATAGATAGATAGATAGATAGATACTTTATTGATCCCCAAGGGGAAATTCAAGAAAAAACAAAAGACGGTAAAAAAACACAAAGACATGGAGCTACCTCGACATGCTGCCACTCTCGTTGGCGTCGGAACCGGAAGTCAAGAGGGATGTGCAGTGACTTCTCTCTCCCTGCAGCCTGCAGATCTCTGCTCCTCTGAAGTGAACTAGACTCAAGAAGCCAGCTACTGTCTCTCACTGTCCAGTCAAGGGTACCCTCACGTGGTTAGGGAAAGGTATTGGGTGCAGGTCCTGGCAGAGGTAGGGTTGAGTTGGGCTGAGATTGGGTGCGTTGAGAGGGTATAGTCTCTTTCCCCCACTGGCTGGCATCTAAGGTCACCAGGTCCCTGTTACTTTTTAGTCCAGACCAGCTGACCCTGATGACTCTGATGACTTGATGTGTCTCACATGGCCCCAGGCTTTCCCAGGCATCTTGGCTCAAAAGGGCTTGTCTCACTGGCTGGCGTCAGTGAAAGAGTGGCAGTGCCCTGTTTGACAAGTCTGTGCGATGTGACCTCCTTTTAGAAAACACTAGGTTCACACTTGGTTGGAACGGTGCACAAGTTTTGCTGAGGAGTACAAACCCTGCTTTGAAGGATTGAGGTAAAATGGCCCATAAGAGTATGCTTTGTGCAGTAGAGCCATTCAATTTCAAGTCATATTCACAAAATCCTCACAAGTGGTTTTACACATATTAATTTAATTTGCAACAAAATGCTAAATATGTGTTTGCCTCGCAAGGCCAATCTCTTCATCTCATGCAATATTGTTGGTTGAAAGTTAAATTCTTCAGACCAAGAATTACTTTTGTGTGAAATAGTATTGCATCCCATGTTGGCGGGCAGCCGTCCCCTACTGGTTAGCGCTTCGGACTTGTATCCGGAGGGTTGCCGGTTCGAACCCCGACCAGTAGGAATGGCTGAAGTGCCCTTGAGCAAGGCACCTAACCCCTCACTGCTCCCCGAGCGCCGCTGTTGCAGCAGGCAGCTCACTGCGCCGGGATTAGTGTGTTCACCTCACTGTGTGTTCACTGTGTGCTGAGTGTGTTTCACGGATTGGGATAAATGCAGAGACCAAATTTCCCTCTCGGGATCAAGAGAGTATATATACTTATACTTATGTTAGCTCATGTTAAATAAACTAGTCACCTCCACACAATGCAAGCCTCCAGAGTTAGTCAATCCCACTATCAACCAATGCTAGTATGCTTTCCTACAGTCTGTGTTCCACAAGGCTCTCTTGGACCTCAGCTGATCCTTCTTCTTCACACAGCTGAAGCAAAACATTGCAGACCACTGGTCCTGTAGTGGGAGCAGCCATGGCCGGTGATGCTTGTGGATGGTTGTGCTCTGGGTTCCTGACCGACTGCCAGGTGGTTAGTGGATTGGGGGGGCCAGGAGGGACACGAAAGCTGGTCTGCTGCAACTCGACCCCAGTCAGCCCTCAGCCAAAGGTCTGGTCACACACTGTTGTCCAACTCTGCCATTTATAGATCGAAAGCGAGCAGTTTGTGCCTACAGTTCCCCTTCGAAAGCTTTTTGAGGGGAAATGAGAACTCATGTCTGCAGCTTCAGTCACAAAAGCACTGTCAAAGCTCTCATGTATGGAAAGACAAAGCATTTAATGACAAGACACATTGACATAAGTAAATCCAGTATTGGACATAGCATAAACAGTATCTACACACACACACTCACATACACACACACACACACACACTCACACACACACAATTGTGCCATTGTATTTCTCCCATATTGTTTTTTTTTTTACATGTCTCGGGCTGTCAAACAGGTAATTACATTGAACATCTTCAATGTAAAAAAAGTCAAAGAAAATCATGTCTACACTTACAGGTATTAACCATCTTATAACTGTGTTATTAAATATCTTTTTGGATTTGAATTGACACAACATCACCTGAATTCCATTAATCCGGAATGACCACTAAGGCCACAATCTCGTGCATGGACAAAATCAAACCATATTTGGTGTGTTAACTTACTAGGGTGGCCCATCGCGCATGGAAAGTGTTGAGGAAGGAGACAAGAGGTAAGAGGTGAGGAGGTAAGAGGTAAGTGGTGCCGCCAAGAGAGCACGGAGCTGCATGCGAGGCCATGGAAACTTTCCCGCCCGGGGAAAAGGGAGCCTATATTAAATAACCAAAAGGAAAAGGTAAATTGTAAATTGAAGATCCAGACAGGAAGACGGAAAAGTTTGACAGCTGAAGTGAATAGTTTTGCTTGTAAAGGCCTCCAGCTTTTTATTGCTTTTGTCAAGCGGCATTTATATTTCCTCCAAGTGGGACTGAGGTTGGGCTGGTGTGCCCATATGCTTGTGCAGTCATTCACTGTGATATCATGTTACTAAAAAAGTCAAAAGATTAAAAAAAAAAAAAAAACTATTCCAACCTCCAGGGACTCATTAGTATAGGTGATCAATGATGACAACAACCACAAAACAACACAAAAATAAATAAAAATAAAAAATAAAAAGTGACAATCCGCTTGGATGGAGACAGATGGAGATTTGTTATCAAGTGGTTTCTATTTATGTAATGATGGAATGGCACCAATGACGTACACAAACTCCGACACCAGGTAACTGAACGACTGACATGCAGCTATAGGTTTCAAAGACACAAGGGTAATTTTTCATGTACATGGTTAAGTGACAAACCTGGATGAGTTAACTCATAGTAGCTAGCTTTTAAACCTCCCAATAAAAGGACTTTCCAGCTTTGTTTTGCAAGATAAATTAAGCCTTTGGGCTCCTCTTTTAGGAAGTGCCCCTCTTCCTCTGGGTTAATGCACCCATGCAGGTTTGTCAGTAAACCACACACTTGAAATCTACTCAATGTGCTGTAGCCAGTCTGGAGCTGTATACCCTGTGGAGTCTTTGCTTTCCAGGTCACACTACTGTTGTTTTTTCAGCGTCTGTGTTAACACTGGATAAAGTGCATGCCAGCAAACAGCCAGTCTGTTATTTATAGGGGTCTCCATAGACTGGTGAGGATGGGTGGCATTGGGGGTGGGGGTGGGGAGACGGGGAGCAAATGGGGAAATACAGTCGTGTAAATTTAGATCCTCCCAATGGCCGCCTCCCTGATGTCACACGGGCCCCTTCTACACATGTTCAATGTTGACCCATGACCAGTGTTGGGGAAGTTACTTTTAAAAAGTAGTGTTTACTCGTTACTCGTTACTCGTTACTTCTCAACGTTACTTTACTTAGTTACCCTCTATGGAAAGTAACTTTTTACGTTACTTGTTACTTTTACGTTACTTTTATGTTGCTCGACTTTGCAGAACCCAATATCTGTTCCTAAATGTGTAGGCCTACATAAAGTTCTACTATGGAGGACATATCAGGTATTTTTTTGTGCTATTTATAATAAAAAAAATGCCACAAACAGAGCATTTGACTGTAATGTTTGAGCAATGTTGACAAGAAAACATTGGGCTTATAGGCTTCAACACCACCACTAAAGCCCTATCAAACAATATCAAATAACATAGCCTCGATACATCTTGAGCATATAGGTGAACACAAAATATATGCTTATTTTATAGCCTAGCCTACTCTTTCATTAAACAGGCACTCCTCCGAAATTTGGTGCAAAGCTAGTGCAAATCGTATCAATAGGCTGGCAGTTGAGTTAAAGGAGAATTCCGGTGTGATTTTGACCTAAAGTGTTTTGAAACATGATACCGAGTGTGAACGTATGTCTCATAGCCCATCTCGGCTTGTCCCCTGCACTCCGAAATCTGGCTTTAGCCGATGCTACCAACAAGGCGGTCAATGGTTGTGCCTCGGCATCGGCATAGCCATGCAAATAAATCACTGTTTTACACCATTTACGAGGCTCAATGTATCTCCACACTTCATTGGTAGACTTCCAAGGGCCCTGAGATTTAAAACGAGACATTGAGAACTTTGAAAAAGCACTGGTAGTTTACTTACAAGACGATTTATACAGACAGTATCTTCTCGAAGTTTAGCGTTTGCAGCCATCTTGAATTTAGTCACGATAAGTCGAGCGACGAGTAAGAATGAACAGGTATGATAAGGGATCAGATTCCAAAAATAATTCTGTGGAAATGCATGGATTACAGTTTCTTCCAGTAGCAGCAACTGGAATCCATGCATTTCCACGGAATTATTTTTGGAATCTGATCCCTTATCATACCTGTTCATTCTTACTCGTCGCTCGACTTATCGTGACTAAATTCAAGATGGCTGCAAACGCTAAACTTCGAGAAGATACTGTCTGTATATATCGTCTTGTAAGTAAACTACCAGTGCTTTTTCAAAGTTCTCAATGTCTCGTTTTAAATGTCAGGGCCCTTGGAAGTCTGCCAATGAAGTGTGGAGATACATTGAGCCTCGTAAATGGTGTAAAACAGTGATTTATTTGCATGGCTATGCCGATGCCGAGGCACAACCATTGACCGCCTTGTTGGTAGCATCGGCTAACTAGCGCCAGATTTCGGAGTGCAGGGGACAAGCCGAGATGGGCTATGAGACATACGTTCACACTCGGTATCATGTTTCAAAACACTTTAGGTCAAAATCACACCGGAATTCTCCTTTAACGGCAGTGGACAAAATCAAGGCACAGTGTAGGCTACAACTAATACTCACATTCCTCCCTTAGTTTCAACGAGTTCGAAGTAGGGGAGACCGGGCTGGTTGGAACAAGGGCAGGTTGAGACACTGTTAATATCCAGGCTACTCGAGGGAGCTGCAACAAAATTCCAACACTAAACTGACGGCCTTATTGAGTAGAGTAAACTCACGTATGTAACTGGTCTCCAGGTCATTAACCCTTTAGGTGAGAACAACTTTTTGATTTTGTAGTGTCAAAACTTAGAATATGCACCTCCCACTAAATACATCCTAGAAGGGTAATAGTTAGGGATATATAAAAAATATTCATTATAATTGATTGCTAGGGGACTCATTTATAATTTAAAATGAAGTTTAAAAACCTGAGGTGAACGATATTAGCAGGCTAACAGCATTGGTGCAAAAAAGTTTGACCTAATGTGGGCGGGGCAGGTTGGCACACTGATTTTGGGGTTGGTTGGCACATACATTCTCTATGGCTATTTTGTGACAAATCTATAAACTTTGTATTTTACATATAAAAACATCATCAATCTTTATTTTAACATTGTTATTGTAATTACTGAACATAGTTTTACATTTGGAAGCATTTCAGGCATTTTTAAACATTTGAAGTAAAAAAAAATCGGTAGGGACCAAAAAAGAAAAACACACAGAAAAGAAATCAGCAAAGCCCTACAGGTAGTGATATAGATGAGCACTTCAAACAAAAGCAAAAGGAGTACTTTTGGGACTATAACATAGGTGTTCCAACCAACCCCGACTACATGTGCCAACCAACCCCGTGCATGGGGCAGGTTGGAACACGTGCACAACACCACTTTAATCATATATAACTCAAAACAAGGGATCATTTGTTGACATTGAATGTATACATTTTGTAGCTGAGATCCCAAGCTTTCAGTTAATCACAATTTGACCATTTCAACGCATTGTAAGACGGAGAAATATAACCGAGAGTGAAAAGTGTTCCAACCAGCCCCGGTCTCCCCTAATGTGAATACCTCCATGCAGAAGTTAGCGTTGGCTGCGTCTCCTTGCTATGATTGCTCTTCATTGCCACCAGCCCCTGTCACGTGTGGAGCTATGATTGCACTTCATGCTACCAGCCTCTGTCACGTACAGTAGGCTGCTGTGTGGAGCTCGTGCCTATTGAAACAGCTGAGAAAGCAGTTTCGCCGTCAAATCTGTCCCTGGGAAAAGTAACTTCACGCCGATATGAAAAAGGAACTATGTGGCCCCAGCTGTGGCGCAACTGGCTGGGGCACCTGCACCGTACGCCGGCGACCCGGGTTCGATTCCCGCCCCGTGGTCCTTTCCAGAACCCACCCTGACTCACTCTCCACTGTCACTATCATTATAGGCATAAAAAGGCCAAAAAAATATTTAAAAAAAGAAAAAGGAACTACGTTACCTTACCAAATTTTCAGTAGTAGTGCATTACACTACTTTTTACTTGAAAAGGTAGTTACCTTACTGTAACTCGTTACTTTGTAACGCGTTACACACAACACTGCCCATGACCCACAGCCAGATAGTGGCTACCTTTGAACCTGAAATTTGCCTGGGAGGAAAGGATTATGTTGCATGTACCCAGTTGTCTGTTCTGATTCTGAAACACTTGTTTTGTTCTCTCAGACCATATGCTCAACTCTGGCCAGATGGAACTTCAAGATATTTCACATTTTGCTCCCTTGGCTATGCGTATTGCTGCCACACTAAAATAAATAAAAAGGCTCAGTATTATGTAATTACGTGAAAGGTTTCTTGTTCTAACAATATCTTTTTCACATTTTAATAAGATATGTATCACGTTATTACATGAAATTATCGTGATAACGTGATATATATCTTGTTAAAACGTAAAAATATCATATCTTGAAATAACATGATATTTTCACTTTATAACATGAAAATATCAGTATCATGAAATAACGTGATAATTTCATGTAATAGCCAAACATGATACATATGTTGTTAAAATGTGAAAAAGATATTGTTATAGCAAGAAACGTTTCACTTAATTACGTGTGAGCCTTTTTATTTATTTTAGTGTGGCAGCAATAGGCTACGTTTCCTTAGGCCTACTTGGCCCCTCCCCTCCACCTAAACAATTTCAACTTCTTACTCGTTATTCTGTTTGAAACATCTAGTTCATAATTGCTTTAATTTTTCTATTGCTAAATATATCGCCATTTTGGAGCTTCTTGATAAAATCTCAGGGGATTAATTATTAGGCTACATTTTGTAGGCCTATCTGTGTGTAGGCTAGAGCATCACCTTAGCCTATAGGCTATTAGACCATTTGAATATCCTTAGAGTCAGATGAACTCACAGTCATGCCCAGAGGGATCTTTCCATAGAAGTAGACCTTTTCTTTATCAAAACTGAATGAAACTCTATGCTTGGCAGGTGCCATCATATGCGTGCGTTAAATGTGGTTCATTTGTAGCCATGAAGATTTATGTCACGGTTGTATGGCAACATAACTATAGCCTAAGGTATAAAACTGGATTAAATAAATAGTCGTTTAACTATCACTTAACAGTGCAAGTGCGATGAGTGACGGTGCATTGATCCAAACCACAGCAGCTGTGTAGTGTGTATCAAGCCAAATGGAAACGGCGTTCTCCGCGATCTATTGTTCGGGCCACATGCAGACTGAACTGTTGACAGAGTGAATAGATGCCACTCCCGGTCATCCCTTCACGAGACATTTATCTTCCAACCGCCACAAACGGCTTCCTCATACTTCAACCCTTCTTTTACAGACACTCAACTCCCCAATGAATTTATGACACAGAAAACAATTTATGCAGAACGATGCGGCAGACAGGAAAGAGGTAACGTAGAGCTATTTATAACAAAGCAATGCAAACCTAACAACTTGAATATGACCATAATCGTCATGGTATACCCTTTTATTGTATTTTATGTTGAGGCAATTAGGATAGGCTACTGCCTTATGATTAAAGAAAAATCCTCCAAAAGGTCTTTTGAGGTTGCCTATTTCCACATCATTAAGAATAGGCTTGTCAATGGGAATAGTTCATATAAAAATATGACATCCTTCTAGGCTTTTTGGTGTAGTCTATTTAGTGAGCGCAAATAAATACATTTGCTTGTAGCCTATATTGATCATGACTTGATCCTGACAAGGAATCATTTCACAGTGTTAGCACATTTGCACTTTGGTAGGCTAGATGCTATAGCCTACTGTGCACAGGTGATAGCCTACATCAGTTGCTCCTCAAACGTGCAACTGTAATTCCTTCCTGGTCTAATTGCTTTAAAAGTGGCGTGCTATTTTACGCCATCTCGTGAGATCACGTTGCTTGCTCAAATCTTATGTATTTAATATTAAGCGACTAAACTCACAATGTCCTTATTCCGCTATCTTTCCGTGGTGGCGACAGCCCCTTTCTTCAAGCGTGTATGTCGTCTGAAGACGCAACAGAGGACAGTGAGTTTGTGTGCGCTCCTCTCGTTGCTCCAACTATGGATAACTCCTCATGTCCCCCTATTGCCCCAACTCGTGGGCAGGAAACCGCCAAGCTGTTGGTCTCTTCGTTTCTTTCCCCTGCACCTTTCTGAAGATGCAGTTTGGAGTTACGTCAGACCCCGGCCAAAAGTGCAGGGCAAGCAAATAAGTGGCTAAGGAGCTATTCGTAGGCAGAGCTGCCAAACCCGGGTGAGAGAGCCTCAGCGCACTCCTCAGAGATTCCTGCTATCACTGCATTAAGCGTTTGTGTTGTAGCATGTGGTGAGTCATCTGCTTTCTGCAAATATAAAACATTGGGGATTTTGACAGTTCTTTTTTTACTGTACACTCATGACAGGTATTCGACATAGGGTAAGCGCAATAGAAACTCTTTTTGGACGTAAATAAACGTTTTGGTCAACCTGACATGCAATGACATCATGGCGCATATCGATTTTGGTGTCTGGAGAAGCTGTTTGACCCTTTTTGACTAGACTTCACATTAATCTCAAGTCAATATGCCACACACTCGAAATAGGAACCCAAGCCCTATCCCAGAGGTAACATGGGACACGGGCTTGAAAGAAATGAACGAGACTTGGAAGGGAGCAATTGCCTGCCTTGGAGTAGCAGTATTTTTTGTCATGACCATTGGGATCATATATTGGCAAGTTGTGGATCAGCCTAACAAGAATTGGATCCTGAAGGGGAGTTTTAGCGGACTGATATGGGAGAGACGAAGTCAAACCCTTGTGATCCAGACTCTGACGGAGGACAAGACGTTTGTGGAAATTGATGTTGGCAACGTGGGGAACCCCGACACAGAGGTGTCATTTGTTCGGAACCTGTGTTGGCTCAATAAAACCGAGTTCTGTTACACCTGGGACTCGGTTGCGGACGTGAAGATATCACTGGATATACCTGACATGGTCCACCAAACGGAGTGTTACAGCATGACATGGACCCCAGTTCATTGTCACGTACATCTGAAGGTAGGACACCGGCGTTTTACTACAAAGATGTCAAGGAGAAAGTGTGTGTGTGTGTCTCTCTCTGTTTTTGTGTGTTTAAAAGAGTTGGTTTTGGATTCATGATGAATGTTGAATGAGTTTAATCATAAAAAATGAGATAGGGACATCACAGTTTGTGTTGTTTCCAAAACATTGCTTTTGTTATTTGTTACAAAACATTTGTTGAAAATAACACAACTTGCTTTGAAAACAACACAACTTGTGTTTTTTTTTTTTTATTTCTGTGTCCAGATAGGGACAACACAGTATTTGTTGTTTCCAACACATTCGTTTTAAGAGTGTAATGCATATTAAAAAATGAATGTCATATGGCTCTGTCCAATGGAATGTTCATAGTAGGCCTAATCTTTGAATTTTACCTGAAGTTACCTACATTTTACTAAATTAATTTTCTTCACTTAGTTAACATATATACCCAAATGCCCGTAATACTACAAAAAGTTAGTTTGGCAAGTAACAAGTAGCCTATAAATTTTATTACATTTATTCTCAACAGAATAAATCTTAAATGAATCATAGCACTTCTTGTGTGGTAGAAGTGACATTTTGTAAGCTGTGTTTTTTTTTTATGTTACCTCAGGTTATTCACAGCTCTGCCTTCCTCAGAGGCAATCCGGATGTTTTGAACATTTAATCTCCCCCTTTTGTACATTCCCGAAATGATTCCATGTCATGTGTTTCTTCAAATCCCCCCCCCCCCCCCTTAAATCTTACAGTTTTGGATGAAGTGCTCCACAAAATTCCTAAATCCTGTTAGTGTTCTCTAGACAACTTGCACCTGCCTCCCCTACATGTCAAGTGAGAAGCCCCTTGGACAGAGTAAAGTGCTTTGATATATTTATTATGGAAATAAACAGCGGTCTGGCTGTTTTACAGCAGCAGTGACACCCTAGAGTCCTCATACTTGATTGTCTGTAATTGCAGACAGCGCGTGTGGACACTCCCCAGACTACTGCATGCACTCTGAAATTCAGAACTATGTACAGTTAGACAGCATCATTTCAGAAACCCACACACTTGGTGCTTGAGAGGATATCCAGAAATATCCAGAAATTCCCATACATGTTGTAGATAATGATAATGCAGCAATCACACTAAATTACTGTAGAAAATAGAATTAATCTCAGGCGGATTTGATCAATTGGGAGATTTCATGAGCGTAATATTGGAGAAAATGCATCCATTGAAAAGACCAAAGCTCTCTTAAAATGCTTTTGTCACTCTTTAAGTGCACTCATGCATTAATGCACACCAGTTTACCTTACCACTATGTACACCACTTTCATTCATATGAATTTGTATTATATGAATATCATCTTTTAGACAGATGTACATTGTAACTGATTTGTAACTTGTGACCAACTCTTGTATGGACTCTTCATATATGCCTGTGCAAAATAGCACACAAATGATGGGGGCTTTTTCATTTGTGTCAAACCAAGTTTACAAAGCGGCCATCTTTGTTTGTGTTTGTTTGTGTGTTAGTTTGTTTGTCTCTTTTACTCATCCCCTTCTCTCCCTCTCTCTTGCTCCCTGTTTGGCCCAGGACTGTTTCTCCATGACTAACGTGTCATGGTACGGGGGCGCGAGCGTCAGCTCCCCGAGCTGGCCCATCAACGAGGCCAACGTCTCCATGCAGGCCTTCGTCATGAGCGACCTGCGGGACAACCCCTCGGGCTACGGCTCGGTCCTCGAGCGCTACTTCCTGGGCTCCTCAGGTAAAGCACGAGTTACCCTCAACAGGATTGGTCATCACACGCCGCAGCAGCGGCATTACTCCAGGGCCTGGCCATTACACACTCCCACACACACACACACACACACACACACACACACAAACACACACACACACCACTCAGTGCAGCACACACACACACACACTCACACACACACACACACCACTCAGTGCAGTCTTCTTCGAAAGGCATTAGAGGGGCTTCTCACTCACCACCTCCCACCCCCCAAAGACAGGGGATGCCTCCCATGTGTGTGTGTGTGCATGTGTGTGTGTGTGTGTCCAGTCTCCAACTGTTTCGACAACCACAAAAGAAAGCCCACTACACACTCAAATATAGAGTAACAGAATCCTACGGGTAGCCTACTGCCTATTAGTGTGGGGATTAAACAACAAAGGCCCAGGACACTACCTACCCTCTTAAATTAACTCGTTTGGATTCCACCATGATTGCCTCGTGTTGCTAAAAAAAACATAAACAAGGCAGAGCCATGGTGATTTTAATAACCTGCAAAGCTATTTTTGGTGTCGTCTGGGTGATTGTAATAGGGGCTGCAGCAGGGGGCAGAGATGCCATGTGGATGTGGGTAAATGGTTAATGGGATTCATTGAGAGGGCATTGTAATGACCCTTGGGACTCTAGGCCTGCAGCCCTGCTATGGGAGGCATGTGTGACTGGGGCAGCTGAAGGCCAAAGCTGGACAGAGCCCCTCCATCAGTGGTGGCCTGGGAGGGCTGTTTATGAGGACACGTTTATACAGTATGGTCACACACAAACTTACTGCCTTATACAGTCACACACACACACACACACACACACACACACACACACACACACACACACACGCGCGACATCCAGGGTTGCTGAAGAACTGAGCGTCTGTGAGCATGTGTGTGTGAGTGAGTGTGCATGTGTGTGTGATTGAGTGCGCATGTGTGTGTGAGTGTGTGTGTGTGTGTGTGTGTGCGTGTGTGTGTGTGCCTGTGTGTGTGTGTGTTTATGTGTGTGTGTGTATGTGTGTGTGTGTGTGTGTTTGTGTGTCTAGGCTGTATGAGCATTTTAATTCTCAGCTAAAAGGTGAAAGTGGTAATCTGTGTCCCAGACAGCTGTGCAGAATTAAATGGACAAACGGGGCACTGCATTAACCAAAGGACATAATTATCATCATGTGACCCAAACAAAAGCCTTTTATGACTTCCTAGACGATTGTTTGCACGGTCCTCTTTACTCGCTTATGTAATGCAAGTGCACGCTGAATCGAGATCAAGAGAGAGAGAGAGAGAGAGAGAAAGTCGCATGACTTTAATCCTTTTGCCACCTTCCACAAAGGCCAGTCTTAATTAGGTGGGAGCTCACCCAGCTCACAGGCAGTTCCACCCTCAATGACACACACCATCCTCTGATTGTCACAGTTTTGAATGAAAGAACGCTAAGCTCTCACCGAAGGCCAACTGTCCCTTGTTGCCAGGTAACCACACACACAGACAAAATACATATCTGTCAGATCTGACATGTTGGACAGATAGCGAAAGCAGTGTGGTCGGCTTGAGCTTGAGGTGGTCAGCAGTTGTTTGTGTTCCTTCGTGTGATGTAAGGAGGCTTAGTCGTGTCATGTTTGCGTGAGATCACCGAACGTGTTCCAGCATTAGGAATGTATATAGAATAAGGTACATTCATGCTGGGGAATAAAAAGGCGCTTAGATTTGTTGTCCTTAAGCAGATTAGTGGCTTTACGTCACTTCAGCAGCTTTCCTGCCTTATACAACCCAAATTAAATTTCGCTTATCTGCTTCCAACATGTTTCGCCCTCGACTGTGGACCCCCGTCGCTCTGCTATCTAGATCCCCGTCGCTCTGCTATCTAGATCCCCGTCGCTCTGCTATCTAGATCTCAATCTCGATCCCCGTCGCTCTGCTATCTAGATCCCCGACGCTCTGCTATCTAGATCCCCGTCGCTCTGCTATCTAGATCTCAATCTCGATCCCCGTCGCTCTACTATCTAGATCCCCGACCCTCTGCTATCTAGATCCCTGACGCTCTGCTATCTAGATCTCAATCTCGATCCCCGTCGCTCTGCTATCTAGATCCCCGTCGCTCTGCTATCTAGATCTCAATCTTGTGACGCTGAGGCACGTGGTGCACCTATCTGGACAGCGCTGCTGTCCTTTCCGTCTCTCGAGTGTGAGAGTGTGACATTCGTCACCAGCTGTGATGATGATGAGGATAAGGGTTGGCTGGTTGGCTTGTGGGTTGTGGGGGGGGGGGGGTTGATGGCGGTGTGTGTGAGCCCCCAACCCCCCCCACCTGTCTCTGACTCTGCGGAAGAACTGTAAGTGGCGAGTACAGATTGGATATCGCTGAGGAGCAGGATTGAGAATGAGCGGCCATCATTCAGCCGCTGTGAATCCTCCGAGGCTTGTTCCTATTTTTATGCCAAACGGCCACTGCTCTGCTGCCATGCGGTCAAGTTCCACACACACAGAACAACATTTAGTTATCTATTTCCAATAGCCTTCATTTTTTAAAGATATTTTTCATTTCTCTCTAGCACACTAGGGGTCTTTTTAATTAGGAATGTATCAAATCATCTCTTACTGCCATCACTCAACAAGTGGTGTCGCATTTGAAAGGCGACAACTCAGTTGGCCTAAATGTGTACACCAAAATAAAGGCATTTACTGTTGTACTGATCCAAACAACTGTCATAATTTAAATCATTGACCGAAGATGCCAACACTTGTGTTTATGTGCTTGACTGCTGTTAGCCTAACTACTGTAATATTAATCTGTCCATCCATTTATCTGATATTGTTTCAGAGGTCCTACTTCTGATGTCCCATATAATAGTATAATAATAGTATAATTTATGGTATCCTGGCTCCACATTAACGAGATCTATTGCCAGGCATTTCAGGCTTTGACAACATAAGAAGACGTTGAGTTCAGCATGAATTCTGCTTCATCTTCTCAATTACATTTACACAAATATACAGTATTACACAAATCTTAAATGCTAGTGAACTACGAAGCTACAATTATGTACGTATAGGCTAATCAGTTGCCATTGATTCAAAAATGAAATAAGTGCACTTTGAATGCTGATGTCTCTTTTTCTCTCTCGCATATTGAATTAGGAGTCAAATAAAAGAACAACATTCTCATTTAAGTGTGTTTGTAATAAAAAAGTGCAATCTCATTTTTGGAGAGAAAAATGTTGCTTTCACCTAAGTATAATCACCCTGTATTTTCCATTTGTGATCTAATTTTAGCCATACAAAGCACACAATAAGTCTTCCTTAAATAAGATGGATTTTTTGGCCCTCTCCAAAGTTCCCCTTGCTCAACAGCACAAATAAAGCCTTCGGAAAAACACCAGCCTTTGTAAGTTTTACTGCAAGCTCTCAAGCCCTCAAACTCTTGCAGAGGATGCAGTGATTGGCATGCTAAAGAAATCACCTGTCTAAGACACAGCCTGGAAGCAGTTAAAGCTTTTGCCCGGATTTCAGTCTCAGACATTTGTTTTTTTTCTCTTCAGCGTCTTGGTAAAGAATGAGAAGAGGATTAGAGTTTGAGATTAATTCTGAATGACAGTAGAGACAGACTGCAGCCTTTGTTCTACCTTTTCTCACACCGAGATTCTTTGGCTGGAGTGGACGATGTGGTCAGTGCACTGAAAAGACCTCTGAGTTAGGGAGGGGCTGTTTCTGAATTCCAACAGGAAACGCTTCCCTGGCTTCCATTCGGACCCCTGTTGTGGGGACAACTTTGATCATATGGTGGCCTGTGCTTTGTGTCTATTTTATTAGTTACCTCAAGAAATAAGTAAATTAAACACCCTGCGCTATAAGGTGATTGAGATTTTCAGAGATGCAGAATTGTCTTCTTTGGGCGCACACTGCCAGAATGATTTGAAAAGCTGGCTTCTTAAACTTGATTACTTCATCAGTTGCATTTTTTCTCAATTTCTATGACCAACTTCTCTCTTTTTTCTGTTCACACTCACATATTTAAAGTTAGAGACTGAGGGGAGTCAAAGCAGACACAGGGAGACGCTGTGGCCTCCCCCTACCCCCACTCCAACTCTGACCGACGCTGGAGAGTCCCTGATGCCGATGAAACCGGTGTTCTGAGGGTCATTTCACAGCGTCCTGAGTGTCGTCCGTGTGACCTCTGACCTCTTGGAACAAAAGAGCTCTTCAAAAAACCCAAAGAGCCACTGGGAGAGGGTGTGCTGTGTCC
>NW_027468565.1:35912173-35914673 GCF_046254945.1 Alosa pseudoharengus | reverse complement strand
CACACACACACACACACACACACACACACAGAGACATACTCTCACACATATACACACCCACAAACACACCCACAAACACTCATGTACAAACACATTCAGATACATACACACACACACACACACACACACACACACACACACACACACACACACACACATAGATGTACACATGTCTGTACACATAAAAACACACATTTGCAGGCATGGGCTAATGTTGCCTCCTGTTTGGGGACAAGACAGGGCTTTGATCTTGGTCTTCTCCTTTCATCATCCTCTTGTGTCTAATCAGATCAGAGACAGTACAATTTTTACTTATGGCAGCTATTAAATGCGATGATATTATTTATAGTAGTGCCCTACATCTGGGCAATTTGAGATTTGAAACTTGAAGCTGTTTGTAAATGACACTTAAAAAGAGTTTCATGTAGTGTGGGGTTTTGCAGTGTGGTTTAGCTATTGCTGTCCCAGGTTCCAATCAGCTCTGCTGTGTTCCAAGATACACACTGTTTAAACAGTTTCCTGCGGTTTCAGTCTGGTTTGATAGAACAATAAGGGCCTTAGCGCTGGCACGGTCTTCTTGTTTCTGTGCACTGGGGAAAGGGACCGATGAAGATAACACTCATGTTAGAGATTTTCAAAGCCTGTCAGATTTAATGATATGGATACAATGCGTTCATCTTTCAGTTGGCTGCAAGTTTGTTGACATGGCATATTGGTGTGTGTGTGTGTGTGTGTGTGTGTGTGTGTGTGTGTTTGTGTTTGAAAGAAATGTACAGAAATGGAAAGAAGTCGATGTTGACAGCCTGTGAGAAGAAGACTGGCTCTAAATTAAAGCTCTGATTTGGAAAGCACACTTCTAAGCAGTGATAAGGCTAGGGCTATTAATAAATGAGGGTCCTCCTCAGGGGCCTTTAGGTGGACATAAGCACAGCGTCCTCTAGCCCTACAGGGACAGAGAGAGAGAGAGAGAGAGAGAGAGAATATCCCCACTCCTCTTAGTACTGCTGTTCTGTTCTGAGTGGACACAGTGAACCCTTTTTTTAATCCGTGTTCCATCTCTATGTCTTCATCCCTCCCTCCCTCCCCCTCTCTCTCTCTCTCTCTCTTTCTTTCTCTGTCTCTTGGTATCTCTCTCTCTCCCTCTGTCTCTCTCTTTCTCTCTCGGTCTCTCTCTCTGTCACTATGTGGTCATTCCTCATGGACCCTCTTCATCTTACTGTCTGTCCTATCTACATTCCCATACATGAGTGTGTGTGTGTGTGTGTGTGTGTGTGTGTGTGTGTGTGTATGTATACGTGTGCGTGAGTGCATGTGTGTGACTGTTGAAAAATCTGCTGTGTTCTCTCTCAGCAGGGGACTGTGTTGATGTGTGCAGTGTACTTGAGCAGTGATCCTCATCATGTTGACATCAAACACATGTCATCTGCTTCTCTCTTCATTTTTAACCTTTATTTGAATTATTTATTTCGAGAAAGAAAGGAAGGGTCACAGATTTGGTTAACCAACATTTCAGAATACAGTACTACACAAATGTAAAGCTTACATATCTTATTGTGTTTTTGTAGTGAACAGCTGTCACATAATACTGGATAGGACTGATATTAGTGAAGCTCAATCAAGATTGAAATTCCTGACAATTAATTTTACACTCGGTGCACACAAATTTCAACATATTGCTTATTGTTGTGTTTTTATCAACTTTTTGTCAATGCATCTTTTAGTTTGTTGTTATTGTTATGGCATGCTCAATACACCACATGCATCTCTATAGTTTTTTTTTATACATCTTATGGACCACAAGTCTAAAATATGGACAAATTGATATATAATGAGCCAAGACCATTTATCATTTAACCATATTGCTGCACGGCCAGTGATGACGACTTTGTATTTGTGCATCTTGTGCATTGCTCTATGCCAGGGGTCTCCAACCTTTTTGGGAATGAGGGCTACCTGAAGACCCGAAATCATATGGAGGGCTACTCATTTGAAATCATATGGAGGGCTACTCATTTGAAATCTTATGGAGGGCTACTCATTTGAAATCATATGGAGGGCTACTCATTTGAAATCTTATGGAGGGCTACTCATTTGAAATCATATGGAGGGCTACTCATTTGAAATCATATGGAGGGCTACTCATTTGAAATCATATGGAGGGCTACTCATTTGAAATCATATGGAGGGCTACTCATTTGAAATCATATGGAGGGCTACTCATTTGAAATCATATGGAGGGCTACTCATTTGAAATCATATGGAGGGCTAGCTGCTACTCATTTGAAACAAACATACCGTCACCCCTTTTTTGCGAGGGTAGTCCTCCTAAATAATAGGCCTATGAGATTTGTACTTTTAAATGATCAATATTGTGTAGGCCTATGAGATTTGTACTTCTAAATGATCAATATTGTGTAGGCCTATGCAACACTACCAACATTTTTGTTCAGTTTGTTCATTTCAAAGTTTGCATGGGGAATCTAATCTATTTTTTTTTTTT
>NW_027468565.1:35809673-35907173 GCF_046254945.1 Alosa pseudoharengus | reverse complement strand
CAAATTACTTTGCTTTTTCCAAAGAAAAGTGTGTGTGTGTGTGTGTGTGTGTGTGTGTGTGTGTGTGTGTGTGTGTGTGTGTGTGTGTGTGTGTGTGTTTGTCTGTATGTGTGTGTGTGTGTGGGGGGGGGGGGGGGGGGTATGTATTCATAGGTCTATAGAAAAATGACACAAAAACACAAAAAATACACAAAAATATAGCAAAAAAGACAAGTCATTCCTTTCAAAGTATCTGCATTGGTTCTGAAATCCTCTAGGGCCAGATTGAAAGGGTCTATACCTACATATAGAGTATCTATTTATAGGCCTATACTAAGGCAATGACTGGATAGTGTTCCGTAAAGTAATGAGTGTTTACACATGTGAAGAGAGAGAGTGAAGCACTGGCGATTTAGTGTGGCATTTTGATGGGTTGTGTTTGAAAAATGAAATCAAGTTACTTCCTGTTTGATTTTTGTGTGTTACAGTTTTTCTCAGTCGCTTTGGTGCTTTTTTCAGATCAGAATGAAAATTCTCATAACTATTAGTTCAACCTCCACAACATTTAGGGCTATATTTTGGGTCACCAGCGCATGGCGTAAAGTTCGTTATTCACCGGCGCGAAGTTGAATTCGTTATTTTGCACGTTTATTTTTTAAGCATTGCGCCCAGGGGTGTGGCAATTAACAATCTAGGGAGGGACCTGGCGCATTGTCTAAAAATCGCTATCATACACCACCTAAACCTGGTCAGAAGTCAATGGCGAGTTGTTCATATGCTATTTTAAGAGCGCATGTCAGCAGTCATATTGGCAGGTGCACACCATCCTTCTATCATTCTTGAACGCACACCAGCGCACGTCCATGCAAAGCATTACAAATTGCATGATTACAATGGGAAACATAATTAGAATAAAGATATTACGAAATACTGTACATCTCATGATGAGTAGTTATTCACCATCATTTGCCAATTGGTAATGACGGTTAAAAGTGATTAGGGGAGAGGCGAGAGACACGTATGGAGCACAGCTGAAGACGCACTGTCACGAGATATAAGCAATTCCTCTGCAGGATAAATGCTGTTTTATTCAGTCATTTGAGCAACATTAGGGTAAGTGTTGCTTTTTCCAGCCTATGTTTTCGATGGTAACCCATTGTCAGTCAATAGTGAAAGTAACTGCATATAACTGTCTTGTCGTTGACTGACTCCTTGGTGAAGTTAGTTTCACTTTGCCAATGAGTTCAAATAATAGACGAGTGCAAATGCGTGAAGGCTATGCTAGGTTTTAGTAAAGCATGGTTTAAGAATGACTATTCCATACGGTCTCGCAAGCAGCCTCCTTCAAATGCGCCGTTGAATGCCAAAATACCGATGCATTTATTTGACATATCGCGCATTGCGCCGTTAAAGGGAATGACAGATGTCATTCTCATTGGTTTAAAATGATGTTACGCCCCAAACACACCCATATGACTGATCAAAAGACCTAGGAACACCTTGTTACGCCATGCGCTCCACTTTTGAGAACGAAACCCCTCCCAATGTGAACTGGACATCCTACTAAATTTGAATAGACTTTTGACGAGTGACGATGCACTTTGGAATGTCATGATAGGGCCCTTAGTCATTTGTGCACATCATAGTAGCAATTTCTCCTTCCTCTGAACAAATTGCAAATACTTTTGGACATGTATCAGTTGCTTACATACAATTCTCTGCTGTTTTTTAACATTATCATTTGCTTATGTCATGTCAGTCAAAATGAACTATACTTATGAATGCTGAATAGTCGTTCCCAATAAAACTAATAGTCTTCATTTCATTGCTTGAGTCATTACATACAAAATTGTTGAACTAGTTATCAAATTCTGTCACAATGCTGTAGAATTGCAAAGAGCATACAGTAAAAATGTACGTATTCAGTGTCTTGTACTCACTTACTCACCTAACTACAGCAATGTGTAACTTTACTGTAGTTTTCAAATGGCTGTACAAGTACTGTATAGTGCTGTCTTGAGCATGTTCAGGTAGTGTCACCGAGTTCTGACCTTTTTTTGCATTGGAAAACACCGAGAGAACTGTCATAATGAAAACATGACAAAGCCATTTGACTATCTTGTTCATAAACGATGGTGTCAAGACTTCTCATTTTGATGACACTGACAGTTTCATTGACATGAATACCTGCTTTTGAGGAATGGACTATCCATTTTGAGCAAGTGACGTGCTTTTGCAGGTCATCCACTAGGTTTTGCAGTTTGCACTAATTGTTTTGAGAATTGCACTAACTGCTGTGCAAATGTTAATAGTGATGTGAGAAAAGCACCAAAGCGACTGAGAAAAACTCTAAGTAGAAAATTGTGTGTGGTGTTTTGCAAAATGTGTTTTAGTCAATTGAAAACTGAGTCAAACACTGAGAATTAGTGTATGGTTTTGCAGATTTGGTGTGGGGTTATGATGTTTGGAAGACATGATTAGAAAATTGTGTGACAAGCAAAGATTTAGTGTGTAAGCATTTGAAAAAAACTGTAATATGACATTTTGGATACATAATGTACACACTGTTGCTCAAAACCTAAAGCTCTTCTGTCTTAGGCTTTCAATATGTATTACCATACAAGAGTGAAAGTATCAACAAAGAGAAGTTGAAATACACAGTAAAAATGCAAGCAATATTGAAACCAAAAATAGTGATTTTTCCCAAATAATTTGCTGTTGTGAATACAGTATTTTACAGCAAACAAGAAAAAAAGCAAAGAAGAATACAGTGACCACCAGATGTACATGGAGTTTTGAAAACACTGATTTGTGTGTGTGTGTGTGTGTGTGTGTGTGTGTGTGTGTGTGTGTGTGTGTGTGTGTGTGTGTGTGTGTGTGTGTTTGTGGGAGGCCTATGAATACGTGTACAGTATGTATTCATAGGCCTATAGACCCTTTCAACTGCAGAAACAAACAATTCTACAGTACAGTAAGCGTTCCTAAGGCATTTCTGGAGGCACAGAAAAATGTATTGAGCTAATGGTACTGTAACATGGGGACAAACAAAAATAGAGTAAAAAGACAAATTTTACATAAAGTCAACTTTTTGTAGAACATTACTGTAAGCTAAAGTCCGATTACTGTATTTTCTCTATTTTCAAAGTATCTGCATTGGTTCTGAATATTTCAACCGGAAATCCTCTAGGAGCAGATTGAAAGGGTCTATACCTATATAGAGAGTATATCTATTCATAGACCTATACTAAGGCAATGATTGGATGGTGTTCAGTAAAGTAAAGAGTGTTTGCACATGTGAAGAGAAAGAGTGATGCACTGGTGATTTAGTGTGGCATTTTGATGGGTTGTGTTTGAAGAACGAAATCAAGTTACTTCCTGTTAGATTTTTGTGTGTTAGGTAGAAAATTGTGTGTGGTGTTTTGCAAAATGTGTTTTAGTCAATTGAAAACTGAGTCAAACACTGAGAATTAGTGTATGGTTTTGCAGATTTGGTGTCGGGTTATGATGTTTGGAGGACATGTTTAGAAAATTGTGTGACAAGCAAAGATTTAGGGCTCTATCTTCCGTCCCGGCGCAATTGACTTTGTATACTCGCGCGTTTGTCTTTCCTATTTTGCAGTCAGCGCATATTGGAATTTTCCCTCCATAGGTACATGCCTGTAAATTAGGGAATTCGATTGCGCCCACGGGGGCGGTTCAGCGAAAAGACGGGGCGTGTTCCGGCGCAAACGTTCACTGTTGATATTTTGCAGTTTCAGAAACAATTCCGCCACAGACCAGGAACTCCCTGGTCTAAAGTCTGTGGCGAAAATGCAGATGCTATTTTAAGGGCGCATGCATGACCACAGGCCTGCATGAATGAATGCGTTGCACACCAATCTACAGACACCCCCGTGCACAGACGGAAACATTCAAAGCCTTGATAATATTTGTCCATTTCCCGGTTTTGTTCGTGCATTGGTGACCTAAATATTTAGTAGCCTATATAGTACAACATCTACATGCAATATCTTTACAACAACGCCTAATTACGACCTATTAATCTGGACAACTTTACAGCCCTATAAAGGCTAAAGTTACTTTTAGTTTTGTTCCAATTTACCGTTGTGTAAGGTTTTAAGCACCATAATTTTGCCTACCTTGTTGTAGCCCATCTGAAATAACTCCAAGCTTTGCTATGTTCCCTCCATCCTTTCGTTATTTTCAAAAAACGTTTTATATCCATGATGGCCTTGAAGTCTTGAGTTAGTGAATTAGCTTAAATCAGCTTTTCATGTGCTGTTAACCAGCAACAGATAGTACAAGAAAGCAGCAAGTATGGTTACAATTTCTGTAAAATTTCTGTAGTTGCTGCATCCATTCATTGTTATTCTCTCTCCTGCTCAAATAAATGTTGTGCGTGAATTAAGTTGATGATAACGTGTTTACAAACTCTGCTTTACAGAAAATATTGTAAATAGTCTACTGTCACGCAGTTAATGGGATACTGTGCAGAGTTGAAAGTTAGGTCAACTTAAACGAAGCCCTTGCTTGGCCGCCTGTGCTGCGCAACGCACACTTAGCTCCTCTCATCTATACAATGTAGTTCCCATTTCTGTAAACCATACAAAATTTCAAAGAAAAATATTACCACTCGAGGGAAATCAGTGTGGTGTCCATGTGAAAAAATAGGCATAAATCTAGCGTAGCCTACACATTTTCACGAATCACTGATGTGTTGATGACATAAATTAGGAAATGTTAGAGGACTTAAGGAGACGTGATGTTGAACTGCATGCCGATGCCATTTAACCCAAATGCCCCAGCGGCAGCACGGGAGAGAAGAGATTAACTGACAGAAGATATGCATTGTCTATAGAGAGGTAATGTTAGATTACATTGTAGGCTACATTGCAAATATAGCACCATGCATTCATAACCTCGTGATTCAGTGAGAATGATCCCAAAACATCGGAAAGTATGTCTTTGTGACAATTCTGTATTACATTTTGTCAAGATGAAAAATCAATAGCTAACTGTTCCCAACTGAACAGTGATTATAGCGCTGTGAACGCTCCTGGCTGCGCCTGGCAAATACGCCACCATAATAGCAATCAGCTATGGAACAAGCGTGCCTGTTGTTAAAGGCACTCATCCAGCTACATTGGCTACCTATGGCGGCCCGCATCAAATTCAAGGCTCTAACGCTTGCCTACAAAGTAGTCTCCGGTTCTGCTCCCACCTACTTGAATGCCTTCATACAGACATACGCTACCTCCAGACCGCTGCGCTCCTCAGACGAACGACGTCTAGCTCTACCTCCGGTACGCTCAGGCCAATCCAAACTTTTCTCATCTGTTGTTCCTCGCTGGTGGAACACACTGCCAGCTCCTACTAGGGCAGGGACATCCCTCTCCATTTTCAAAAAACTCCTGAAGACCCAGCTCTTTAGAGAACATCTCCTCTCATAGCAACACTTACAACAAGTCTTGCTGATCCTAGCACTCACCAGCCGTCTTAAACTGACACGTAACTGTTAAAAACAGCACTCACTGATGCACTTATTCTTACTGTACTCTAATGTTTTTTAAATTGTCCTAATATTGTTGAGAATTGCTCTAAACTTAAACTGTTTACCATGTTGTTAGTCGCTTTGGCTAAAAATGCGTCAGCCAAATGTAATGTAATGTAATGTAATGTAATGTAAAGGGAATGTGAGATGACGCTCTGATTGGTTTATTGCACGTTACGCCCAAACCACACCCATGATTAATGTAGCTACTTCAGACAACCCCATTTTAGATTTGTGTCGGGCGCAACAGTCAAATATCCCGCCGGTAAAATAGCATCAGCGTCCGAGATCCGCCCACAAAGTGAATTGCGTTTTGCGCAAAGACACTTCCGTTTTAGACCATTAAAATAGGGCCCATAGTGTGTAAGCATTTGAAAAAAACTGTAAACCATATTGGAATATTGCACATAATTGCACATAATGTTCTATTCCACTCTCTCAATTCCTTTTAATGTTCAACCTGCGTTTCAACCGCACTTGTGATTGAATCATGCCGTTCAGTTGTGAGCAGTGCAAATTGCGGGTGAGGGTGGAGAAAGGCAGTGATGTCTTTCACACAGTACACACAATAATATCTAGTAATAATGTGTGTGTGTGTGTGTGTGTGTGTGTGTGTGTGTGTGTGTGTGTGTGTGTGTGTGTGTGTGTGTGTGTGTGTGTGTGTGTGTGTGTGTGTGTGTGTGTGTGTGTGTATGTGTGTGTGTATGTATGTATGTGTGTGTTTGTGTCAAATGATGGTCCATGTATTTTGTTGTGACAACAAGGAAGGCATAATATCATTGAGGGAAATAGATCTTGTGCTTCAGGGTGTTTCACCTCCTCTCTGATTAAACACATTGCGTTGAATGCAGATCCAAGGTCCCACGCCAGACTGTCTGAGATACCGAGAACCAATTCTGAACACCACAACATTCCAGTGACTGAATGTCATGACATTTATTTATTTATATATTTATTACGTTTCACAAGTCATATTGTCTGTCATGCAGTGAGTTTTGTCTGTAGTTTCCATATTAGTGCACATAACACCAGTCACAATCTGGACCAACAACTTGGATGGCCTTTTAGTTATAAATAAGCTTGCCAAATTTTTCTGTTCATTACTAGACTTGCACTTTATTGTACAGTGTGCATAGCTAACCAAAATAGAATTATACAATAAATTTGTACTAGTGGAAGTAAAGTGGAAAAGACATTGTGCCGGGTTTTCCAAAGGTAATATATCCAAGCCAAAGAGTACAACAGGGCTGACTTGGAGTAAAAACACAATAAGACATTGAACTATTACTTTAAAAAATCATGTTTAAAAAATATACTGTGCTCGAGTGGAATTAAGTTACTGTGGCTGTGTCTGTGTTGAGTCCAATATTTCATGATTATCCAGTTGATATTGTACTGTGGGTGACCCTTCTTAACCATTATAACAAAAGATTCCGTTCTGCAACAATTTAAGGTTCTAAAATTCCATATTGAATTCAGTGAATCCAGTGGCCGGTTGCACAAAACACCTTAAGTTAAGTTTTTCCCTTAAAATATGATTTAAGGGTCTCTTAAAATAAAAATGGTTGCACAAACACCCTTAAGTTTTCTCCTTAAGGTTTCCTTAACATTTTCCCTTAGTATTTAAGGGTTTGTCCTTATCTTGTAAGAAATCCCTTAAACTGTTGCTAAAACGACCTTAGTAGTCTGGGGAAAAACCTAAGAGAAGATACCTTTATATGGCTCTGAGTGAATGTTCTTTAGAAAGTTAATTTTCTAACATTCATGTCACACTGGTATGATGGTGCCTACTGGTGTGTGATGATCAAGGCTTCCTTTTTACAGTAATGTCAGCCTTTCACATGATCAGCACGTGTCACTCATCTGTAGTGTGGTATTTCTTCCACTTTTTTGAAAAGACACAAATTCTCCCACACAGGCCAGTTCCTCTGGTCATAAGCACACACTCATGACTTGTACTCATGACTGGTTTGCACAAAAAGGGGTGAAGTCTCTATATCAGTCAAATCCTGCTAGGCATTAAGCACATTTTCTGTGCCATCGTAAGTCCACTCGGTTGCACTGGTGTTACATTACATTACATTTGGCTGACGCATTTTTAACCAAAGCGACAACATGGTAAACAGTTTAAGTTTTAAATCAATTCTCTCATCAATTTAGGACAATTTAAAAACGGTACAGTAAGAATAAGTGCATCAGTGAGTGCTGTTTTTAAACAGTTGAGTGCCAGTTCAAGACGGCTGGTAAGTGCTAGGATCAGAAAGACTTGTTGTAAGTGGTGCTATGAGAGGAGATGTTCTCTAAAGAGCTGGGTCTTCAGGAGTTTTTTGAAAATGGAGAGGGATGTCCCTGTCCTTGTAGGAACTGGCAGTGTGTTCCACCAACGAGGAACAACAGATGAGAAAAGTTTGGATTGGCCTGAGCGTACTGGGTGGTAGAGCTAGACGTCGTTCGTTTGAGGAGCGCAACGGTCTGGAGGTAGCATATGTTTGTATGAGGGCATTCAAGTAGGTGTGTGTAGTGGTGTGTGTGTGTGATTCTTGCTGTCCTATGGCAGGCCCTTTTCCTGAAGCTGAGCTTGTGTTGTGCTCTCCCCCCTGCTGTAGGACCACGAGCACGAGCGCCTCTACGGCAGGAGAGGCGTGTCGAAGAGGCAGAGCAGGGACCTCGCTTTCCTCAAGCTTCTGAACATTTCCGTGGCGCTGTCGCCACTGCTGAGCGTGGACACGCGGCAGTTCCAGACCTCCATGCGGGACGGCACAGAGGCCTTCTGGCTCAGCCGGCCCTCCTCCACACAGGGCCGACCGGTGAGAGCACGGCACCTCCTCCAGCTCTCCACACGGCACCTCCTCCAGCTCTCCACACACTTCTCCTCTGACTGCCAACTGCTGATGTGTTTAATTGCCTAGAAACAAGATATTTACCTAAATTATAATGTCATATTTTGAATATATATATTCTAATGTCACATTGGGGTATATATTTACTGTAATTCATTTATTAAGTAACATGAACTGTTCCCATATGTCTGGCCCTCCTCCTAACTACTTCTAAGTGCTACTGTTCTTAGTATTCTGTGAAGAAGAGATTTATTTCTAGAATAAAAATATAAACATATAGATTGATTGATTGATTGATTGATAGACATACTCTCTCTCCTCCTACTTCAGGTGCCCCTTCTGATGCAATGGAAAGGGAGGTACTGCGTCAAGCTGAACCTCAGCAACCCAGAGGCAGTGAGCTGGTTCCTGGAGCGCGTCAGCATGCTGCAGTCCCACCTGGGCATGGAGTATATCATCCTGGAGGGGGGCGAGGGAAGCCCGCTTGAGGAGCATCCATCCCTGTCCATGCAGGCTCCCTCCGGGGACGACTATGTCCAGCAGCTGGTGGAGATGGCTGGGAGAATAGGAGACACCACCATTGTGACCTCAGGGACAAGGTAAGGGTGCTGATTAAGGATGATTACCTTAGAGGAACCAGCTTCAGGAAGCTTCAGTCAAATCATCCTATCGTGACATACACTTCACTAAAATATAATGTTTTCTGTTTGACGCTTTATGACAGGTTTTAGATGGCTGTTATTGTAACCTTTCCCAAATTCTTCTTTCTAAACAAATCTTCCCATTAAGTTTGTCTCAGTATAAGTTTATATTTATTATTATCTTTCATCATTTCACCAAATTGCTTTGGTTGGCTGGAAGCATACAAGGACATCCATCCTCTTAAATGTCCCTTTTCAACCACTTGAAGTTGTTGTCCTTGTCTATCCAGAGAGAGACATTGTCACAGTAAGGGGCAAAGTCAGCTAATTCCTCCCGCATTAGATGTCCCACAAACCCAGCATGCTCCTGCTGACACCAGCGTGTGGTGTGGTAGTTATTGGTCTGGCTTATATATCTTGTGAGGTTGGACAGTCTAAGGCATGCTGTCACAGTGGTATTACAGGTTCAGCTTAGGCATGGTATGTTCTTTTTTTCAACCAGTGTTATTACAGGTTCAGCTTAGGCATGGTATGTTCTTCTTATGACCAGGATATGCTGATGATCCACCGGTGTGTGTGTGTGTGTGTGTGTGTGCTTCTATATGTCTGTGTGCATTTATGTTATGTATAGATTATATGTGTGTGTTTGTTTGTTTGTGTGTTGACTATACTATTTGGGATGAACCATGTTTCTTGATCTGGAAATAATTTTCAGAGAGATGGTGCATGTGTATGTATATATGTATGTGTATATGTATGTATGTATGTATGTATGTATGTATGTATGTATGTGTATATGTATGTACGATGTGTATGATGTGTATATGTATGTGTATATGTATGTATGTGTGTATGTATGTATGTATGTATGAATGATGTGTATATGTATGTATGTATGTATGTATGTATGTATGTATGTATGTATGTATGTATGTATGTATGTATGTATATGTGTACAGTATGTATGTATGTATGTATGTATGTATGTGTGTATGAATGTTTATGTGTATGTATGTATGTTTGTGTATTTATACTGTACATCTTGTTTTGCAGGTTAGCAGACATCTATGTGGTTTCAAACATAATGCATGCACGACATCCATCTGAAATCCTAATGAAATAATAACTGCAAACATAATGAATGCTAAGCTGAATGCAGGACACCCCTAGCTGAAATCTGTGCCCTTTTGCAGGTCCAGTCAGAGGCCACACTTCATCCAGATGGCCCCTCTGCAGTCGGACTGGACCTCCGCGGGAATCAAGGGCATCATTCCGGCCCTGTTGCACTACAGCCTGCTGGGATACAACTTTGTCATTCCCGACGCAGTAGGTAATAAGAATAAGCTGCCTCTCTTTAGAACTTCTTAAGAAAACCACAAAGAATGTCCTACCCCTGTCGTAAAATGGCCTGTCAACAGTTGTTGTGTGTTTTATTATCATAGTGAGGGCAAACGTGATCATTTATGATGGAAAAAAGGGCTGCAGCCAAAAAAGCTCCACAGTGAGGATTACCCTCTGTAAACCCTCTTGATCTTATCAGTTGGAGCCTGTGTTTGTGGAATCACTGTTTTTTAGAGAGTCCAGATGATTTGGATTCTTTTTATCTCTGTGTTGTTTATTAATTGTAAATGGAGCTAATTTTGCTGGGAGTGAATCGGTAAAATGGAGTGAATTAGTTTGGAGTGAATTGGGGTTTTGATGCCTCCAATATGTGCAAAGCTGAGGTATTTTTGGCTACTGGCAAAGGTGTGAGCGTGTGAGTATCCTTAAATACTCTGAATTCTTGATCCAGAGTACATTGTGGCCATGCCACTCAGTCAGTGCACTGAATGCCTTCTCTTCCAGCATTTCATGCACAATAAGTTATTTTAAGACCTAGTTGACTAGACAGGCATTTTATATGGACATAGTTGCTTTTGCAACGTGAGAAGAAGTTTATTTCAAATCCAAAGGCTTTTAGGCAGCAATATGACTAAAACTTCAAAGCTCCTGCACAAGTTCCTCCAGATTTTGTATGTGTAAAAAAGAAAGCATGTGTGAATTGAGTCTCAGTGCTGTATGGGGATAGCTCATCTTCACGGACTTGATTCCCCGTTCCTCTCCTGGCTGCAGGAGGCTCCCTGTGGGAAGAGCAGGTTGCTGATCAGGAGCTGTTTGTGCGCTGGCTGGAGATTGTGGCCCTTTTCCCAGTCATGTCCTTCCACACCCCACCATGGGACTTCGGAGAGGACTGGGTGAGTGCCAAATCCCTTTCCATCCACTTCATTCCCTCAAAGCCTTAATAGACAATATCAATATCAATGAGCTGAATCGCTGGTCTGAGTCTCTTCCCATCAGTGAGCGGAATCCCTGGGTTGGGTTTCTTCTCTTTTTCTCGTTTATTTACTGTTTTCCTCTGTTCTCTCCAAGTATTTTTTTTTCTTTTTTCAGTTCTGAATAGAGTTGAGTTCACTTCATACTTGATGACACAGCTCACAAAAACATAAAGCCTGAAACATCAAAAGCAGAACAGAAAGGAAAAACTCTTTTGTGTGCCTACTAGTGAAAGTATCGAGTGTCCACTGGATGAGTGTCCACTATGGCCACTCAGACAAGAGATGTCTGCTCACTGAGAAACTCTGCTACAACTCTCCCCTTTCACTTCCATTAGTGGGAGTCTGAAGGGAACGTTTGTGATATCAACTCAGATGTCTGAGTAAACGCAGTGAGACACCGCCCCGGGGGGCAGAGCTCAGGTGGATGTCATGAGCACCATGCCGTCGGAGGCGAGGCCTGCTGATGCAGCACAGGGACAGGGTCTTCATCTGGAGCCACCGTGGAGAGACCAGAGACACGCCCAAGACAAACAGCAACTTTAGGCTTCACATTACCGCTCCCTAATGGGATCCGTTCACCCTCATTGATATGTTTAACGGCTTGGTGCCTTGGTTGGATTTCAGGGGGAAATATGGAACTTTTCTTTTGTGTGTGTGTGTGTGTGTGTGTGTGTGTGTGTGTGTGTGTGTGTGTGTGTGTGTGTGTATGTGTGACTAACAGAGAGAGTATGTGTGTGTATATGGGTGGATGTTGGGTGAGGCGTCGGGGTGGACTGTTTTTCCTTGCTTTAAGGAAGTAAAACTTTGGCGCTATCCCAACATCACCTGTGGTTAAGCATTCATCTGTTGTACATTAGCGTCTCTTGTAAATTTACGACCTTCAATCACAGCTATCATGAAAACCACTTCAGCTGGAATGATAATGAATTGAGGATAACCCTCACAAAATGAGCAAAAGCCTTTTATTATGAGCAATTAAAGTATTGTTTGTATTGATGGGGAGATATGGTGAAGAAGACCATTCATATTCTTCTCTCCAACTGAAAGTAAATAGGTTGCTTATGAAACTTATGAGTCAGATGTTATAAATAATGGACCCGTCCAGTTGGGAAGCTTTGTATGTTTGCTTACCAAAGTGCTGTCTGAGTTGCAAGAGAACTAAGATGCCATGTTTTTCTTTTCATAAGAAAACAGCAGTATTTTATGTGTCTTGGTTAAACTCGAAACTCAAAGCAGTTATCTTAGCTCCTCATGCCAAAAAGCACTCCCCCACTTACCTTTCCATTATGTTTGGGTCTGTGTGTGTATGTACGTACGTACATGTGTGTGTGTGTGTGTGTGTGTGTGTGTGTGTGAGGCTATTTGAGTTGGCTGTGTTTGAGATTGGTCCATCTGTGTATGTGACACCCATCAGAGACTGTTAAATCAATGACGGAGTTGGGCCTAAATAGGAATAGAACCCAGCGTGGTAACCACAAGCCTGTTTTTTCCATTTAAGACAAAGTCGAACTCAGGGCCATGGCTCAAAATTCATTTCAAGAGATGTTTTTTCTCCTCCTCAAAATACATTTTTTATGAATGTGGTTTGACTGGGTTTCCGTCGCCAGTGGCTGGATAGGATGTTAACCCAAGGATGTGACCCTTCATGGAATGTAAGAGACACTCCACAAAAGGAATGGATGTATGTAGTGTCAAACCACAGCTTAAAAATATGCACATTCCCTTTCTACATCTGCAGGACAAATTTTCCATCAAAACATCATGCCACGGCCGCCGTCGGACGTGCTTTGTGCTTTCCACCTTTCAGACGCCAGCCTGACATACTGACAAGCGACCGCGAAGCACACTGTTGTTCTAGAAGTTAGAACTTAGAACTTAGAACAACACCAAGGAGAGGCAATTAGATCAGGTCAGTCAGGTCAGTCTCGGTTGCCTTTAGGACAGTGTGTCCAAACACTCTCTTTATGCCCATGCGGTCTCAAAATAGGCCGATCTACTGCCCCTCCATCCTGGGTCCCTGAGGGTTACCTCATGTCAAGGCTTCTCTGTTTCTGCTCCGTGCTGACGACCCACCTGCCAAACCACTTGCTACTTTGGGTTCTTACCATTTATATGATGTCTTAAAATTGTAGGCCTTTGCGGACAGAGCCTGCTGTGTCAGAAACGAAGATGTCAAATTTCATTACATTCAGAATCATTTTGACATTTTTAAATCTAATCCCAGACTATGACTGTATTCTCTTCAGTGAATGTGTATGCATGTATGCTTTCACATTGTGTAGTAATTGTATTTTTGCATGATTGAAATTTGGTTTTGAACCATTTGAATTGTTAAACAGTAAGACCATTATTTAGTGGAATGAGGAAAGATGAAATGGGTACATGAAACAGCTGACTGATTACAGTTTAGAACATTTCAGCTCCAAATACCTTTAAAGGTTCCTTAAGATTAAAGCTTGAAATGTCCCCTCTGGCTTCCTCCTTTCCCACTTGGGATAGCAATCATATGTTGATGTATTCCTGCTTTTAAAGGTATCATACTTTTCTGTGTCCAGATGTTGAATCTTACCAGGTTCTATGTGTCAAAGCACCAAGACTTTGTAGTTCCTCTCATAACAAAGTATGCTGAGGTGTGGCAGGCCAGTGGTGACCCGATCTACAGACCACTCTGGTGGATTAGCCCAGACGACCCCGTCACCTTCACTGTGGATGACCAGTTCTTGATCGGAGATGAGGTAGGCCTTCTGTTTCAAAGTACAGATGTGGTCAAAAAATTATTAATGTATCATTTAACTAAATTCTAAACGTATATTCATCCTACATTGCAAGTATTATTTTGTTATTAAAAGTAATATTATTTTTCTATGTAAAAGTATTTATTGAAACATTTCAACTGCAGCTTCAACAGCACCCTAAATACTAATGCAATTGCATTTTCAGAATCAATCAGGCATGGAATTTCTGCATTGGTTGATTTTTATTAAACTCAGAATCACTGTTTGATATTCACAACAAACACAACAAGCAAAATCCTGGTAGGACTGACAGTTGTATTGGCTGTGCAGTGAATGTTCGATAAGTGTCTAATAAATAAATAATAAATAAGACATAAATAAATCAATGTGTGTCTTTTTTATTTTTTAGATTCTTGTTGCTCCAGTGACAGAGAAAGGGGCAACACACAGAGACATTTACCTCCCAGACGCGGACTCTAAGTGGCAGGACACGAACAACGCTAAGGTGTTTGACGGAGGGACGTTTTTGTACGACTACCCGGTCGCGTTGGATGAAGTGCCCGTTTTCTTACGCGGGAACTCTTGAGTCCAAGTTACCTAACTTACTTTGCTGCCATTTTTTTTTAAATCATCGTGCTCTTAAGTTGCACTTTCCTCAAAGACCAGTACTCTCATCTCAAGACAAGATCTTGAGACTAGATCAAATTTCATTTTTATATTTGCACTTTACAAAAGAAACGATTTCTATTTTCTCATGGTCGTTGTCCTGCCTCTGATCACCACCATTCGTTTGACCTTGTTAATGCTCCTCTGCTCTTTTTACATCCTTTCAGTGTCAACAGTTCTGTGCGTTTACATTTGATCACATTTTTACAGCCTTTTAAGATTTAATTTTTTTTCCTGATTGCATTTTATGGAGTCCAGAGTAACCCTTTATTTGCTTAAAAACACTATGAATTTCTGAAGACCAAACAAAGATTCAAAGACTGCTACTTCATCTCTGCTGAGAAGAATCCTTTGATGACAGAAAGAGTGTGAGCAAGTCTTGGACAAAGCTCAAATTCATGTCATTGACTGGTTGAAGGCTTTTTACTTGAACTCTGATGGCTGATTTGCCAGTGTTTTGTAAATGTACCTCAAACTAGGTTTATCAATGCCTTTTATTGTGAATTCTGCTCTCTATCAATGATCACCACTGTCCATAAGAAATGCTGCCTTAAAAGCACTTATTGTTTAAAAAATTACAAGAGTATTGTTCTGTCTAGGATAAGGAAAAGGTCATGGAAAGCTTGAACATGTTACTGTAGGACTGTAGCTCAAGTCTGAACCTCACTGCCGCTCTTGAAAGTACACTACAAAAAAGTCTGTCCAAACGTACTACTAGATTTCCAATTTACTTTGCCCAATCTAAATTTGATTTACAATGTATATAGTTTATCAGCACAAACTGGTATTTATTCAACTGATATTGGCTTTCATCTTAGATATCTTCTGTTTTCATTTTCCAGATAATTGAGTGAATTTGTATAATATGTTTTTAAATGTAGTTTTCCTGGTATAATGAACCTGCAGTTGGGTTGTTGTAATTTGATTTAATTTGACTTCATCAAAACAACACAGTTGCAAGTTTATTGATATTACCTGAAATGCACAATGAAAAAGATGACTTTTTGAATATTCTTAAAAATTGAGATATATCCTTTTTTTGAACCAAATTGTTCAAGTATAGCAAGATGTGGTCTTGTAAAAATGCAACTGGACGAAGTGATGTCAAAGAAGAAATGATTAGTGTAGCAAGATTACTGCTGAAGTCTCTTCTTTGATATCAGTACTGACTTGAATGGTGTGAGGTACTTTAATGTCTGTCCATGGATAACCCAGTGGTGTGAATGATGATGCCTTACAAACCAACCTTTTTTTTCTTTATAAATAACAATGGTAAACAAAAGGCTAAATTATATAAATAAACATTAGTCTGTTATTGGCTAAATAAAAAAAGAGAGAGGAAATGTACCCCAGCTCTATTGAAAGCTACTCTAAGCTAGCCTACCTTAAATTATACACAAAATGACCACAAACAACCCAGAGCAAAGCCACAAAAGCAACACATGCTAAAATCTTGACATGACAGGCATTTAGTCACCTAGTCAGGCATTTAGTCACCTAGCCAGGGACCTCTCCTCTGCTGCTGACACCTGTAGTGCTTACGTGCCTCTTGAGTGTCCGAGGTATACCTCATTAGCGCAACTAGCCGTAGTTCTGCAGAGACACAAGCATACGAGGGGAGAGCAAAAGAAAATGATCCACAAAGAACAACCAAGTTCTAAGACCACAACAGCTACAGTAGTATGCAGACTTAACTAGTATCGGTACTAACCTTTATACACCATTGTGTCCTTGTAGTAGAATGGGCTGTCCTCTGTAGTCGTCCCAGCCTCTCCGATCGCACAAGGGTTGTTTCCTGAAAGGAACGTGTTAGTAGGTACTGTAGATATATGAAATGCATTTTAATATAAATAATAATTGTAACAAGTAAGATGAATGATTAGAAAAATCACATGATGATTACCTGGTATCTGTGTCCGTCTGGGACCTCTGACTTAAATAGTTCATGTTTACTGTCATTTACTGGACACTCAGGTTTCACCTATTAAATGAGAAATGTCTTAGTGAGGCCCGTGATTGCATACACTTTAATGTCTTAAACCACTTCTATATGTGAATGTGATTTATACATGTTAAGCTAAAAAATAGAAAAAGAATAAAAATAACAAATACTAACTGTGATTATTTGACACCCTTACGACTTTTGACAGTTGTTTTTTTCTTTAATGCTTATTTTAGGTTCATGTGAATGAAATGACAAAGTTTTAAAAAAGCTCCGTATCAGCAGACGTTTACGCTATTTTGTGCTTTTGTACCTAAACAGGACATACTGTGTCAGTCATGTATATATATATTTTTTTTTCAAACACTTTTGCCATTAAATGTTGTGTTGTTCCACTGTAAATCAGAAAAAAAAAGAATGACAATATGCAATAAAGTTTACATTTTTTTCCTTAACCACGCTTGTCAACCAAGAGGTCCGAGGGGTGCGTGACACATAAGGGGCTTTCATAACATTGTTTTTAAGCTCATTAAAGGCATAGTCTGAATTCTGTGACATTTCAGTACAATAGTCAGTAAAAGTACACCCCTCCCAACTGTGCTCCTGAAGCAATGTGTTGATTGGCTGGAAGACTGTATGCCTCAGTCTGAGCCACTTTGTCCATTTTCCATTCACATCGCCAGGCCTGTACAGCATTTTTTGCAACCCCACAACAGATAGCAAGGACCATGAGGAGCAATATAAAAACCTATATTGTATTTAAACAGCCTTTACCTTTCATTTTGGAGAACATGGATGTGTGGCCAGTGAGAGGCCCCTCAGGTCTAATATATTGGACATATTGGGTGGAATGGAATATAGAACATGTTCCCATAAAATGTCAGCTTCCTGTGCTGTATATTTGAAAGCTATCTGAGACAGTGTGGGAACTCGGTCTGTCATATGCCATCCTGCCATCCCCTGAACTTGAGCTCTCGCCTTCACTCGCGCTAGGCTGTAATGAATGCCAGACAAGATGGTGGGAGGATGTGTGTGTGTGTGTGTGTGTCTGTGTGTCTGTGTATGTGTGTCTGTGTGTCCCTGTGTGTGTGTGTGTTGTGAGTGTATGTATCTATGTATGGACCCATGCTCATTCATTGCGCACACAAATACACACATGCATAGTCAAATGTGCAAAGGGGTTGCAAGTCTCTTTTCCAAACCCATCACCTGACGACAGACGTCTCCAGTAATTCTACTTAAACCTTATAAAGATTATTTATAGCCACGGTGAGCATGTGAAGCGATTCATATGGAGAACACATTTGCCAGCCCTTCCTTCACCTTGCAGTGGCGTTTTGCCAGCAGTGGCCACTGCACTCTGCTCTGTCATCCAGAGCTTCAGCAGAGAAATGCTCCCAAATGCCTCCAAATGAATAATGACAGATGCTGACTGTAACAGTGAAAAAGTCTTTCTTTTTTCTGTTTGTGATTTCAGTATGAATGTAGTAATTCTTAATAGGTTTTCAAACTATATACTAGGGCTGTCAATCGATTAAAAAAATTAATCTAATTAATGACATACTCTGTGATTAATTAATCTAAATTAATCGCATATATAATTTTTGCTGAGAAAGTATTTTAAATATTTAAATTCAAATGAATCATTGAATAATCAGCATTAGTGACATTAAAGTTCAAAAACTCTTTTATTATTATTTTCACTGTTTAAATAATGGCCATAATAATCTATGATATGACCTAATATGCTGAGGAAATAAATTCAAAAGTGCTTCGGGAAGAAGTTTTTTTCACATACAAGGCGTTTCATTCCACAGATATAACCTAGGGGACACAATGAAAATAAATGAACACTCCCCTCAATGTCAACACTATTTCTTTCCATTAATGTGCAACTTTAGAGTTGACAAACTCCGGTGATATGCAAATTCCTTGCTGCAGACATTGCAGAGGACTTTATTTTAATCAACACTTTATTTTTGTCAACACCATCAGGCCGTTTTTTTTAAAGTAAATGGTCCAATCAATGATCTAGGCAGCACATTTTACAGTAATGGTTACTAACTAGAATGGCTCGGGGTCAAAGGTCATATGGAATCGATTAATCTGCGTTATTTTTTTTAATCAGTTATTTTTTCTCAAATTAATTAATCGAAATTAATCAGTTATTTTGACAGCCCTACTATATACTATATACTATAAACTATATATTCTTGGTGTATATACTGCACACCAAGAATATTATAAAACTGTTCTTTAGTTGAGGCTTTTAAAGGGCTGCCCAGCTGTGGCCTACTGGTTACCACTTCAGACCTGTAACCGGAGGGTTGCCGGTTCGAACCCCGACCAGTAGGCACGGCTGAAGTGCCCTTGAGCAAGGCACCTAACCCCTTACTGCTCCCCGAGCGCCGCTGTTGATGCAGGCAGCTCACTGCGCCGGGATTAGTGTGTGTACACTGTGTGCTGTGTGTTTTTCACTAATTCACGGATTGGGATAAATGCAGAGACCAAATTTCCCTCACGGGATCAAAAGAGTATATATACTTATACTTACTTATACTTAAATGCAGTGGGAGGTGTAGATTTGTAAAGATAACAGTGAAATATTGCTTGAGTTAGATTATTTTTGTCATTCAAACAATTGCTGTGTACTGTAATAATGTTCAAAATAACAAATAAATGGCCAGACTTAAAAAGAATCTCCAAACCACAGTATACAAATCTGTAACTGGGGAACAACCAAAGGTTTTGTGGTCTATTACTCATATAAACTAAGAAATGCATAATGCAAAATCCACTGTTTATGTCTGAAGCGTTGTGCCCTGATCTTGAGATGAATTAAACTGGTGGCAAGCAGCAGAGTGAGACCCCTCTCTCATGGGCTACTTTTAGAAAGTGCAAGTTGAGGTTTAAAGTTTCAGTGGCAGTCAGAGTGAATAGGTTTTCCAGCTTGCCAATTACAAACACAATTTTATGTCATGCTAGCAGCAGCAAACAGTCAGCTCAGTTGCAAAGGGCAGACTGTGTTTTCTTTTTTACATAATGTTTACATATGTGCTGTTTTCGGATTTTACAACATGTGCACAATATTGTTTTGTGTGAGTGGATTTGTTAGCCTTAGTTTACAAGGTGTTAGCCCTGCATAGTGGTTGGAAGACGGGAATGAAATTCAGAATCTTGTCATGTCTTAAGATAGGCTACTTAATACTAAAGAGGCTGCTATTTTCCATCTAAAGTAGGCTCCTGTAAATGGGACGGCTGGTGTTCAGGCGAGTTTAAGTAAAGGTCTAAAGAGCACAGAGTTGTTGAGGGGCTCATGGATGCCAGGAATGTGGCCTTGAAATGTAAGCCTGGCCCTGGAAAGTGTGGGCTACCACACAAGAGTATATATACTGCTGGACTATTGTGGTGTGGTCCCGCTCCGAGTGATGGTATATGTATATGTGAGTGTGTGTGTGTGTGTGTGTGTGTGTTTGTATGTATGGAGATTTACAGGGGCGTGTGTGTAATGCCAAGGTGGCTCTGTCGCCTGTAATGACTTCCTGTGTCCCCTTGCTGAGAAATCTGTCACCCCCCGCGGGCTCTAAACATCTTCTTCTCTTTGCCCCACACACCCCCTCGTCTCGCCTGCTTGCCCGCGGGCCCCTCCCGGCCTCCTCGGCTCCACCAACAGCAGGGCTATTTTTAAGCGGGCAGGGCCGAGCCGCCTCCTCACTGGGGTCCACTTGAGTGGCCACCACCTGGTGCGCTGGAAGGTGTGTCCTGGAGGATGGGTGGCAGAGCAAGGCATGAAGAAATGATCACATATCTCCCACCCAGAGTTATTTGGTTTCTGATTTCACTTTCATTTTAGTTTAGTTTGACCAGTGCAAAAGCAGATTAAATTAAGTTAGTCTTAGTCTTGAATTGTTCATTGTCGTTTTTTTTTTTATCTAGTTTTTTTGTTTTCGTTTTTTTTTTTAAACTGTAGTTTTTATTTTTTTATTTCACTAGTTATTTATTTTTTAAATCATTTTTTGCTGCTCGTTTTAGTTTTCGTTAACTATAAAAACCCTGCTCTCATGTCTGAAACCAAGTCAGGTTTTTAGGAAGTATGAATATATTTACTCTAATGTGTTACTTGATTTTTAGGCATTACACAATATGACTACACTCTTTAATACACTTATTGTTACCTTGTTACCATGGACTCCATCAAGATACCCTGAGCCCTAATGTGTTTAGTTTTTCAGCCCTGCGCCAACTGTCTTGTTATTGTGAATGGATACGGCCATGTCAATATGTTGTGAAACAATTCTTTTTAGGAGTGAGCTTTGCATTGGGGTCTGTATCAGTCTGATTGCCAGATATCCATGTACATGTGCACGCTATCACTGAGTGTTTATTTCATGGCCCCTCAAAGTGATTTGAGTTTTGACCCGATATGTACTGCAGACCTACAATTGTGCTTGTTCCCGTTGTGTATGTACCCAGTCAGCTGCCTACATGTCAACCCCCACACACACACACTGCACCACCACCAGTTTGGTCCCCGTCTGTTTATCCAGTGGGTATCCGCTCCTGACATCTCATTTTTGGCATTGTGATCAGGAACTGGAATCCAGGTCAGTTTGTGTACAGTTGTAGGTCTGACTGCATTACATGTCAGGGCTACATTGACACTGATCAAAATCTTCAGCTGACTGTCTCTAAGAACACCTGTAAATCATCCTCAAGACTGGAAGCAAAGTTACCATAGTGCACCCAGAGATCTCTGTATCATCACCACCATTAAGGTTCAGAGCATACTTTACTCGTCGCCCCGACACCCCTGTTTGGCTCTCACTAACAACACTAGAACTAGTGTGAATAGCATTGGTTGACTTGCTTGCCAATGGATACAGTTGTCTGTGGAGGAGCTCCCTCTAGTGGCCATGTCTGAAAACAGCCTTAGGGACTTTTATCTCTGTTCATCTAACACCATTACATACTTTCACAAGTCATTTTTTGTGAGTACATACAAACTGTATGTGGTTATGCTTATCTAGATGACAGACATCTCCAGTAATTCTACTTAAACCGTATAAAGATTATTTTTTTAGCCACAGTGAGCATGTGAAGCGATTCATATGGAGAACACATTTGCCAGCCCCTCCTTCACCTTGCAGTGGCGTTTTGCCAGCAGTGGCCACTGCACTTTGCTCTGTCATCCAGAGCTTCAGCAGAGAAATGCTCCGAAATGCCTCCAAATGAATAATGAGAGATGCTGACTGTCAAGATGCTTACTGCCAATTAATTGGGGTTATGGTTATCTACTTAGATCAATTTTCACAAGCGAATACAAACAAACAAACCTCACTTCTCATTTGCAAAAACATAAAATGGACAACTTGGCACTCCTCTTAGATGTCCAAATTTTATTGTGTTAAAATCTCTTGGTTTCTCAGCTGCTCATCCCATTGCACACATTAATCCAGTGAGCATACTGATGTCATTCTTCATCAAAACCATGCAAAATTTCATATTAGAAACCTACGGTGAAAAATACAACAACTTCACATCTGGAATACCTTGAAAGGTAACATGTTGATGGTTTGTTGACCATTTCATAACTGTACATTTGACTGCTTTGACAATATTATTTAATCTACTATGAAAAACATAAGTTATAGCTCTGACAACCTTCAGTTCCCCCCAAAATATCAAACATACAAACAAACTAAACAGAAACCTCTACAGTACATCCCATTTTCATGTGAAAAGAACTAGACTAGAACAGATGAATAAATATCGTTGTTTTTCTCCGCCATGATGACGGACCTCACTCACAGAGCATTCTCAGACGCAGACAGAGGAAGTCAATGTCAACGCCTTCCCCTCACCCACCTTCCTTCCCTAAGCATCTACAATATTTCTGAGTGATATCTACCGCAGAAATACTAGCTAATACAGTGGTCTGCCATCTTGTTGCCATCTTGTTCTGGTAAAGAACATTCTCCCTTTGAATATTCAAATATAGGGCGTGTAAGCACGACACACACACACACACACACACACACACACACACACACACACAGGCATACTGTTGCATGCTGTGCATGCTCTCCCACACTCTTTTCATGGCCAGCGCAATAATGCTCCCCCCCCCCCCCCCCAGCTACCACCCCCTTCTTCGCAGCTGGCCACTAGTGTCTCAGTCAGAGGTTAGACGTCTGAGTGGAAACGAGAATAATAATAATATTAACAAAAACAATCAGTACAGGTACAGAGCAGAACAACTAAGAGGGAGGCAATGGCTGACCGGTCAGTCCTACAACAAGGCATGGGGGGGTGACTCCAGCATGGCTCTCTAAAACACACTGGCACGGCTCAGGTTAAAAAGATGGCCGTACCATCCTCCCACTGGCCCTTCAGTCCCATCCCTGACCTCTAACCCCAGTTTGAATAAAAACAAACAGACCTAATGGCAAATATCAAACATTCATCATGAAGAAAAACTTCACTTTTTTCCCTAGTTACCTCTCCTTAACATAATTATTTGAATTGTATAAATTAAAATCCAACAGTGTTTCTGTACAGGTCAAGAGAACATTCATTCTCTCTCTGTGAGGCATCTTCCTCTGTTTAGGAGAGAAATCACTTGGCGTTCTTCTTATCCAGCTGAAAGAGGGCCAGAATCTCAAGCATAGCCTGTTTGATGTTAGCTCCAAAGCGATGAGAGTCCTGAGAATGGTAAAAGCAGAAACAATGGAGTGAGAAAAGAAAAGAAAGAAAAGATCAGGGAATATCTGAAGAGAAACTGTGACCTAATCATCAAATGTCAATCATTTGTCTGTTGTACTCAAAATCAACTTTTATAAAGAACTCTCCATACATGTTTTTTTTTTTTTTAAGTGCTAAAACATCTTTCTCTTACAAACACTATTAGGTCTCTCCTCAGTTATGCCATGTTATGATATACTCACTGTCTCAGGGCTTGATTTTTTGCTGGATATGTGGAAGTTGATCAGATCCTCCCCGAGAATGATATAGGACACGCCATAGCCATCATCAGCCACCTACAATGACAACAGGAGCAGGCACTCATCAAGTGTACCAGCCTAAGAGGATATAAAACCTTTCTGCCACACAATTACCAATTTGCAGTAGAGAGAGACTCTCGGCCGGACTACACCAGACGTGCAACTTAAGTGAAGCATTTGTGGAGCACTTGCACTAATTAGCTCCCACTACACCAGGCATGGGAGTGCCGTGTATACCCTGTCCCCACGGACGTTCGGAAAACAGCAGACTTCGTTTCAGTTGCACATCCAGTGTAGCCTGGCCATAAGCCTGCTCTGCAACATGACTAGCTGTATCAGGACAGAAAACACATTTTAGTGAACAAGGAAACACATGAGGGGCAAGTGCAGTGTTATGTGTCATCTTCCCACGTGATCATGCTGTCATCCCTCGTGACGAGCCATGCAAGAGTTCAATTAAAAATGTTTTGATCAAAGGATCAAAAATGTCGCATGATTGGGACTCACCGGGCCAAAGCCTCCTCCGCTGCTCACACGCTCCGGGTGCCTCTTCAGGTCAAACAGCTCCACCTGCTGGAGGGGAGTCTGACTGGTGGACAGCCGCCAGGGCTCAGATAGCACCTGCACACACATACACACAGACACGCGCGCACACAGGCGCACAAACACACACAAACATACACACACACACACACACACACACACACACACACAGGAGAAGGGAGAGATATAAAGACAAAGAAAAAATGTCAAAAAGCTTTAAAAACAAAAATCTGTTTCTATCAGTTTTTCTGGAAAGCCTAGTCTGTGTGGCAGCGGCCAGACCCACCTCTTTGAGGAAAGGCGACTCCTCTCCCAGGTACTTGGACACCAAGTAGAGGCAGAAGAGATGGCGGTCGATGCCCTTGCCAGTCATGGCCAGGCGGTACAAGTTCTGATGTTTCTCTGAAGCCTCCTTCAGGAGCTTCATCCTCTCCTCTCTCTGTTGGGTGCAGACAGAGGGAGACATGATTCGCACAAACAGGGATGTAGAAATGATTTATATAGATGACGTTTGTGTGTCTGTGTGTGTGTATGCAGATCATACGTTTGTGCGCGTGGGTATGTGAGTGTTTGTGTGTCTGCTTCCTGGGAAAGTATACCGTCTCATCTGTCATCATAGCGCGTACGAAGGCACAGGTTTCCATGGTGCAGGAGCGGACGGTCTCTGTGCGTCCCTCACGGAACAGGCGTGTCATGGAGGCCTCGTATGTCAGGCAGAACTTCCCCTTGTCCTGCAGAAGCATGCAGCACAACAGACACAACAGCACATTTAGAGACAAACAGTAATTGCCTGTGTATTAGACACATCCTGTATAAACCGCATGACAGTGTTTTATGCAAATTATATATTATATTTATATGCATATATCATTTTATATATATACACAATAAGCATATTGTCCGCACCCATGTATTAAAGCAACACCAAAGAGTTTTTTGTACCTTAAAATAATGTTTCCAAAATCGTTTCAGTGGTTCATCAACTCGTAACAGGGTGAACGGCACTTCTGCATTCGCTTTGCGGCCCTCTATTGGCTATAACCGCACTATGTACGTTTGCCAGATCGGGTAGCGGATCTGTAGTTTGATGGAATGAGACATAAGAAACTACAAATTTGACTTGCTTCTGATGTCGCAATACATCATGCTTTCATAGAATCATGCAACATACTCTACATTGTCTGTGGACATCGTTATTTGCAAAGCCAGTGCTGGATAAACAAATAGCGTGCGTGCAACAGAGGAAAAGTGCTTTGGTGTTGCTTTAACTGCAGTTCGTTAAACATGACTTGATTGTGTCACAAAAAAAAAACACATTTCATGTGGTTACCGGTGTCAAGCTAGCACTGGCTTGAATGAAATCACTCGGTTTTGGGTTGCGTGCCTACAAGGTGCCCAATAGCCCAATGAATCAGTCAGATCATGCTTTAATCCAAAAACAGAATGGAGAAAATGCAAATGTATACCCATATATAGCCCGCCCCTGTTGAGAGAAAGTGGAATGGAGCATAAGGCCCAATATTCCAATATGTGGTTTAATGTTCTGCATTCCTCATTATTAGGTCACTTTGACACTAAAAGTATGCTCCTACTTCATGTAAAGCACCAGGGTTGATATCACTTCTTGTTGTTTGTTTTGCGTCAAATGCCATTGGCGTCACTGATTAGGGTAGCCTGGGTGTCTCCTGTCTCTGTCACTGTTATTGTATGATTATTTATTCTTTGCTGTTGTGCACTAGCCTGGAAATCCAGACCCAAATCCGAAAGATTAAGGGTCTGGCATTTAGCAATGAAAATGGCCCAACTCGAGGAGCGGCCCCAAGTATGCATTTGAAAATCTCACTGCACGCAATTGGATAACACTACGACCAATGTTTACTGACTGATTCCGGAATTCGACATTGCAGCGCTGTTGTCATCAGTTTAGCTCACCGATGTGATTGGTGCAGCTTGGCTACAAGGGCATAGTTAATGAGCATCACTACTGAATGCCAGAGTGACTCGCTGAGCAAATTCAAATTGTGCTCTTGCGAGAACTCTGGATTTCCAGGGTAGTTGTGTACTTAAAGCTGCAGTTGGCAAGTGTGACAGATTGAGGGGACTTAGCCAAAATGTTTAATGTTTACAACTCTCATGCCCCTCCCCCACTACCACCGAGCACCCTCTCATCGAGTTTGTGCTCGTCAATGTGCACCAGACTGCACCAGACTGTGATTCAGTCAGATCTCACACAGCCCTGCTCTGATTGGACCAGAAGAACCTCGAGCTGTGGATTTTTGCAAAACAAATAACAGGCTCTAGGTGGAGGTAGAAGTGCGGGTTTTTTCAAAAACCAGCTGATTTATGTTGTTTTGTCGGAGCATAGTGTCGGTTTCAGTAAATATGATCAAAAAATTCTTGCCAACTGCAGCTTTAAACCCTGGATAATTCTGTGTCAAGTCAGAGACACATATTCAGGAGTGCATTGTGCTTCGTGTGTGCCTCTCTCCTTTATACAGCCAAATTAAATTCTGCATCTTGATTGTACTTCTCCCTGACTGGATCTCGTGTCTCACTTTGGTATGGTTTGGTACACTGTGTATTACCGGTAACCTTATAGATGCCATTTTGCAGAATCAATGTATAAACCTTAATAGGTGGGAAATTATTATATCATCTTCAGTACAACACCAATGTTGTGAGTTTAATAATTAGAGGACACATAAAAATGCACATCTGCACTACACTATTGCATTATATCTATGTATCCAAATGGCCTGTGATTGTATAATGCTAGTATGTTGCTAACGATGTCTGATTGAGAAAACAGAATTAGAGAGTGATATTATGTGATAAGATAGACAGCTGGGAATAACGGTGGCCTGACACACATGGCACTGCTGATAACAAGAAAACATCCTAAAACATCCTGGAACATCCTTAGTACATTTTGCTGTTTTTTGCTGTTTTTTGCCTGGAGTCTTGAAATGTCTCTGTTCTTTCTTCAGTGAAATTAGTCGGTAGGCATGAATCCCCACAATAACTGCTATCAGATGCCAACTCATGGAAGTAGTGAGAGAGAGACATGTCCTCACAGACATGGAAACTACCTCTGCAGGCTAAAATCGTCCATCAGAGGACACGCCCTACTACACCGCTTATCTAAGCGGAGCATATAGACAGCTCACGGTGAGGCCGGGTTAAGAAGGGTGCTAGGACATGTTTGTGTGTGACTCAGTCTACTAGAATTGTACAACATGATGACATTTAAGTGTGTCTACAGGTGTGTGTAAGAGTGAGTCCAAGAGCTGTTACAAAATAACTATTACGGACAAGCTCAGACAGATCTTGTTTCAAAAGATCTGGTCTAATAAAACTGGTGTACAATCTCCTCATTAGAAAGTCTGTGGAAAAACTCACAAAGGGGGTCTGATGAGATTCAGAATCGTAGGCGCCTCCCATTTGGGCCCTGAGGGCCAAGGCGGCCATTTTTATAAGTTATGAATATCAGATCATATCTCCAATCCTTCACAGAACAAAATGACAGAGCTTTCAATGAACCACATTATTACAAGTTCCCAATTCAAGTCCAGTGCAGAACTGAACAAGAGAATCATAAGGCTATGTATTTTTAAGTTCCTGTAAATGACAAACTTGATGTGCTAAATATCTTCAACCTCAAGTATGCTGCTAATGAGGAAATATAATTGTTAAATAGATAAGGTGAACTTCTCCCCACTGTGGGATGCATCATGTATGATAATAATAAAAATAATAAGTTACATTTATATAGCACCTTGAGGGTGTGTAATGTCAACAGGAAGCTATAAAGGCCAACGTCCAACTAAGTGTGTTTCCCAACAGACACACACCTGGTAGTTTCCCAACTCTGGTCTCACACCAGAACTCAGGGGAGTGAAGGTGGGAAACACGCATGTCCATACCACATTCCTGTCAGGGGCGGTTTCTCATATTGGTAATATGGGCAGCCACCCAGGGTGGCATCTTGCCGAGGGTAATAAAAAAATAAATAACGATAAAAAAAATTGATTATTTTTTAGCTTTCATTTGCGGTAATCAATTTGCTATCGCTCATTTGCACGTCAAGAATCAACCTAGAGCCCTTGGCTTGACGGAGGAGCTTCCTCACGGCATTCACTCCCATATTACTCACGAACCGCTGGGGTTTGGAACGTTTATAATAGGCACTAATGGGGATCTTGGGGAGGAAGTCACTTTCAGGAACGTTTATAATAGGCACTAATGGGGATCTTGGGGAGGAAGACCCTCTGTGCAGAAATTTTCAATTACGGTAGAGGTCACTTTCAGGAATTTTATTGATTTCAGTGACATTGTGTTTAAAAAGCAATTTGTTGTTGGTTGTTTTAATAAGTGCACTGGTTAAATGTACACTACCAGTCAAAAGTTTGGAGACACTTCATTCCATTCCATTATACACAAAATACCAGCTGAGATCATTTGCATTGATTTTTTAATCAGGGCAGCAGTTTTCAGATTACATTATGTGCTTACATAATTGCAAAAGGTTTCTCGACTGCTGTAGAAAGAAATGGCTGATCTTTAATGCAATATCTACATAGCCCATTATCCGCAACCATTCATCCAATGTTGCAAAGGCACATTGTGTTTGCTAATCTGATATCCTTTTAAAAGACTAACTGAGAAAACATTGGAGAACCCTTTTGTAATAATGTAAGCACATAATGTAATCTGAAAACTGCTGCCCTGAGTAAAAAACAATGCAAATGACCTCAGCTGGTATTCTGTCCAAAATGGAATGGAAATGTCTTAAGTGTCTCCAAACTTTTGACTGATAGTGTATGTAGAATGTATTACTTTAATTTCTCTGAAAAGTTTAGGGAAGATTGTACTCCTTTTCTTCAATGGACGAGCCTCCTCACTATGCATGTTTGTGTGTGTGTGTGTGTGTGTGTGTGTGTGTGTGTGTGTGTGTGCATGTATGTACACTATGTCCATGTTCAGTTTAGCACTTGTGAGAGTGTGTGTATGCTTCTCACCCTGAAGTGTGCGAGCTGGAGAGCGATCTGAATGAAGGCGTCGGGGCTGGTGCGGCACTTCTTGATAAGGCCCTTGCCAAAGTCACTGAAGGGGATGATGTGGCAGTCTACGTCGTCAGCCAGGGCCTTGGCCACATTCAGCGAGCTGTTGATGATGTTCTGGCACTGAGGGGACCAGAGCGAGACATGACATTAGCATGGAGATGTCAGCTAACACTGTGGCACACATACACCACGTGAAATGTACTGTATACAGTATGTGCACTATACTCTAGACCGATCTGCTAGATGAATGTAAATGTAAATAACACAAACACAAGAATCTATATGTTGAGAAACCTGAGAAAATGTTTATGATTCAAATTATTTAAGTTGTTTTAGTCGAGTGGCACTTGAGGCTGCCAGTCAAAATAACCATCCACCCAAGTACTGTACTGTCTTCAAACAATGGGATCAAATATTATATGCATTTTGGATGTGTTAAATGGATAGGTGGATGGATTATTCAATCATATTCATATCAGTAGTCTGGAGTAGTTGGAGTTCAAAATATCGATATTGCGATATATCATGATGTACCTTATATCGATGGATACATATGCTGCTGCATCTATGCAGCATCAAAATACTAAAAGCATTTCATTTAAAGTTTTAAAGTTAAAACTGTCAAATCTTCAAATAGAATCATTCATCAAAATTTACTTTCAAGATCTCTGCGGGCCTAAACTGAAATGTTTCTAAGTAAAAGGCTATGCCTTCGCTATTATATAGAATTATAAAGAACAGCTATTCAGATTGAATTCTGTTTTCGACATGTCCATTATTCAGAATCAACATGTATTGCAATATGTGTTTGTGTTGTGGCCTATGAATTGTGAAGTTGCAGGCAAGTGATGGATTCTTGCGCACAGCGCCTCACCTCCTCTGGGATGTCCCACTGCAGCCTTTGAGGCCCAGGCAGATTGGGGTGCAATTTGCCCTTGCAGTGGCCATCTTCAGCATAGCCCAGCTTGTTAGGGTCCATGGACAAGACATGCTGCAACAACACAGCAGGTATTTCATCAATACACAACTAGTTCCTATTCGAACATGTCACATACACACACTCACATCTAACTATAGTAAAAAGCAGTATATCTAGTTACTATGTTCCTTACTGTCGTAACAAAAAAGCTCAACTCATCCACTAAAAATGAGCTTGGCTGATGAAAATCTTTCTGCGCATTCTTTCTGGTCCCATTTTTGTCTGGAGCATGCACTTACTTACTGACACAATACAATAGAGTTTCAATACGTGCAATACAGTGACTTTCAAAGATCATTTCCAGTTCTACTTCAAGTGAGCAGTACGCTCACACAGTATGCACGCGAGAGTGACGTCAAAATGATAATCCCACTGGCGTGTGGCAAATTTCAGCCTCTTGTAATAGCTGGGAAATTACAGTACCCACTAGTGTCGCACCGGCAAGCGCAAGTATAAATGCCTAGAGTGCTTAGGTGACGTCACACCTTGTGTGCGTAGTGACCACTGCATTGACTATATACTAAAACCTTTAGTCACCACAGTGAGTAAGCTGTTTGTCTCAGACTATAAGAAAGTGTGCTTCTGTAGAAAATGTAAAACCTAGAATAAATGTGTTCCTGCAGGGTTGAACATGACTGGGCATTCCTGCTTCACTCATGCCATACCTCCCAGAGGTGACCAACTATAGGGGCATCCGCCCACGCATGCTCCGCATTCAGACCCATGGTACCATTCTTAAACACAATGAGGTTGAAGGACTTATCAAACCACCTGGATGGAAAACAAAACAAAACAAAACAAAACATTGATCTTGACTTTTTTTTGTAGTTCAGATTAAAGTTAAGAACATATAACATTTATATATTATATTATATACTATTATATTATTATCATATTATAGGCTTTAACATTTCCATGTAGATTAACACATTTTCAGATTAAAACTTTTCAGCAGAAAACCCAGGAAAAGAAGAGTAAGAATCTGGTAATCACACACACAATAGCCTAACGGTCCTGTAGACCCATTTGTACTGACCTGTCGTAGCACTTCCCATGGAGCAGGGACTTGGCATAGCTGTCCAGGGACTCGATGGGGTTTTCAGTATCATAGCGCTGCTCTGTGTCGTCCAGGGTCACAAAGAAGGCAGCCTTCTCTATGGCGTCCAGCGACTGCTTGTTCTTCCCGCGGCTGAAGTATTCTGTGCGTGCGTTGGCCCAGGGTATTCTGGGAACACAGAGCAGGGAGGTGGGGGGGGGGAGGGCACATGAGACATCATATGATAAACTCATAAAACATCACCAAAGGACCTGCAGAGAAATACAACACGTTGTTTCTATCTATACATTACTATGTACACAATACCTGTCTTAATATAGTTTACCAAAATGTGCTTGTCTTTAACAATAGGGCAGTAAATTATTTTTTTGTTCATCGAGAACATGAAGTACAACAAATATTCAGAAGTATTGCTTCTATTTCAGACATTGTTTATGAGAATAAGATGACTTTAGATTAAGGGGCAGTGTAAAATAGCCTATACCTTGCCTCAGTAATTCATCACAAAATTGTGTCAGTGCTTCTTGCTTCTAAAAACTCAGGAGGGGTCCTTACCTGTCTCCGGCAGTGAGTGCGGCCAGTGCCTGCTCGCCGAACTGTGGTTCAGACTTATCGGCGAGGATGCGTTCCATCTGCTGTTCGATCTCCCGGGGCAGGAGCAGGCGCCCGTCATAGAACACGTACACTTTGAAGAAGCGGCCGCGGTGGAAGACTGCGATGTGTTTGCTTTCCGTCATGTGCTGGATGGTGTCTGCTCACACACCGGTCAGGGCGAGCGTCCAGACAGCGTGGGAAGGAGGAATGAGGATGAGTGGGAAACTTTCGATGAGGTCACGGACCTCACGGTCCAGAAACATCACTGCTTTCAGACCTCTTCAGCAGGACAACACTATTCAACAATTACTTTATGCTCTTCTTGAGGGCACACAGCCAAATTCTCAGTTTAATAATCAAGCTGATGCCATTCTATAACTACCTATGTAATTAATAAGTTAAACATATCATATAGAATATTGTATGTAATTTCACATACATACAGTATGAAATAAATAGACTAAATTAAAACCTATATAACAGGAACAACATTGCATGAAGGAATATAAACGGTGGTTTAAAATCGATTCAAAGCCCACCAAAGAGAATTTAATAGTTTCAAAAAGTAGAACGCAGAAAATTAATTAGCTCTGACCAAACAGTCAGTGCAGTCCCATCAAAAAATGACCCAGTGAGGAATTCAGCTTCTCAACTAAAACAGCTGGATTGGGTTACTGAATGTGTTACATAACTGACGAGTTCACAGTGGGATGCTGGATTAAGTGCTGCTGAAAATGCCACAGTGGTCATTTGTGGATGAGGCTCATCAACTACTGGTTAAGCTAATGAATGCTAACTGGTTAAGCTAATGAATGCTAACTGGCTGATGCAGATAATGAAGCAGAGATGGGATGGGAGTGGTCAGAAAGGAAACAGAAAGATAGACACACAAGGATGACTCCAAGATGGAAGATTGGATGGGAGTTTGCTCAGATCCACACAAAAACATGTTTTGATTTCATCCATGTTTCATCAGCCGAGATTTCCAACAGGTGTTAGTTAGATCCAGAGTGATCACATGCAGTATGCTTGAACACCTTCCCTGAGGCGGCCCCAATATGACTTTTTCCCACTAGTGATTACTCCCACACATGTTCTTATTTGTTGCAGTTTCCACAATCTCATTTGTGGATTTTACTGTGGTCATAATTCGTGATATACTGTATCTGGATGATCTACAAAATATGTCAATATTTTGCCACATTCCTCCCACTAAAACACCAGCAAACCTGATCTCAAATATATCAAAATATAACACAGAGGATACATTGCATAAACCAAGACTGTCCCTTTAAGATATGAATATTCATTAATATTTATGTTTATTAATATTCTGTTTTGTTTCCTTTTTTGTGTTGGGACACACGTCTCAACTGTCCTCGTGCCACGTATAGCAATCCACATCATAATGAGTCACACCCCTGCAGTAATAACAATCTGAGATCGTAAAACTTGGTAGTAAGAATCATCTCATATCTTTCAGGTGAATAGCCTACTTCACTAAGGACTTTAATCTCTCCTTCCACTTGTCCCTGTTTCCTTGTTGTATAATAACGAACCTATTCATTGTCCCTGTTTCCTTGTTGTACAATAACGAACCTAATCATTAGCAACCTACTGTGTTCTGAGGACAAATACACTGAGGGCACTGTCCAGTCCAGATAACAGTGATATTCTCTCCTTGCCACACACAGCATGCTTACCATTTACACTCACAGACTTAATATCCCCAAACCACATCCAATTAATATCAATCCAATTCAATCAGTGAGGTGTATTACTTCCCACAGCTGGGCATCAGAATTAGCTGTAATTGCAGGCTCCATTGCAATGGTGGTGTGTGAGCCTGCATGCAACGGCTTGTGGTTTTACAGGCCGGGCGATCAGTCTGAATTAGGGTTGCGTAAAAACCAGGCCAGGAAAGGGAGGGGTAGGGGGAGGCGGCTCCGTAAACTCTACCTGTGTCGACCCCCGGGGTGCGACTGGTGTTGAACATTCGCTCGTATTGGGACGAGCACATGGGGACAGTGTTTAGAAGCATGAGCTGGAAAAAGGCAAGAACGACGGGGTCAAACACATGAGCAAAGAGACAAAAAGCGAGGGGGGGGGGGGGTGCACACCGAGGCCAAGCTCACTGAGGGTCGGCCTCCTGAGCCACTGGAGGAGAGAGGGGGGCTGAGGGAGGGGAGGCTTTCTGCTGTGAATGAGAAAGATGATCAGTGAATGGGCATAGAGGGAAGACAAGACAGAGAGGGACAGAGAATGGTTTGGCTGATCTGCAGACCAACGAAGGATCATTGTGGATATGGAGAATGGTCAAACATCCACTCTGTCCACTCATACCACCAGCACACCTTCGCCAATGGAAAAGCATCAGCAGAAGTCGGGTATAGTATCATGGACTCCCCTACAAATAATCACCTACAAAAAGCTTAGATCTTTTTGCTTACGCCATATGAAAACAGAAATTTACAGACAGGTCCAGAACTATAGTGCTTCATGGCACCAGAGCCCGTTTACGGAGAGCCGGATCACTCCCTATTAACTCCATTGTACCTGCAATCTGTTTCCCGAGAGTGGCGGTTCTCCCCTTATTAGACATTTTTTGATGGATGGCACTAAGGCTTTTGGCGTTTTTGTGGCCAGTTTCCTTTGCTCTGGGCTGTGCTGGTGGCCTGAGACTAGGCAGGGGTGGAGTTTGGTGAAAGGGATTTGGTCTGGATGGTGGATCCAGGGAGGGAGAGCAAAGGGCACAGCGCTGCTGACTGGCCTGCTTGGTCCTACTCTTACCTGACTCCTGGCCGGGGACGCGAGACGTGTTAAACATCCGCTCCCACTGGGCCGAGCAAAGTGGCACTCGGTTCGCCAGCAAGTATATCTGCAGGTGCGGCCCAACAAGCCACAGAGCAGCATCCAAGAGACGGGAGGGGTGAAACAAACAAACAAACAAACAAATAAATACATTCATCTGCCACTGTTCACATCAACATCACACAGAGACGTGGGGAAAAACAGACAGAGAGAAAGCCTGAAAAAAGAAAGAGGGATAGGCACAGAAAGGAAGATGGAGAGAAATGAAAGGAGGGAGAGAGGGATACACAGTGTGTGTGCTGTGGCTTTTTATAGAAGGGTTTCAGTTCCTCAGGAACTGCGAAGGGAGGGAAGACTCCCAATTGAATTCATAACAACACACAGGGCACACGATTACAGTCATTGAGTCAGTTCAAATGCATGGGATCAATCCAGTTCAAATGCATGGGATCAATCAGTTCCTTACAGCTAATAAATATCTTACACAATTACACAGCAATAAAACCTTCATGATCTCAACCTCAGCCACAGGTCCTCCGCTGGCTTCCTTGGGTTCATGACTCACGAGGCTCTGTGGCACACTGTGTGTAAGATACTGGTGTGTGTCACCAAGGAGCAGAGGGGTGGCTGAGAGGAGGACCTACCGGCTTGATCTGGGCCCGGTCCAGTTTTCTCCGGTAGAGCATGATGGCGTGGATGGCGTTACCAGCACGGGCAGCCTGCAGGTGGGTGGGGAACACGTACAGGAAGTCCTGGGGGCAGAGAGAAGGAGAGAGCAGGAGGAGGAGAGGAGGGGGAGGAGGAGGAAGGGGAGTGAAAGGCAAGACAGTGATGGTAAGATGAAAAGGGACTGGCAGAAGGCAAAGTACAATCACAGTGATAAGATGCTTCTGTTGTTGTTACACGAGTACAAGAGAAACTGCTATGACACATGCATACACACACACACACACACACACACACACACACACACATAAGAGGCACCTCTCCCATACCAGTTCAACAGAAAAGTTGTATTTTATTAACTGACCAACATCAGCAAATAGGCCTGTGTGGTGCAAACCGCTAGGACTAACTTAATGTGATTAATTAAGCCTTTACTTAATTAGGCCTTCAGCCCTTAGATCATAGCAGCGAAGTCGTTAATCCTATTTGGTATTAAACTCAATTAGACCAACACCCAAGATTACAACAAAGTCATGAGTGCTCCACAGACATGTAATCCTGGTTCACCTGACTGGGGTTTTGCTTTTGCTTCTTGCTTGCATTTTTATCCTTTGAGTCATTTTTTTATCATCCTTTAGAGGAACTTGTCATGTGTTCATCACCAGTAGTGACAAATAAACAGAGTCACAATATTTCCTCACACATGGCTGCAGTGTAAATGTACACAGCATGCCAGAGTAAAGAGGTTACCATGGCATATTAGAGACGTTACCATGGCATAATAAGAGACGTTACCATGGCATAATAAGAGACGTTACCATGGCATAATAGAGACGTTACCATGGCATAATAAGAGACGTTACCATGGCATAGTAGTTGCTGTTAACCATGATGGGTCCTCTGCCTCGGAGATAAATGTACTCCTCCCACCAGTCACTGACCTACAAATGAAACAGCAAGACAAGAAATCAAAACATTTTAATTACCTTAAATTAAAACAACATCAAAATCAACAGAGTGAACTGACATTTTGTTTTTGGTCACTGGAGTGTGACTTACGTAATTGGAGGTCCACCAGGACTTGAGCTTGAGATACCACTGAAGCCTGGGGCCAAGGTTCTTCTCAAAGTCCTTGGCCAGACCTTCCATCCTTTTGTACTTCTCGTCGTCCATGAGCGGCCTCGCTGACTCCAGGTACTGTGGAGGAGACACAGAGGGGTTGTCTGAATGCTCAGTAGAGCTCACGGGCCTGGCAGCTGGTGCTTCTTACTTTCCTTAAGCCCTTTAAAATCGTTTTAAAATCCCTCTTTGTCACCCAACATCAAGAGGCCTTCATTCAGTCACAATGGCTCTCTGTCTGTGCCATGTCTCTCCCTGCACTCAAAGATAAAGACGGTGCTTCTCCGTAGCCGCCGGCTACTTTCTCGATGACCAACAGAGTGTTTATTGAAAGCTCCATGGCTTTCTGAGCACTGTTTGAAGGTGTGTGGATAGAGAGAAGAAAGAGAGAAAGAAATAGAGAGAAAGAAATAGAGAGAGAGAGAAATAGAGAGAGAAAGAAATAGAGAGAGAGAAATAGAGAGAGAGAGGGAGAGAGGAATCCCTCTTACCCGTCTCATTGTGTCTTTCACTGAGGGGACGGGTAGCCGGGGCAGGGCATTCTGGAAGCTGTACAACATGGGTTTCCTCCCAGAGAACAGCCTGACCAGGACCTGGAGAAGACGACAGAGCACACATACACTGCATGTGAGGCGGTGGGGTGACACGGCACTGAGTAGGCAAAAAGTTACTGTGTACATGGGCCACCGCCGGCTTGTGCTTGAGTTTGGACATATGCACTTTAAACAGTTGTGGTGATCAAGGGGGGTGTCAAGCCTAAAGCCCCCTCCTGCACATGTGCCTTATCTGTCCCTGCCACAAGCAGCAGCGAGATAGCAGGCCAGTCTGCACACACAGTTAGGAGGCATGTACTATGGAGGAGCCCTTTAAGCAGGATGGACAATCACTGAATTAAGAGACATGCTTGATATGAAAAACTGAAAACGAAAACTGAAAGATGTACCAGTTTTGCATGACTCAGGCTGGGGCACATATCCCAGTGGTATGTAAGTTTCATAGGGACACACATTAATCTCAATGACATATTAGTGTCATCATGTGATCAACAGAGGGAGGTCGCACATATGCCAATAGTTTAATGCAAACAATGTTTTGGCCTGTGGCCTTTCTCAAGTCTTACAAAGTAAGACTTATAAGACTTGAGAAAGGCCACAGGCCGAAACGTGTTTGCATTAAACTACTGGCATATGAGCTGCGAGAGTGTGTGGCCTCCCTCTGTTGATGACATTACGTATCCCGTGACCAGCACCTCAAGAAAATGTCAACTTTCGGTGTGCGTTCGCTTTCCCCATTCAAAAATATTAGTGTCATCAACCAAAACATTTACTGAGAATGTACTGACCATCCAGATGCTGGTTTTTATGGACATTTTGCCATGTTGGTTGTACATCCAGCCGTGCCAGGAGAGAAGGTACTTCAGGACATTCCTCATGACGAAGATAATGGTCACCCACAGCCCTGTGCCAACCAGTACACCCCCTACCACATGCTGGCTGTCCTCCGCCATGTACTTACTGCAGAGAGGGAAAAACACTCAGTAATACTGAAAATAGACTAACTGCTAAGAGGAATATTGATTCATGTTAAAATATCTGAATTCACATTTAAGTGTATGTTAATAATAGCAATTAGTGAATGATTGAAGATTTCTTCACTCCGGTCAAAATGTTTTATCTAGGTAACGTTAATGTACAAATAGTATGATGCATCTAAAGAGAGGTCATTGCGTAAGGCTCTTTCGGGCTTCCTGATCTAGCACAGTGGCATCGTCGCGGCATGCCACATCACAGCAAACAGAAGAACAGATGTTAGGTATTTGTGTCAGGTAGCATTGATTGCATAAACTCTGGTGGAAAGAGTTCACATACTGCTCTCTCTCACATATTCCTCACACACATACAAATACACACGCAGAGAGACACACACATTGCCCTTTTGGCTTCAGCAACTGTCATATCTATGTAGGCCCTAATGGATGTTGCAATGCTGTGAGTACTGCACTGTACTGTATATCCCAACAGCACCCCCTACCCTGTGGTGAATCGATGAGAAAAGGTGGGGAAAACCTGAGAGGAACACTTCCGCCAGATTTTTTTATTTGTGAACAAAGTGCAACACTGCCAGTAACATATTTCACCCGCAGGCACGGTTTGTACTTTCACTCACATTTTCTATTGAACAGCTTCACCAGGAAGTTGTAGAGGATTCAGCCTAACAAGAGATATTGACTCCTTTGATCACAGCTCCTTTGTCCCCTCATAAAGTAGTTAGAACATCAAAAAATATTGTTTGCTGTTATATATATATTTTTAAAGGTATGGAGCAAGAGGCTGCAGCGTCCATACCACATTCAAGTGCCCACGCGGACCTGGTTTCAAATCCAACCCACTGTCATTTCCAGATCCCACCCGATCTCTCTCTCCCACTCGCTTCCTATCACTCTTCACTGTCCTATGTGAATAAAGGAAAAAAATAAGTAATAAACATAACAACAGACGTTCAAATCTGCCCAATGCAGTACATAAAAATATAGTGCATGAAGTACAGTATAATGCTACTGGTCAACCCACAGCTTTCTATATCACTTTCCCACGTCAACCAGGTCACACAAAGGCATTACACAACAAGGCCTACTCCTGGAATTCCACATGGTAACCTTTCACCTAGTTCTAAAAATAACACCAAATCTGAATGAGAAACATGCAGGGTTCCTACACATTTTCCATTTCAAAATTCCATACTTTTTCCATACTCAAATTTTCAAACTTCTCGGTACATTTTTTTTAGTTTTAAAGTATTTTTTTGGGGCTGTTATGTCTTTAATGCAACAGGATAGTGGAGAGTGACAGGAAGTAAGTGGGAGAGAGAGTCGGGGTGGGATCCGGAAGGGACCACGGGACGGGAATCGAACCCAGGTCGCCGGCGTACGGTGCAGGTGCCCCAGCCAGTTGCGCCACTGCTGGGGCCACGGTACATTTTTCTGACCATATTCATTGTCAATGGAGCGTTCTACTAGCATTGTGAAGAGCTGTATAATGATGTTATTAACTTGGTAGCCCTTGGATACTTTTCATTGGGGGAAATGCTGTGTTGGAAGGTGCACTCACATTTTTAGTTCTCTAAGCATAGCCTACATATGTTGGAGACTATAGTGCACTGCTGGCAGAGGTCTCAGAAATCACCATAAACAATATTATTTGTTTGCAATAACAGTTTATCAGATAATGCAGTATCCATGTCTTGGTATTTTTTACAAAATCAAAAAAGTCTACCAATGTTTTAGCCAAAAATAACAGAGCTACGCAAACATACCAGTGCACAATGGTGTAGGGCACTTGCATAGAACAGGGGTTCTCAATTTGGTTTTGGTACCAGGGTCCCCTTGTGGGAGAATTTTTTTTCTGAGGACCCCCATTCAATTGTATCTTGATGATGTGGACTGACAGTTAAGCTACACAACAGGGAATGGTTCGTTATGACCTGAGTGAAGTGATTAGTACTGTAGATGCAATAGTCTGGAAACACAAATATTTCTCCATACCCTTGTTTCTTTTTTCCATACTTATCCAGACCTGGAAATTACTAAAATCAAATTCCATACTTTTCCAGGTTTTCCATACTGCGTAGGAACCCTGAACATGCTTTAAACACATAAAGTACAACATATTACCAAATCTGAATGAGAAACATGCTTTAAACACATAAAGCACAACAAATTAGATGTACCGCAGAGCGGTACAAAATATGACCGCCGCCCAGTCCAGCACGCTGAAAGGCCTATATGATTCTTACTGTCTCACTAAATTGCATTAGCCACACTCAATTCTTACTGGTATCTGCTAGACAACAAGTACCAAAACATAATTAGTTCATAGATTCCACATGTAAAATTCATTTTATACAACCCCACCCCCATCTTGCCTGAGAAATTCTTGAATTGTGTGCATGTGTGCGTGTACACGTTTAATTTTATGTGTGTGGGTGTGTGTGTGTGTGTGTGCGTGCTTGTGTGTTTGCCTGCGTATGTGTGTTTGTGCAACGGCATGCATGCATACATATGTCTACTGTGTGAGTATGTGTCATACGTATGTATTACTGTGAATGTATGTGTGTGCGTGTGTATCTGTTTATGCACATGTGTGCACATGGAATGGGTTTACATGACCCCTGGAGGTAAACATACGGAAAAAATCGGTCATCCTAGGCCCTACGGTTCTCAAGATATTCACAGAAAACTGTGTCTGCCCTACCCTCCTTTCGGGGGGTCCACTACAGCGAGGGGGCTACAGATCAAAACGAAAAACGATGTTTCCATGCTATCCATGTGGGGTTATATGCCCACCAAGTTTCGTGTACCTCGGTCTTTCAGTGTCCCGGGAATCCTTGTTGGTGCACGGTCACTAAATGTACACATTTACATTATTTTATTGTAAGGCCCCCCATGAACGAAAGTTCACAAAACTTGGCATGCATTCGGAGGGTGTCATAATGATCCTACACTTTCAATTTCGTGCAGTTTTGACCATGTCAGCCAGAGATATTGTGATGAAGACACCTAATTTTTTGCTTTTTAATTTTTAACTAGGTGGCGCTATACATGAAATAAGTGGTAATGGGATGGGTTGACATGCCCCCTTAAGACCAACATACAAAAAAAAGGTGGATCTCCTAGGCCCTACGGTTCTCGAGATATTCACAGAAAACTGTCTCCGGCCACCTACAGGCCAGTTGGTGTATAGTAACATAAATTAATTTATTGTGTGGCTCCCCATGAACGGAATTCCACGAAACTTGGCGTGCATTCAGAGGGTGTCATAATGATCCTACACTTCCAATTTCGTGCAGTTTTGACTATGTTAGGTCACAGATACCTGCGATTACAACACCTCATTTTTACTTTTTTGTGTTTAACTAGGTGGCGCTATACATGAAATGAGTGGTTATGGAATGGCTTGACATGGCCCCTTGAGATCAACATACAAAAAAAAATGGTCCTCCTAAACCTTACGGTTCTCGAGATATTCACAGAAAACTGTGTCTGCCCTACCCTCCTTTCGGGGGTGCAGTCCAGCGGGGGGACTACAGATCAAAACGAAAAACGATGGTTCCATGCTATCCATATGGGGTTACATGCCCACCAAGTTTCGTCTACCCCGGTCTTTCAGTGTCCCGAGAATCATTGACGGAAATTTGGACATGCGAAAAAGAAAGAAAAAGAAAAAAAAAATCTGACTAAACCTATATGACCGCCGCTTCGCTGCGCGGCGGTCATAATTACCATCACATAATGTGTACCTTGGAGGCAACATGGAGTTCTTGAAACCAGTCAATGATGTTATCGCTTTTATGACAATAATATAATAAAAAAGATATCGGACCAGATAAACAGGCTTAATAAGGCCGTTATTTTCTCTGATCTTAACCTCTTTAAAAAACAGTCCTTACAGGATTACAATGCTAATGTAAAAACCAGGGGATATCAGGCACAAATAAAGGCCAACAGCAGTCTTCTGCCTACAATGACGCATATTTGAACAAACATGAAACATATGGAAGAGCCAATAAACTCAGGTCAGCTGGAAGAACAGCGTGCAATTTTGAACAAACAACCGCATTATTGGTGGAGTAATATTTTCTGTGTTGAACTTTGTACATTAACACTACATACATTCTGTGATCATCAAGAGAAAGTGTAACATCTTGATCTCTGTGACATTCTACCCAATCCAAACAACACCCAAAGACATGCTGTCATCACCAGAGGCGGACATAGTACACAGCTCCATTACTTGAGTAAAAGTACAGATACCCCTTGCTAAATTTTACTCAAGTACAAGTAAAAGTACAACAGTCAGATGTCTACTTAGGTAAAAGTACTGAAGCACTTGTTTTTAAAAGTACTTGAGTATCAACAGTACATTTTCTAAATATTGCATTACTACTGCCACAGTGCTTACATTTATGTACAGAAACGTCCTACATGGAGTTATGAAAAATGTTAATGTGGAGAATGTAAAAGGAATTAAAAGTCAAATCAAGTAATTTTCATCTTTTACCATATTTTACCATACTATTTTGTAATTGAAACACTTGAAGCTACACTTGAAAACTATCATTAACTTGTTCAGCAAATTGAAATAGTCTGGCGAGATGGGTCCACGGGTTGGCACATTCCCGGCATCCAGTAACCTGCTGCGTCTTCATTGTTTCGTCTCTTATCTAAATCTGACCATGGAGTTGATTTTCGCGGAAAGCTAAAGCTGATTGCTGATAGGCTGTCCCAATCAGTGGCGCCTGCACAATCATATCACGTTTGAGAGGGAAACAACAAATTGAGGGTTTCAGAGATTTTTCTTTTTTCCTTTTTTTTTTTTTAGAAGAAGTAACGGGTACTCACGGTTATGGATAGAAATGTAGCAGAGAAAAGAGTACAATATTTGCCTCTCAAATGTAGTTGAGTAAAGTCATGAGTACTCCCCAAAAATGATACTCGAGTAAAGTACAGATCCCTCAAAATTGTACTCAAGTAAATGTACTCCGTTACTGTCCGGCTCTGGTCATCACAGTTTGATTAGTAAGCTGAAACAAGTAACCACAATCACACAGAGGTGAATGACCCAATTCAATTCAGGCCAACGTGACTTTTATGAATTGGTGTTACTGACCACAGTGTTGCCTAAACATATTACAGTGCGACCGTATCTTTACGTGGTCTATACACAGACTGCTCTATATTTACATAGATGTTATAGAAAGCCTGACCTTGTGGCCCTGAGGTTAGAAGACAGTCACAGAAAGATCAGAAAGGCGTCGGTTCCTTTAAGCCCAACTCGGACATACAGAAGAAGAGACTAGTGATGAGAAACAGTAGAATGCTAACAATGTTTACTATGTTTACTATGTTTACATTACAGGCAAAACAACCATTGGGACGCTTTTGAGGTGACAAGCAGCAGGCGACAGGCAAACTGCCGGCACTGTGTGGGCCTTTGCCACTTTACTGTGCTTTACCTGATGGGTAAGTGCTGCCCCAGCTTGGTGAGGAGGCCGAGTGTGGGATCCATCTGAGCGTATTTGGTGGAGGACATGTACCCCACCAGCACCACCACCAGTCCAGACGGGCTCCCGGGGTAGACTCCAGTCATGATCCCATTCTGGATGGGGTTGAGGGCAAAACACACAGTCCACACGTGTTAATGATGTGCTGTGTCTGCTGATCACATTTTATATGACCTAATGGGAATGTCAAAACTTGAAGCTGGGTCAGTTTACCGGTACATAAATTCATAGCAGCATTATTTTTTTGCTTAATACAAAACAAAACATGTAAAACATTACTCATTATGCTCAGTTGATCTGATCCAATTTGAAGAGGTGCTGGGACTCTCACCTTGAACCTGATGAACCTCTTCTTCCACGAGTGCAGGCCGGAGAGGTAGATCTGTCGCAGGGCCTCATGGCACAGCTGGAGGTCGATGCCATCAGGGGTGACGGTAAACTGGAAGGCCACCGCCTGGTGTGCTTCTGCCATAGTGGCTGCTGATGCTCACTATTTGGGGCACACAAGTAGCATCAGTCAGCTGAGCTCTTATCTAGTCCAGCCTTTTAAACCACTCTAACTGGAATATGGCTAGTGTTTGCTATGACAACAACTTTCAGGACCGTGTACTTCATGTAGATGTCATTGACCTTCCACTTGCCTCCAATGAGACGATTTGTGTCCGATACTGTATGTAGAACCACTGTATTTAGTTCTGTGAGCTGCAACATAAGTATACCTGTGACTTTCTGCATGCTTTGCACAGATTGCTTTGAAGAACAGTTTTTTTTTTTTTCATGGATAGGATTACGCGTGTGCATAGGTGGTGCAACAAGTTCCCCAAGTAATCAAGGAATGTTACAGAGGTATGGGCTGAATATAGGGGTTACTCCAAATGCATGACAAACTTTCACTGAAACCAGACTTGTGGTAATGTGGTAACCTTTGAAATGTGATCACATATATTGCCCTTCATGTGAACAAAATAAAAAGCTTTATTATCTTTGTTTTATGGCACCATTTTGATATGAACGTGCCACCTTATCTCTAACACACTTTTGGGAGGAAACTGTTCTTGAAGGTGGGCATGCTGTATTTATACTACTACAATATCCTGGTGAGCTGATTCCAACTGGTTTGACAGCTTATATCAAACCCAGCTATGAGGAAAAAGAACTATGGAGAATAGAATGAATGAATGAATGAATGAATTAATGAATGAAGGTCTCAACTATAAGAGATAACAGGGTGAGTTGGTCAACAAATGAGCTGAGGTGCACTAGGCTAATTCTAGTGCTCTAGAACTGCACCTGACTGGTATGAGTTCCATGATACAGTGTGGCCATGGTAACGGAATGGGTAGAACAATAGGATTCCTTGGGGAAAACAGGACTGGGGTGGTGAAAACCAGAGAAACAACAAACAGAATGATGAAAAGAATATCGCTTGGACAGACATCGACACATCAAAACAAATAAGAGCCTACGTGTCTGTGATAGGAATATTTAATGCAGTGAAATGTGTGCTCCGCTGTTATCAATGTGACAAGTCCTAGCAATAAAATAACACTTACATTGCACTTTAAACTAAATTTCCAAAAAGTATGTCATTCTTAGGGGACATTTATGGTAGCGATCCAGACACTTGCTAACATTCATATCGCAGGCTACCTACTCTACCCCATCCCCCAGCGTTATTCCCGTGATCACATGACTTGCCGGTGCAACTGGAAACTAGGGGAAAGGTCGCCGCGTTGAAGCATGCGACTGTTTAGAGTAGACGATGGTACAGAAACATCGTGCCTAATGAAGTCGCATCAACAAATATAACTGTACATCAACAGACGTTAAGTTCACGACTATCCGACATGGTGACACACAAACATGTAGTTTGCATACAACTGATCGTAAACTAAACAAAGACTGTAGGCGCAGCAATTACAATAACTCCAAATCTCTAATGTTAAGTTAGCTACAGGCAAATATCAAACTATGACAAAATCATGGCTTTTCAGTCATTATGTAGGATACGTTTCACGTGATCTTTTCCCTACCAACCTGCATATTAGAACACCCCACCCACCACCACCACCACACACATACACTTAAAAAATCCTTAACATGTCAGGCTGCACTGACACAACCTTCCAATCCTTTGGACATGCAGGTGTAGTCTCTTTCTCAAGTGGCATCATTCAGCACATAGCCACTACACGTGAATTAACAATGGGGTCTTATATCAGATGAAACTGCCTTTTCATAGACCTATCTGAAATACTCACTGACCAACGAACAGTAAGTGTATTTTAAATCTTTGGGTGACCTCCCCTTGGAGTTCTGCCCACAGACAAACGCGTTTGACGACCTGGCAAAACTACTGCATTGTACACTACGTGGATGACTGCCAAAATCTGTTTGTTTATGTTACAATTTATTACACAATTACGACAAGGTAAGAACGTGGGCTGCCGTCAAAACCCTCGAAAGACAGTTACATGGGGGCTTTTGTTAACGTTAGGTCTTGCCTCCAGTCACACAAAAACCGTTGAAGTTGCTTGCAAAGCCGGAAGAACCTAATGTAAAACATGCTTGCGCTTACAGGAATTGTATGAGAACTGTATGAGACCTTATGACTTGTGTAACATCCTAAAGACCCCAACTTTTAGAAACTATCCGCACCTGATACTCAGAAAGCAGACAGTGCAGAATGCCGGTTAAGAGAACAGCTCAGCAGTGTCGCTGTTGCTATTCTGCCATGTTTAGGCTACTTTTCCGTTACAAACTTGCCATTTGCTAAAGGAAAATACAAGAATAAAAGTTAGCGATAAGGCCCACGCTTACCTGTCAGTTTTCAGTACTTTAGTACGCTGATGAGGTTTAAACGATGAGGGTGTGTGTTGGTAGGACCGTGTCAGGTTGGAAACACACTGCAGAACTGACCGAGTTTACGCGCTTGATGAATGAAAGTGAACGAGGGCATCGTAAAGGACCGCCCATGTTTTTACGTCACATTTCAAGATATAATGTTGTACTTACCCTTTGACCCCCAATTATTTTTGCATTGACTTCGACGTTGCCCAGGCCACAGAGCTACACTACTTAACCAGTCTGTTTCTACACCTTCGTGGGTTTGACATTGTAATTTCCTCAAAGCTGCTAGCTGCCTATTTCATATTTGACTATTGAACTTGACAAATGTATGTAGTGTATGAGTTGCCCATAGGCCTACCATTTCAATGAAACCTAACAGTTTGATTAATTGTCAGTAACTAATTACATATGGTGATATTGCTATAACAATAGTAACATGAATAAATGTAAATATCATATACACAAACACTGTTAATTGGTGACAACCTAGCTGTTAACCATCTACTGGTGGAAGACTAACATGTTAATATGAGCTACAATAATAAGATGAAAGGTTAAGTTGTCAACCTGGTACCTCTGTATAAACCTCTCGTCTAGGCAGCAAAGTGTTACTTTAACAATGAAAAGATAGACTGATGGACTAACTGTGAAGCATTCTGTGATGCTAATGCTGAGGACATTCATTTTCTGGAGAACTTCTGGAGAATCATCTATAGGCAAATTATCACAACCATCTAATCAGAACCCAGTGAGCTGGTTATGTGGTTGCTCAGAAACATTGCTCAAGAAGTTGCCCTATGTATCGTCACCTGTACTGTACGTACACACCGTTGCCGACTTAAGCTTCCAAAAAGTCAGGAAGTCATTCATTTTCAATGGAAGCCAGCTTCTCTCAGCTGCCAGAAGCAGCAAATCCGTCGGCGTCGCGTTTTGGGCGACTTCAGCGTCAAGCAGAAAGTAGAAAGTCAGTCAACTTTATGGTAATGAGCTATGACGCTGTTCAGCGACCAACAATCAGCAACCAATCGAATAGACAGAAGTATTAAGATAGAACATGATCGAATGTAAAATGCTGTCGCAAATCTCGTCACGTGCCACACCGACGCAGGACCTCTGAAGAGGGGAAGATAGAGGGAATGGAAGGAAAACAGAAGGACAGAAGGCCACCTGCTCCTATCTCTGTCCAGTCCAGTCATCCTGCCTGCCCCCTGACTACCTGTATGACTACCTCCCCACCTCCATCCCACTTCCCCCAACATTCCTCTCACAGCAACCCTGCACATCCCCTGCATTTCTTCTCCAATACCCTACCCCACCACCCACAACCTTCAGTGATCAGCCCACCTGCCTCTCTCTCACAACAAATCAGGCAAGGAGAGCACATTTAGGAGGATCAAAGTGAGAAAGGCTGTGAGTTTGGATGGCATCCTAGCCTGGGAATACCCAAACGAACTTTCAGCAAATTTGGGATTTGCTCTGCAGGTCTGTCTGGCCAAGAGGCCATTGAAGCCAACAAAACATTTCCAATGTTCCTAAAACACGGGCATGCAAATACAATTGCTAATCCGGCATGGACGTGCATTTCTTTGGAATCGAGTAAACAACTGCATTTCAAACCTTCATTTACAAGATTGCTACACTTTTGAAACTATTTGGTAAGAGTTTAATGTACCAATTTCAGTTTAATTTCACTGCTAGTTACGCCCCCTGCTGGAAGTCGTAAGTCAATGAACCTTTTCCAGACCTACTCCCAATTGTACAATTGTGAAGGTCTGGGTGTTCCCAGGCTAATGGCATCCACTTAAGGCTTTTGAAATCCTGTGTCGATCAGCCGCTCAGGAAAGTTGGACCTGAGCCTGAAGCCAGCAGTGTCACAGGGGTGTAAAACATTTAGCATGATACCACACACCAAGGCCCTAACACACCAAGGCCCTACCAGCTGACCGGTTGCACTGACATTTCAATTAAAGGGACACCAGGCAACGTTTTTGTGTTAATTAATCATCTTCGTAAGTTGGTATATAGTTAAATGACTCATTACAGGGCAAATGAAGACTCTCTCGCCCGTCCCTACTGCCTGTAGGAAGAATATCCCGCTTGCAAGTTCGGTGTATCTGACCCGCCGACCTTCAGTCTCACAAAGTCTCAGACTTAGCAAGAAGCAGGATCAGTTTACATCCTGCATCCCCAGCACAGAGGCAGACTAACGAAACGCTAGCGATTGTTGCAAACGTGTGTATAATAGCAGAGCCGACCAAGAAGCAGCGAAAACCCTTGATGGAAGATGCAAAGAAAAGGAAAAGAGCTTCAGACCGAGCAAGGTTCGCACACGTATCGACACGTACAGACGCTAGGGGGAGCTTCGTAGAGAAAAAGCATCAGGCTTGCCTGGTGTCCCTTTAATGTATACCCTGGAGGTGGTCCTAGTCCATATCCATCCCCTAGTGAGATCCTCAAGATCCTGAACATCCTGGAAATGAGATGAGATGGTGAAATCTGACAAGTGCTGTTCACCTAAATAAAAAAAATTTACCGGTTGATGTCCTCATGATACCTCCCTGAAATAAGTTTTTGCACGTTGGGATTTCTGCTTCTGTGTTTACAGCATCCAGTGTTGCATTCCACTTTAAAGCTTGTTATTATGACCGCCGCTAGCGAAGCGGTCATATAGGGATTGTCAACGTTTTTTTTTTTTTTGTTTTTTTTTCCCGTCATCTACTTCCTGAAATTTTGGTCAACGATACCTGGGGCACCGAAACACCGGGGCACATGAAATTTGGTGGGTATGTAGCCCCACTAGACTTTTACGGAAAAATTTCGTTTGGTCCCCGGGGGCCACTCCCCCTCCGCGCTGGGCCCCCCGAAACCCTAAAAATGCAGTTTTTCCTAAATAACTACCTGAACCGTGGCACCGAGGATGAAGACATTTTTATGGTATGTTGGTCTCAAGGGCCCACATCAACCTAGCCCATAATCACTCATTTGTGATTTGCACCCCCCCGGTAAAAAATGAAAATGCAATATCATTCTGCTTTAATCGCCCTTCTCTTCAGTTGAGACGTTCAGAACTGCACCAAATTTTATGTGTATGATTAACCTGACATTCTCTGGGGGTATGCCAAGTTTCGTAGAATTTCATCCATGGGGGGGTCTAAAAAATTAAGTTATGTGTACATTTAGTGACTGTACACTCATTGGCCTGTAGATGGTGGTGCACACATATACACACGCACACACACACACAGGCACGTATACCATCAGTATCGGCAATTAGAACGGCCGATACATAATTACAAATTCTGTAGGATTAAAGGAAACCCAAATATTCATCATAATAATAATTTGGCTGCATTTCCAGTATTGGCGTCACGTAGTCGTTTGTCCACTAGATGGCGCATCGTTGCAGTGAGACGTAATTTTGTTGGAAGTTAATCTAAAGTGGGTTGGAAAGACACTATGCTTCCTACAAGGACAAGACAGTAGGCTACAGTAGTTTACCGCAGAGAACGTCTAAGGGTAGGATGATTTCTGCATGACATGTAATTCCCATTTCCTCTTGAAGCCGAAATAAATCTGAGAATGTTTATCGGACATGCTTGTTTTTTACTGCAGGTAGGCTACGTTAATCCTATCAATAGCAGAATGTAGGTAAAATAATGTTACCATTAGCATGGTTGAGTGATGGATAAACCATAAATGCGTTTATAGGCTACCAAGCAAATTGATAACAGCAGTAATTGTATCTTTCGACTGTCATCTCATTTGCTTATGACCAGCTTAGGCTACTAACAGGAGCTAAGTGAGTTAGCCACAATACGTTCGCTACGTGATGTTTTTTTTAATGGAAAATATATAGGCTACCTGAAAGATCTATGATGCATCCTAAACACCAGGCTGGGACATTTCTGACATTTTATTGGTCTCAAAAAGCATCTGAGTCAACGTTCATTCCCAAACACCCATATAGGCTACTTCAATCCTCTATTTTCAAAGGTGATTCAAGTAAGGAAGAGCATGGCTCAAAGTAAAGTAACGGAAACTACATAAATTCGTCAAAGAGAATAATTTGTGTCAACTCGCCGCAATGTAGATTTATTAACGCACCCGTGATGATCTACATCTCCATTTAAACCAGATGTTTTAGAGCGCACGTTGAGATGCATTCAGGGCAGGGCTGTACCTACACATATTTGTTGCACGTGCTACAAAAATCATTCTTTGCGATGGATGATTTAGTACCAACGTTACACCGGTCAGATACAGTTTTGCTTATGGCTATACCGTGAGACTGAGGCGCTTTTTGTTTGTTCGAAGTGCGTGTTTAGGGTGTGAGAGGGGAGTCGATGTGCTTTGATTCCAGCTTGGTAGTTGTAGTCTATGCGATTAAAAAACACGTGTGTGTGAAGTATCCAAACAATGATAACGCTTTCATTATGGCTGCTTTAGCCACAGACTTTGAGCTACTGTACAGTGGGTTGGGTTCCATTTAGAAGTGTCCACTTCATTCGCCCTTTCGGTGATTCAGCTACTTGAAATGTATTACTACTGATATGCAAAACTATTAACTTTTCGCAAAGAGGTGGCAGCTTGATACTGTAAGGTGTAAGCCATTGGTTCCAAAGGAGATTTTATTTGGGTCGCCAGCATAGCCTAGTGACAATTTGTGTTGTGTAATAGGCCTAGCATAGGGCCTACCTTATATAGCTTATAGTTTGTTAACAGTCACGGTTTTGTCATAACTCCCTCTATGCATTTTTGCATTTACAATAGCTCTGAAACCGGGGGGCGAACACGTCGCCAGTGCGTGGATATCTCAATCGCAAAATTAAACAATATTTCTATCGGGCGCCTACCATGGACTAGGCTGGGTGAAAATCAAAAGATTGCGCCAAAAATTGAGCTTGGTTTGGCGAAAGCCAGACTAACCATGGACCTCATAGTTGCAAAATGCAAGGGAACATGAATCAGCATATTATTTGCACAAACAATAACGGACAGTAGCTCTTCAACTTTGCCCGTTAAAATGTGTATACAGTCTCGCAACGCATTTCATTAAGGCCCTTTTGGACATGTCAGTTATTTGCACCACTGGGTAAAACGGCATTTTGTTTTAGACTACTGGTATTTAATTTGTGCATTGACAATAAAGCTGAATATCATATGAACTAGATGACTAAACTTATGCATATGTAGAAGAAGAAACATTCACAAAAATCCGTGACATGACCTCTCTTCTTGATAGCTGTTGAAAACTGCATGGAACTGACAGGGATTGTTTTGTTTAATAATAAATAAATAAATACATTATGCTGCTACCTTCTGCTTTTCCCAAATACAATGTAGCCTACAGGTGTACCTTTCATCAGTCTAGTTGCAATGGATGAACTGCCCTACTTGTGATTGTATAGAGATTTTAAAGGTGTTATAACAATGCTGCAAATTTTTTGGCCCAGAAACAAATCTATTCACCTTTGCAGCGCCAGTAGGCTACTTTGTGTGCGGAAACAAGTATACACAAAAGTTTCAAGAGTGGGGGATGGAGTAGAAGATGGAGACAAATTCATTAATATGATTTATTTTCGCGGAATGGATGTACAGGACTGAGCGGCGGTCATATTTTGTACCGCTATGCGGTACATCTAGTTATGCTTGTTACTATGACTGTCTACCCCTCCCCATCAAGTTGGCCTACACTCTGTTACACGCTTGTTATTTTGTAACAACATTTATTAGCAGCCAGATATTTCACATCGAATACATTAGGGGGGGACGACTACGTTTAAGAATGATCAGGCTACAACGGAAATCAGGAGAATGATTCCTCTTTGTTTCATGATCATCATTCATGAATTGAATTGGAGAATTTGTACTTTTACTTTATAGCCTAAAACACTTGTTGCAATTTGACAAACATAGCGGTATTAAATAGCACAGATCTAACGTCCAATTAGAAATCAACATTAAAAATCAACAAACAACATTATTCTCGTGACTTTTGCTGGATGACTGCCGCTGGCTGCCCAATCCAGCTAATCAGAGGTTGCACTGTCGGTGGCGCCTGCGTCTTTTAGGTTGTCCAATAGTCAGCCAATTGGAATAAAGTATAGTCAGGATTGTCCAATGAGAACGTCGTATGGTAAGAAGTGCATTGCGCTCTTTGCGGCGAAAACGTGAGGTCGGTGGCGAGCTTGTGAACATTAGTGAAGTTACAAGGTACAGTAAAATTATACATTTTTATTGGCAACGCACTAAAAAAAGAAAGATCAACAGTGTCTGATATAACTTTACTTTGTTTTGGAAACGTTTCAGGACGCTTGTCCTTTAGATCATTGATGCTGTCACAACGTGACAATCTCCATGTGCCCGAGGTTTTCATGCGGGCATTTAATAGAATAACGGCGGGTGGTGTAACGAGGAAAAGTTATGTATGTCTGTTGATTACGATAAGATTAACACCAGAATCACCGTTGTCTTGTTGGGTGACAGTATAACTAATTTGTAGCAAAGTTGTATAGGTGTCGGACAACTTGTAACGTTACTCGGGGTTAGCAAAGACTGAGATGTACACTAACGCTAACATAAGATATTTAGCTTACCACGCAACTTTAAAGTTGTATTTTGTGATCATTTGACTTAAATACTAAGATGTCTAACTGTATAATAAACTATCTATGATATGACCTTAACACTTTATTCCACGAAAAGTCAGCCAATCGAGAATGGCTGCCTTTCTAGTTAGCAGTTGTCTGGTTGGTTAAAGCTTCTTGTATCGATATTTCAAGCCAGATATGTAACCAGCTCATGTTCTCCACTGGAACAGCTGTCATTAGGCTACTGTGTGTTACTCAGTTGACGTTAGTACGCTAGAAGTCTGCTTTGTACTTTAACTATTGTCATGATCTACACACACGGACCGTCATAATGCTGTTATCTTTCTTGTGGTCATATAACGTTACATTTGGGGCTGGCTAAACAGCTCTTATTAAACGACTATGGACAACGTGATACTTGTTAGATACTAAACACATTTTCAGAGTTTTTCACTGTAGAAAGCCTACATTTCTGCGATTTTCTTGAGCAGCTGTTGCATCACTCCAACTTGGCTGTGGTGTTGTGGCCTAGAAAGTGTCAAATAGCGACACAGAAGTCACAAGGGGTTGCAGTGTGAAGTGCGATTCCCGTGCAGACTTGTGTTTTGTTTTCACAGTGGAAGGGGATAAACTTAAAAATGGATGGGAAAAAAGGTGATGGTAAAGGTAACTTACTTACTTATTTATTTATTTATTTATTATTTCTTGTGTAAAACAACTTTGATCTGTAATGACCAACGGAACTCTAAAATATGTTATGTGAGGCAAAACCACTGGATGATTAATGTGTTAAGCGCAATTAGTGAAAGGATCTTGGCAAGCATGAAGATGTTAAGGCCTTGAGGCCACAAGGTTAGACAAGAGTAAGCCTTACTGAACACGTCAGTAATTCAGAAGCATGTCCGTTTAAGAACTTGAGTAATCTGTATTCTTTGCATCATTTGATTGGCGATTCAATCAATGTGTTGTTGCCTTGACAGGTAAGGCTGAGCTGATTATGGCAGCTGATAGACCTGAAGGGTTTCCCCCTATTGAGAGGTAAGGAAAATGTGACATATCAGACTATTTCATTCCCTTACTGTTTTGCATAAAGGATAAGCCGAGTAATTGCTCTTTAAGATTTGGTATGTGATCAAACCTAGTTTGATTCCAGTCTGGTTATAAAATTGCGAGCAGCACAGCAGTAAATGCATAGGCTCTCTATGATCCTGAGATAGATTTGAGATCTTTCTTGCCATTCAACATGTGCTTCTTCATTTGAGTTGTGCTGACATGTTCTCTACCCCTGTGTTGGTCCTCTCTCCCCTCAGCATTCTCCCCAAGGCGGTGAAGAGGAGGGTCCACGCCCTGAAGAGGCTGCAGCTCCAGAGTGCTCACATCGAGGCCAAGTTCTACGAGGAAGTCCACGAGCTGGAGAGAAAGTACGCCGCCCTCTACCAGCCTCTGTTCGACAAGGTAGCCGCCCACCTGCCCCACCACTGATCTCAGTTCAGTCAAAGTCCTTTTAGGCAAGTCCCTCCACTCGGCGGCCATATAGCAACGCTTTTTGGGCACTCATCGGGCATCCTATTCAGCAGAAATGCGCGTGAGCAAGGCTTCATGACACCAATCTTGCTCCAGCGGCGAGTTCACAACACATGATTGGGAAGATGTCTTCACAACACAACATGTGATTGGCTCAATGTATTCACATCACACCACATGATTGGCTCAATGTATTCACATGTCGACGTTTTGCCGAGGAAGGGGTGGGATATGTGTAGACAACAGCCATATTGGCGTTACAAACTAACCCCATGCATTTCTATGGAGAATTTGAGTTCTGTGTCTCCTCATTAGAAAGTCTCTGGTTCAGTCTCGCACCCTCTTCTCTGCTGCTGACTGCATCCCTAACAGAGTTCTCTTAACATGGAGAGCATGGGTGGGCTACTTCATGTAGAATAGAAGCTGTCCCATGGCTTTGCTGCAAATATGGATAGGCCTATTTCAAGGCAAGGCCATTAGTCTTAACAGGGAGGCTGCACCACACACATAACTGAAGCGTTCCATTTGCAGAGCGTATGTTGCAACTGTTAGCTTCTACTGTAATCAATGGAACTGGCTACAACAGATGTGATAGCGGTACGTACACTCGAAAAAATTAGACCAGTCCTCTAAAACTATTTTCACGCTCTGCAAATGGAGCGCTTCACATGCATGCCCAGCGTGGCCTGGCTGTGATGCACGTGAGTGCTGCCTCTCCCGTGGGGTTTCCAGTGCGGCCGAGGCAACACTCCAGTGCTACATTTCCCTACCCCATCTCTTACGAGTAGCCAGCTGCTCTCCGTTCAAGCTCGGCAATTTCCAGTGAAGGGGACAAGTGGTCCAACCACAAACCAACAGGAGGAACTATGAAGTCACAGCGCTAGAGTAGCGTCTCTGGTCTGTCTGTCTGTCTGGCCGTGCAGTACTGATACTGATGAAGCGAAGTAATGCTGTAAAAATCGGGTGTGTAAAGTAAACAAGGAGAGCGATGAAAATAACCCCCCCCTGATGTTATTCTCCATAGCTGCATAACCCTGATGTTATTCTCCATAGCTGCATAACTGAGTGCTCTTCCTGTGGAAAGAAAAGCAATTTGTATAGAGCACTGGTAAAATGTGAGAGTATCACAAAGTTGACGTTGCTCGCCACGGCTGTGGAATCAGTTGCCTCGAGACAATAAAAATGCTCCCTCCATCTTTGTTTTTAAGTCGAGACTCAAAACCCACCTTTTTAACTTATCCTTCCCAGCTTCCTAACCCTCTGTCTGTTGCCCTGTCTGTAACTCTGTACATGTCTTCTGTTGTTGATGTTGAGTCATTGTTGCTGTTGATCTGTGTCGGTCTGCTGTTGCTGGTCTCATTGTAATTCATTGTTTACTTATTTTTACTTTATTTTATTTTGTACAGCACTTTGGTCAGTGAAAGCTGTGTTTAAATGTGCTCTATAAAATATTTTACTTAATTACTTATATACTTTGTCTGTCCCAAACCTGACATGCCGGTTGTTTTCATGTGTTTGTTTTAGCACATTTCTTCCTTTGTCTATAGTGCTTTATTGGTTCACATTGTGGAATGCCTTTCCATGTCTGAGAAGTGAAAGGCACTGGTGGTTTATTGTGTGTGTGTGTGGGTGCGCTCATTTGATATTAAAGGTCTTTGTGCCTGTACATGCGTGGGTGTGTGTGTGTATGCGCGTGTGTGTGTGCGCGTGTGTGTGTGTGTGTGTGTGTTTTCACTAAGATTAAGATTAACTGATGTCTTGATTTTGTGTGCACCAGAGACGAAGTGTGGTGTCCGGAGCAGTGGAACCCACTGATGAAGAGTGTGAATGGCACAGTGACAGAGAGGAAGATGAAGATCTCACTGTGAGGATGATTCTTTTCCAATTTGTATAATTATGAATTATTTACTTGCACCTTACTTGTGTAAATTCTGTCAAAAGCTTGTGTAGCCTACTCTAAATGCCATATGGTTACTTCAAAGTGCACATAGTGAACTGTAGATGTGTGACCTCAGCTCAGCCAACCCCTACATGTATAGCATGTCTGTTTTTAGTGTAGCTAAAATGTAGAATTGTAGAAACTGCGCAATGAGCAATTCACCCTCAGACACTGGCAGTTCCTGAAATAGATAGTGTCATGTCTTCATCTTCTCGATCGCCAAGCTTCCTGTATCTAATGTGTCCGTGTGTTTGCTGTGTGTTCCTCAGGAGGGACTCAAGAAGAAGGCTGTGCTGGAGGATAAGAGTGAGGCTGGAGACGCCCCTAAGGGCATCCCAGAGTTCTGGCTCACCATCTTCCGGAATGTTCCCATGCTCGGCGAGATGATGCAGGTCAGCTTCAGCCCCAGGCCATGCTGATCTGGGCTTTTCTATTTTATTTTTTTTACACCCAGGTGCGCAGAGAGGTCAGAGGTCAGCGAGGTGATGGAGTAAGAACGGGGGAAACAGGTTCAAGGTTATAAAAAGAGCTGATAAGTGATGATTCACTTTACTTTTTGTGAGTTTGACATTTGTGATGCTTTTGTTGAAGTAATCTTCAAGCATCAGTGTCTGAAATAGAAAATATGTATCAGAAGGCTCTAGATTATTCTGAATAGGTTGCGTCCTACAGGTAATGCTATAAAAATCAGACGTGAAGAGACAGTACAATTCATTGTCATCAAACTATGATGGCTAAATTTCATTGTAGTCATGTTTAGAATAATTTATGTTGCATAGTGCTCTCTCCCATAAGATTCCATCCTCCTTCTCAACAGGAACACGATGAACCTATCCTGAAGCATTTGCAGGACATCACTGTGAAGTTTTCTGAACCTGGACAGCCAATGGTCAGTAGTTCTTTGAATTATAACAGGGTTATTTGGTCATTGCTTATTTTTTGATGAGTATTTGAAATGTGTCTTCTTGTTTGTCGCTAGCTATTCACGGAATGTGTAGAAAAAGTCATTTTATGTCTAAGTCGGTCTAAGTAAACTTAACTAAAAAAGGTGTTGAGCTAATGCTTGTCCCTCTTCTCTTAACAGAGCTTCACCCTGGAGTTCCACTTTGAGCCCAATAGTTATTTCAGCAACACAGTCCTCACCAAGCTGTACAAGATGAAAGCTGAGCCGGATGAGGCGGACCCCTTCTCCTTCGAGGGCACTGAGATAGTGGACTGCGAAGGGTAAGAAATGGTGTTGAGCTCATGTTTAGTTGTTTAGGTGTTAATGCACTGAGATAGTAGACTGTGAATGGTAAGAAACCGTGTTGAGCTAATGTTTAGTTGTTTAAATGTTTAGGTGTTGAGCTAATGCACTGAGATAGTAGACTGTGAATGGTAAGAAACGGTGTTGAGCTAATGTTTAGTTGTTTAGATGTTTAGGTGCTGAGCTATTGCACCTCCGATCAGGGGTGCCGTCACTTGTCTGAAAGTAGTATTGCCCAATTTTTTGCCAAGCCCAATGGGGGAGCATGTTTGCATGAACATCAATAGAGGATGGATAGCCTGCGTAGGTAGTTACACTGATAATATTCAGCAGTAAAGGAAGCAATACGCAACAGGGAGGGTGTGCATACAATATGCCTACACATGGTTTTAAAAACACTACCGTTGCAGTTTTTATGTTACTGTAGCTGTAGTTTTTAATCCTTCTTTACTACATTTGGATTAGTTGCCTGATGGGTAAAGAGAACAAGAAATGGAGAAACATCAACGCGATGCCTTGGTAACATTATTAGGTTGGGTTTTGTAGTTAGGCTACTGCAAATTTAACACCCCAGTTTCTATGAAACTGGAAACAATTGAACCAGGAGACTTTGTCACAAGAACAGAGAAGATGTCTCAAAGCCCATTAGATAACATTACTGTGGTTTAGCTTTGTATGGCAGTAGCCAAATATTTGTTTAGACTAGGCTGGCGTTACACTGACACAACGTAACTGAATTCGCGGCCAACATGAAATCCATAACTTTTTGATCAAGTTTTAATTGTGTCAACCACAAATAATTCCGCTACTTTTTAATAATATCCGATAACTAATTCAATATTGATTTATTGCTTAGCCTACTTCAACACCGTTGACTGCACCTCAAACTTCAACGAAGATGAATTGCCATTGCTGTTGCTGTGCTGAAGAGACGTGAAAATGAATAACGCAATGTAACACAACACACACCCCGCTTCTCTTCTCACACGTCAGTCACTGAAATGAACGCAACACAGAACCCGCTTCTCTTGCATCAGTCTCTGACAGTAGAATAAATACATCGGGAAAAACATTTTGATGATGAGCGCAGCGCTGCAGCTGTTTGTGACGTTCGCGTGCACCATAACTTTCTCGTAAATATGCAGTGACGTCAGTGTCCAGTAACACCTACGGCCGCAACGGTTACAGGCGCCTGCCCATGACAATACCTGATTCTACACCCCATCCCAAATCCAGTTGTTTTTTGTCTCTCTACTCTCGGAATGTCCCCAAAACAAAAGAAACCAATGCAGGGTTTAAAAAAAAGAAAAGAAAAATGTATTGTCTTGCAATGCAGTAACTGTGTGTGTGTGTATGCTGCTAATGCTATTTTATATGTTTCTATTTATTCTTTTTAAAATTATATTTTTATAGACTCATGAATGATGCACTGACAGGAAAGCACTTTAAATGTCGTTGTACTTGTGACAATGACAATAAAGACCTATTCTTCTATTCTATTCTTCTGTTCTTCTTGCTGCAGATGCCAGATCAGCTGGCAGAAAGGCAAAGACGTGACGATGAAGATCATGAAGAAGAAGCAGAAGCACAAGGGCAGAGGCACAGTGCGTACCGTCACCAAGCAGATCCCCCAGGACTCCTTCTTCAACTTCTTCAGCCCCGTGAAGGGTAAGGCCTCAGGCATCCTCTGGGCCTCACATACGCATCCAAGCTTCTGTAGGACCACATAAACATGTACATTGCCCTATTTATTTATTTATTTATTTATTGATTGATTGATTGATTGTTTGTTTTGCCCTGTGAAGGGTAAGGCCTGAGGCATCCTCTGGGCCTCACATGCCTGCACATATCCAAGCATCCAAGCTTCTGTAGGACCACATAAACATGTACATTGCCCTATTTATTTATTTATTTATTTATTTATTTATTTATTTATTTATTTATTGATTGATTGATTGATTGATTGATTGTTTGTTTTGCCCTGTGAAGGGTAAGGCCTGAGGCATCCTCTGGGCCTCACATGCCTGCACATATCCAAGCATCCAAGCTTCTGTAGGACCACATAAACATGTACATTGCCCTATTTATTTATTTATTTATTTATTTATTTATTTATTGATTGATTGATTGTTTGTTTTGCCCTGTGAAGGGTAAGGCCTGAGGCATCCTCTGGGCCTCACATGCCTGCACATATCCAAGCATCCAAGCTTCTGTAGGACCACATAAACATGTACATTGCCCTATTTATTTATTATGACCGCCGCTAGCGAAGCTAGCGAAGCGGTCATATAGGGATTGTCAAAGTTTTTTTTTTTTTTTTTTTTTTTCCCCCGTCATCTACTTCCTGAAATTTTGGTCAACGATACCCGGGGCACCGAAACACCGGGGCACATGAAATTTGGTGGGTATGTAGCCCCACTAGACTTTTACGGAAAAATTTCGTTTGGTCCCCGGGGGCCACTCCCCCTCCGCGCTGGGCCCCCCGAAACCCAAAAAATGCAGTTTTTCCTAAATAACTACCTGAACCGTGGCACCGAGGATGAAGAAATTTTTATGGTATGTTGGTCTCAAGGGCCCACATCAACTTAGCCCATAATCACTCATTTGTGATTTGCACCCCCCCGGTAAAAAATGAAAATGCAATATCATTCTGCTTTAATCGCCCCTCTCTTCAGTAAAGACGTTCAGAACTGCACCAAATTTTATGTGTATGATTAACCTGACATTCTATGGGGGTATGCCAAGTTTCGTAGAATTTCATCCATGGGGGGGTCTAAAAAATTAAGTTATGTGTACATTTAGTGACTCTACACTCATTGGCCTGTAGATGGTGGTGCACACATATACACATGCACACACACACACAGGCACCCACATACTATCGGTATTAGAACGGCTGATACATAATTACAAATTCAGTAGGATTAAAAGAAAGCCAAAAATAAATATTCATCATCATCATCATGGCTGCATTTCCAGTATTGGCGATAAGTAGTCGTTTGTCCACTAGATGGCGCATCGTTGCAGTGAGACGTAATTTTGTTGGAAGTTAATCTAAAGTGGGTTAGAAAGACACTATGCTTCCTACAAGGACAAGACTGTAGGCTACAGTAGTTTACCGCAGAGAACGTCTAAGGGTAGGATGATTTCTGCATGAAATGTAATTCCCATTTCCTCTTGAAGCCGAAATAAATCTGAGAATGTTTATCGGACATGCTTGTTTTTTACTGCAGGTAGGCTACGTTAATCCTATCAATAGCAGAACGTAGGTAAAATAATGTTACCGTTAGCATGGTTGAGTGATGGAGGCCAATTTGATTATTGATGTATTTGTAGAAAACCATAAATGCGTTTATAGGCTACCAAGCAAATCGATAACAGCACTAATTGTATCTTTCGACTGTCATCTCATTTGCTTATGACCATAACCTAGGCTACTAACAGGAGCTAAGTGAGTTAGCCACAACACGTTCGCTACGTGATGGTTTTTTAATGGAAAATATATAGGCCTAGGCTACCTGAAAGATAACCTGTCTATGATCCCGTGATGATCTACATCTCCATTTAAACCAGATGTTTTAGAGCGCACGTTGAGATGTATTCAGGGCAGGGCTGTACCTACACATATTTGTTGCACGTGCTACAAAAATCATTCTTTGCGATGGATGATTTAGTACCAACGTTACACCGGTCAGATACAGTTTTGCCTATGGCTATTCCGTGAGACTGAGGCGCTTTTTGTTTGTTCGAAGTGCGTGTTTAGGGTGTGAGAGGGGAGTCGATGTGCTTTGATTCCAGCTTGGTAGTTGTAGTCTATGCGATTAAAAAACACGTGTGTGTGAAGTATCCAAACAATGATAACGCTTTCATTATGGCTGCTTTAGCCACAGACCTTGAGTTACTGTACAGTGGGTTGGGTTCCATTTAGAAGTGTCCACTTCATTCGCCCTTTCCGTGATTCACAGCTACGTGAAATGTATTACTACTGATATGCAAAACTATTAACTTTTCGCCAAGAGGTGGCAGCTTGATACTGTAAGGTGTAAGCCATTGGTTCCAACGGAGATTTTATTTGGGTCGCCAGCATAGCCTGGTGACAATTTGTGTTGTGTAATAGGCCTAGCATAGGGCCTACCTTATATAGCTTATAGTTTGTTAACAGTCACGGTTTTGTCATGCAATGTCTATGCATTTTTGCATTTAGAATAGCTCTAAAACCGGGGGGCGAACACGTCGCAGGGGGGGCGCCAGTGCGTGGATATCTCAATCGCAAAATTAAACAATATTTCTATCGGGCGCCTACCATGGACTAGGCTGGGTGAAAATCAAAAGATTGCGTCAAAAGATTGAGCTTAACCATGGACCTCATGGTTGCAAAATGCAAGGGAACATGAATCAGCATATTATTTGCACAAACAATAACGGAGAGTAGCTCTTCAACTTTGCCCGTTAAAATGTGTATGAACAGTCTCGCAACGCATTTCATGAAGGCCCTTTTGGACATGTCAGTTATTTGCACCACTGGGTAAAACGGCATTTTGTTTTAGACTACTGGTATTTAATTTGTGCATTGACAATAAAGCTGAATATAATTTGAACTAGATGACTAAACCTATGCATATGTAGAAGAAGAAACATTCACAAAAATCCATGACATGACCTCTCTTCTTGATAGCTGTTGAAAACTGCATGGAACTGACAGGGATTGTTTTAGTTTAATAATAAATAAATAAATACATTATGCTGCTACCTTCTGCTTTTCCCAAATACAATGTAGCCTACAGGTGTACCTTTCATCAGTCCAGTTGCAATGGATGGACTATGATGAACTGCCCTACTTGTGATTGTTTAGAGATTTTAAAGGTTTTATAACAATGTTACAGATTTTTTGGCCCAGAAACAAATCTATTCACCTTTGCAGCGCCAGTAGGCTACTTTGTTAGCGGAATGTGTGCAAACACACATTCCAAACAAGCATACACAAAAGTTTCAAGAGTGGGGGATGGAGTAGAAGATGGAGACAAATTCATTAATATGATTTATTTTCGCGGAATGGATGTGCAGGACTGAGCGGCGGTCATATTTTGTACCGCTACGCGGTACATCTAGTTTTTTGTTTGTTTATTGTTTGTAATCATTTATAGCGTGACATTACCCCAGACATTTGCATCACTTCATCTAGTCGATTCCTGTAAATGCACTATTTTAATGGGAATCAAACCATGGTTCGTTGGCTCATTATTCTACAACTGGTTGAGTTAAGGTATGTCCACACCGACCAATGATAAGGGAAGTGTCTCCGCAATATTCTTCTTGTTTGTGAATGAGATTTCTCAAATTCAATGAATTCTGATTGACTGTCAGGCTTCTTGTTCTCAAAATGGTTCTGAAATTGATCCCCTATGACCTTGTAGTTCATGTTGTGGTCATAATTAACTGTAACAATATTTCAACCTATAATTTGTACCGATAGCTTTACAGTTATCATTGGCAGAGTGGACAAGCCTTTACACAGAGACTGAATGTGTATCGAAGTTCAGTCAAACCTTTTGCTGCTGGAATGCCCTTTTGTACTTGGAGATTTTGCATGTCTGGCCTGTCGGTGACCTTTTTAAAGCTTGGTAGACTGTGATGGTCTTCCAAAAGCCTGATCATAATCTCTGCTCTTTACTGCACAGAGTCCAGTTGTTTTAAGTTCTTTTAAGATGTTGGTCATCACTAAGGTCACAGAGACTCGTCTGAAATGTACAGTAGTGGGCAGATTTTGGTTCCCAGTGTTTCTTATGGTGTTTTCACATTTAGTCCTTTTTAAAACAACCAATCTCAGTCCTCTAAAAGTGGACCAGAAAGTGGACCAAAGCAAAAAGGACTTTAAAGGAGTTTATTTTGTATTCACATTGTGATTTAATTTGAAAGGGGACCCGGGTCTCATTCAGGTGTATTGCAGCTCTGATGGGGCAGTTTTCTTCCTGTTCACACTATACCTTCTGTGGGGGTCTCGGCTATTACTGATTTGAATTGGGTCATGTATCGGAACTCCCCCTATTACCGTCGGTCCCGTATTTCTGCCGTCTTGCGTGTATGTGTCACTTAATATCCATTTCTATACAAACCAAGTAGGCGGATTCCTAAAGAAACGCAAGCACCCACACCATAGGTGTCTAAATTAGCTATGTACCAAAAATGACATTTTACCGTGACTCGAAGAGCTGTAAACAGTGTTGTAAGGCTGCGTGTACACAACCACTTGGAGCTCCAGTGGTATTTTAATTTCATGACGAGAATTCTCAGTCTAACACCGTTCATGTGCCGTTGAAACGGTGTAAATAGGCGACCCATCAGGCCAGCACTATAACTACGAGCGTGGTAAACAAAATCGGATATTTCTGTAGTAAATGCAGTAAATGCTCCCGTTAAGAACCAAACCAGATTTTGTTCAAGTCTACACACCTATGGCTACTGAAAAATGTAAGGTTCATTTAGCAAATGTTATTTTGAAGTGTTAAAAAACATCGTTGTTTTAGAATTTCTGAACAAAAGTGGTGATAATTGGGGGTGTTACGATAGTTGCTCTGGGTTAGTTATGTATTTTCATCATCATTCATTATTAGGTTCAAATCATTATCATAACCCATGATTGGTGTGGTGGTTTGTTTCATAAATATAGCCTATATATTTTTTTGGGTTTCAGAATCTGATCTGAAGTATTTGCATAGATCCTCTTGAACCGTCTATGGTTATTGTCAGTCAACACGCCAGCCAGTCACACTTTCTAATTCAGAGTGGTAGGCCTGCCCCACCTGGTAATTGTGACTATATCCTACAACCTATAAGCTCATGTCTAAAATGACAACTGAACAGCAGTCTGTTAACTGTGCTGCAGTCTCTCACGCATGTTTGCCACATGCTGAGTTCACTGATTTCTACATTGTCAGTGACCAATAGCTTGGATGAAAAGACTTTCATTAACGTGAATGTTAAGAACGCACTGCTTGGCTGTAGCCCATGGTTACAAATGTCTGTAGGCTATCATGGTTTTGTTAATGGGTTAACGATAATAGTTTTGCTAATTAACAATATGCCGTCTGTAGGCTATCATGGTTTTGTTAATGGGTTAACGATAATAGTTTTGATAATTAACAATATGCCGTCTGTAAGCTATCATGTTTTTGTTAAAGGGTTAACAATAATAGTTTTGATAATTAACAATATGCCTTGTCTTTTGGCAATGGCAAGTCAAGGAGGATTAAATAGGCTACAAGTGTTAAAAAGTGAACCTGGAGCACATTGTTCATGTAGAGGGCTGGGTTGCCCAAGCGCACGATGCATTGATAAGATTTTGAAAGTTTGGTTTCCCAACCGTTGATCGTTACTCTGTACTTCCGGCCTGTCTCTGAGAACCTCATATGACTCGTCTGTACAGTTCTTTTAAGTGTCACCTGTCACTGCGGTATTCTGAAGCGTTTTACAGGTTTGTTGTGAGCACCTTTTGATAGTTGCATTCTACAACTCCTCCACTAGAGGACAGCAGAGGTGTAGGGTTTTCATCTTGAGTTGCTATTTCAGCACCTCTCCATTGCCAAAAGGGGAGATAATACACTGACAAATGAAGGGGCGCCTTGGTGTTAGATGCGTGAACCAGCTTTTTGCCTGCACACACCCATACAATACCTCAGTAATAGTTTTAAGTTTTATTAAAATATTCAATGTTTAAAGCAACACAATGTTGTCCTTTTTACCTTAAAATTGTGGTTTCAGACTTGATCCCACTCTGACTGACTGAAACAAGGAGAATGGAGTCTCTGAGTTTGACAATGCACACCCAGAATGCCCTATAATGTTGTCGCGGTTACGAACATGACCCTTGTCGATTTTAGATGAATTTGGTATTTAGCATTAAATGTGTACCCAGGACACTAATATTTGACAAAAGAGGGAATTCCTACACCGTGTTTCCTTAAAAAAATATTTCAGAGATTTATTGAGAGATGACCAGATATGCTGATGTATGCATACAGTTACGGATCAGTGGTCTCTGTCTGTGGTCTTCAGCAGGTCAGATGAGAAGAAATGTGTGCAGTCAGCACAGCAGGTTAGACTTGCACACGTCTCTGACATCTCGGCCTTGTGTGTTAGTCAGCCATTACTGTGGTTAGAGGCTGTGGAGGCTTCAGAAGCCTGTCAGTGCCTGCTTAACTGCCTTTCCACGATCACGCTCGCCTGGACTAAACAGAGGGCCACAAGGAATACTGAGGGTTTCATGTAACATTGGTTAACTTTGAATAGAACGAGAGTTACTCCTCCTGATCTTATGCAAAGAACCTGGAGGTTTTGTTTACTTGCCAGCACAAAACTTTGTTCTGAGGACTATGAAAAGTTTCTTGCTATTTAGAGAAAAATAGCGGGATCATGTTGCAATGTAGGTTGTTAATGTATTAGCCATTTTTCAGATTAAGCAGCAATTTGTGTAAGTGCTACTGGAATATTGTAGTATGTAGTATAACTGTCTGTTATGTAGTTATAATTTTGCATTGGTTAGGGCAGTGGTAGTGTAGTGGCTAATGAGCTAGGCTAGCATGCAGTAACCTGAAAAGTTGTGGGTTCAATTCCTAGCTACCACCATTGTGTCCTTGAGCAAGGCACCTAGTCCCAAGTTGCTCTGGGGAGAATGGCCCTTGTAATTTAATTGGCATATGTTGCTGTGGATAAAAGTGTCTGCTGCATGAATAAATGTGTGGTTACTTATTAAGATTTAAAAAAAAATGTTATTATGTTGTCAAACTGACCGTAGTGGCAGGGCAATAGGAGCTGGTGATGCAGCCAGAGCCCTTGACCCAGCAGTGCTTGCAGTTATCACAAACCTCCAGTAGAGCACAGACAACCACTTCCTCACCGACAAACCTACTGCTCTATTGCGTTCAGTTATGTGTGTCTGTCTGGTCTCAGGCCTTAAAACCACATACCAACCACTTGGTATGTGTCGAGCTCGGAAGGTTTGAGCTGGTGCCTACCTAAGCGAAGGTATTCCATTGGAACGGCCCAGCCCACACCTTGATCTAAATCAGCACAGTCATTCAGGAAATGTGACCAGGCGTTGCTCTATTGGCTCAGGTATTGCCATTTAACCTTCACCAAGCTCATGTCTTACAAGAGGGCTGAAGAATGCAGCCCTGCCTGGTTAAACTGTGGGAAAGTCAGTGTGTGTGTGTGTGTGTGTGTGTGTGTGTGATAGAATGCCAGTAGGCTGCTCCCTCCTGTCACTCAAGCGGCCGGATGTGTGCACACTGCCGTGACCACAGTTTGTCTGAGTTGTTAATGGGTTGCTGCAGCGGTTTCCATGGCGGTCTCCTGTGAGGTGTGCCTCACCTGTGATTGGCTGGAGGTTTGGGAGTGATTCGCTCACCACCTTTCTGATGTCATCGCAGCCAGACCCGCTGCCAGCCCAATGGGGCTTTCAGAGTACAAGCAGAAACAGACATGTCCCAAACAATGTGGGGTTATTGTATACCGGTGAATTCTTTGAAGTCTGAAATCAGTCTAAGTCTGGTTAACTGCCAGTATAGTTTACTACTATGTAAAGCGACCTTGGGTTTGAGAAAGGCGCTATATAAAATAAACGTATTATTATTATTATAGTTGTATATCTTATATTTAAGGGTCCAAGGTTCAGGTTTGCTAACACCATAGTCCCCAGGTCAGTCCCCAGGAGGCACACACAATTATGAAATGTGTAACTTGCCTGAAGTGAAGTTACTTCGCTTTGGATAAAAGGTTTCATTAAATGAAAAAATACCATTGTCAATTTATTGATGCCAAAATCACTGAGACATTGATGGAATGTGTTATTATCAAATTATAAATAAGAAAATAGCATAAATAAATAGATATATAGGATATAAATAGTGTATGATAAATAGTAATAAATGTTAGGCTAATGGTGTTTTTCTCCCTCTCTCCTCTGTCCAGCAACTCCGGGAGACAGTGAAGTGGTGAGTCGGCCTCTTGTCGTTTGGTGGAAATAAATGGATGCCATCTGATGTACTTTACCAATACAAAGCATCAATCAGCTACTGCAGATCCAGATCATAACTTGCTGAATGTGAATTTTTGTTTGTCTTTTTTTTACGCTGTCTTAGGATGAGGAGTTGGACTTCACCCTCGCTGCAGATTTTGAAGTGGGCCATTTCTTCCGTGAGAGAATAGTCCCAAGAGCAGTGCTGTACTTCACTGGCGAAGCCATGGAAGAGGAGATGAGCGTATGTTTCCAGCTTCTGTGTGTCTTACTCGCACTCGATACACACACTCGATACACACACTGTGCTCTGCGTTCATCTCTTACACACACTCGATATACACACTTGAATTTCCCCTAGGGATCAATAAAGTGTCTGTCTGTCTGTCTGTCTGTCTGTCTGTCTGTCTGTCTGTCTGTCTGTCTGTCTGTCTGTCTGTCTGTCTGTCTGTCTGTCTGTCTGTCTGTCTGTCTGTCTGTCTGTCTGTCTGTCTGTCTGTGCGTTCGTTCATCTCAGTCAGGATTCATGTATTAAAAAAAAACTTTTATTGTCCATCACATGATAGAAAATTGGGTAGGGTTAGGCAATAACATTTAGACAATAGGAAATGCATAATAGTTATAAAATACCTGTAATACGCTAATTGCTTTAACTTAAATGTGAGATGTATTGTGAGCTTTGTACTGAACACAGTGCGCTTTCTCCTGCAGATGGACGAAGAGGAGTATGAGGAAGGTGATGAGGTGAGTGGGCTGCGCTCACTGGTGGCATTAAGAGTCGGTTAATATGAAATCCGCATAACTCCGTCTCCTGTGTTTTAGGAGCAAGAGGAAGAAGGTGATGAAGAGGACGACGATGACTATGAGCCCAAGGTAAATTGACACACATGGGCACAGAGTGTGTTGGTGTTATTAACGCTGTCTGTTGGGAGTGTGTGTAAATAGAGCAGACGATTAGGACTCTCATATACTCTGGCACTGATCCAGAGGCGTTGTGTTCTGTTTGGGTTTGAAAATAATTAATCCAATGCCTTGTGTAGCGGAATGTGACCTTTTTTCAAATTTGTCCTAACACACACACACACACACACACACACACACACACACACATTCACTCTCACTCACTCACACACACCCAAATATAACACACCCAACACATGCTCTCACACATCTACACCCATATATGCATAGACACACACACACTCACACGCCACACACCACACACACGCGCAATCTCTCTCTCACTCACTCTCACTCACACACACATACACACACACACACACACACACACACACACACACACACACACACACACTCTCTCTCTCTCTCTCTCTCACACTCACACGCGCGTGCGCACAGTGGAGATGACGACTCAGAAATCACAGCATAATTGCATGTTGGTACCTGCTTGACATTTGTGCTCTTTTTGTTTGTTCCCCTCCCTGCAGGCGTAGTCCTCTCTCCCTTCATGCGCTTCTAGGTAAGGGAGACGGGGGGATGGCGTCCTGGCCCATCCTCTCTCAGGCTTTTTGTTCTTCCTCTCATATGTGTCTCTTCTGCTTGACTTCTGACAGTTCCCAACCTCCACCCCTGCCACACACACACACACACACACACACACACACACACACACACACACACACCTGCTGTACCCGAGAAACACAGAGTGAGTTTGTTTTAGTCAAGTGGGAATCTACGCGCTGACAATTGATTCCTGACTGTGGTCACTGGTTCACATTGGTTAAAGGGTATTTAGTGAGGCGATATTTGCTCACTGTACAAAGTGAAATTCACCTGCTGAGCGAAACTCCCAGAGAGCCGTAATCCCCTACTTGGTGTGTGATGTTCCACACGTCCCCGTGGTGATGCAGCATCACGGCTGACTCACTCTGTCTCTCTCGCTTCCCACCCCCGTCTCTGTTCCCCTTGCTGATGCAGGAGGAGAATCCATTCAAGGTGTGTGCTTGATTGAATTCACCAGCCACCACTGGGGGTTGTCCGATAACATTTTCACTTTTCTCGTTGGCCTGATCTCTTCCTCTCTCACTCTCTCTCCCTTCACTGACACACTTCACTGCTTCCTCTCATCCCATATCCCTCTCTGCTCCTTCTCTGCAACTCTTTCTCCATCTCCATGCGTTTTGTCTGTGTCGCTCTCTCCTACCTGCGCAGACAGACGAGCCCCCGCCTGCTGAGTGCAAGCAGCAGTAAGGTGGGGATTGGACTGGTGAGCTGTCCATCAAACTGGCCCCCCTCCCCCTGATCCAGCAGGATATCGTACTTCCACAGGAGGAGGTCCCTACCAACTGCCCTAAAATCAAATGTAACAGCAAAACACTGTTCAGAAATATGTATTTGTGACTTTGTGTCAATATTTATGTTAATTGATTGTTGTTTTCTGTCTTTATATGATGTGCTTTTGTACAAAAGGTGACCTTGTATTCAAGCCCACCATCCATAGTTTGCGCTACAGCTGTCTTGTCATGAAGAGCCGATGTGCCACTGGGATTTACAGTCAAATGACCACTTTAATGTTTAGGGATGGGAAAACCGTCCAGTGAAATCCCTCCGTTTCACACACGTCTCTCTCTCAGGGTCTTTTACAGCAGTTCTGACAGAACTGACCCCAAAGATGGCTCCAGATTTGCCAGTGTCTCCCATTCTGTGTCTGTGCCACAGTGTCTATTTAAAGAAACTAGTTTTTTGAGTCGTTTCCTCTGTCAGTGCTGGTGGCCATCAGGTGGCTAAAGTATGCCATGAAAAGACAAGTCCGCTGGTGTTGCCTTGCCAATTTGTATCTTTTAAATAACAAAGATAGGTTGGAGTGGTTTTCGAATTGTACTGTATTTGTATGTTTTCTTGTTTGCTTTTTTTGTAGTATTTTTTTTTAAACACATTCATTCATTGTAGATGTGTCAGAGTTGTGAGAAGTTTTGACACGTTTGAGGGCAACATTTTTTCAGCCAAGATGTGCCATCTGGGCACATCGGTGCCGTCGTCGTCGTCATCAACATCACCACTATGATGTTTTGACTTCATCCTGCACTGGAGAGCATTGCGGAGATGAGACCCCGTGACCACCTGTGTCTGTCCAACATTCAGAAATAACACGCTGCAGTAGGAGACCTGGAGGTCACCTCACGATGCACGTTGACCGCGGGCTGCCAACTTTTGTTACCACGCTTGGGGTGGTGAATTCACTCATATGCACGTCTGCCTAAAACGCACAGTGACTTGGGGACAGTAGATCTGGCTTGTGGAGGAAAGTGGTTGGGCGGATCTCTTTATACCGTGACAAGCTCGTTTATGTCCATAAACTAGCAATGGCCTTAGTCGTTTATTCTCCGATTTGTTATGCAATGTTATTTTTTTAGTTTATACAGACTAGTCATAAAACTATATTCAATAAAGTTTAAATTTGTGCAAAACGTGCAAAATGTCCCTGTGGCCTTTCTTTACCTAGTGCTTTTTTTAAAAATGATTTTTATTATTTATGTTAACACCATGATGTTAACAAAAGCAATAACTAATACAACAAAACATCTAGTCCATCATTAACAGAAACAACATATTTCTTTGAAAGTATTCACCAATGTAACACGCAACACCACAACAGGTGGCAACACAGCATTTGGCCACAACTTTACCAATTCAGAAGAAATGTATCTAAATGCACTTTGCTACACATTTACTAATTTAACAAGGTTTTTAGTGTTGTGTTTCCTTATTTGGTGTACCATTCAATCAGTGCAATAGAATAATGGTCGAAAGACGAATGCCGCAAAAGTTAATTTACTTGTAAATGAGTGGTCATGGTTCTGAAAAAGAAGCCAAATCCAGCTGTTCTTTTTCCAATTTAATATTGACCTTGCATAGAATGTCTCCACGTTGGTACCACACAGACACTCTCTTGAGCTGCCTGGCATACAGTGTATGCCTGTCGGGCCATTAGGTTGCCAAGAGACCTGGATGCCTCCTAAATTCCTTAATATGTGAACGAGGAGGCTAATCTTGCTGCCTGCATTCCTTTGCAGTGAGGACCGGTATTGAGCTGCCTGTCACACTGTGCTTAACACGTTCCATGGGTGGGATGGCAGCCACGGTGTCGGGGCGCATGGTCAAGGAGATGGGAAAGATCGGACCCGCTGGCTTCAGCTTGACACAACTTCATTATCAGCACTTCTGAGGGGACTGAAGGAAAATATTCCAGGCCTGGAGAACCAAATCTTCAAGTGGTCAGATTCTGTTCTTTCTCAGAGCCCAAAGGGAGGGGGGGGGGGGGGTTGGTCGTGGTAGGCATCCATACATTTCACTATGGACCTAGTAGACAGACCTAATTTGTGTAGTCAATAGAGGACTTACACAGCTACGCACGGAAGCCAAGCTCACCCACAGATCTTTGAACAAAGCGTGATGTATGTGCCAACACTTCTGAGTGGGATTAAAGGGATGGCACTGTGTGACAAGGGGCTGCTGTGTACATTTTGTCACCAAATGGGAAGATCAGAAAGACTTTCTGGAATTTTTTCGTGTGGGATGTGCGATTAGTATGAATACTATAACCATTTTGTGACGACTTTGAGCATAAATGTGTAAAACCAACACTGTCTTCAGATGTAGTTTTCTTTTTTTTGATAAAATAATTGTGTGCTGAAACAACCTGCTACAACCAAACCCAAGATAAAGTCTGGCCTTTGAGTCACTGCAGTAGTTTTGTATTGCCCACACAAAAAAGTCATGCCTTTTTATAGACTTTCTGGAGGAACATCTGAGACTTTTCCCCACACCAGTCCAGTCTTGGTGTCAGCCTCAGACACACCCTTGTGTGACTCGTGGCCACTGAAGCTGGAGGCGGTTTTTGGCCACCACGATGGCGTTTGTCGCTGGATCCGTTTCAGGTTCTAGTAAAAAGCCTCCGCAAACAACAAGAGCTCTGCTGTCTGTGTGGCCCGACCGGCAGTCCTGGAGCCGAGCGGCAGCGACACTGGGGGGGCTGCTCAGTGTGAGAGCATCCGCAGAGCGGAACACCACCACTCGCGGTGCACCACCCACCCCCCCCCCCCCCCCCTTTGGCCAGGCATGGACAGAGCCTCCGCTGTCCGGCACATCAGAGACGAGCCACCATTACTTCCTGCCGCAGCTGCCTCACCCTCTCTCTCTCTCTCTCTCTTTCTCTCTCTCTCTCTCTCTCACCCTCTCTCTCTTTCTCTCTTTCTCTCTCTCTCTCTCACCCTCTCTCTCTCTCTCTCACCCTCTCTCTCTTTCTTTCTCTCTTTCTCTCTCTCTCTCTCTCTCTCTCTCTCTCTCTCCGGGGCGCCGGGCGCTCCTGACGGCTCATCTGCCCTGGCTCAGCTCCACTGGGGATCTGGGTCTCTTGTATGGGCCCTTTTCATGTCCTGCCCATGGAAATACAGACTGGAGCCAGACGGGTGCGGGGGAGAGAAAGAGAGGGACACTAGGGCCTTGTGTGAGAAATGTCTGTGATGGCCCCTGTATGCTGCTATTCTCCACATTGTGAATGGCCTCTGGTGATATAATAACTATCTTCCTGTGGCAGAAATGTGATAGCGCCTCTGGCCGTCCTTTTACTGACGAGGAGTGTAATAATTCACATAATTATCAAGATTGTCAAAAAGATACTGAACCTCTTCTTGGACAGCTCCTCGCGGTTCTCTAACACTCCACATCAGCAGGATGTGAGTCCCGATACGGAGGCCATTCCCTTGGAGTTCTCGGGGAGGGTAGTGTGCAGTGGAGATAAAGGCCCCTGAGAATGGCTTGTGTTGAATTTGTTATTATTAATGTTATGACATGTTTTCCTCAATTGCTAAAACATTAAACCCTTATCTGAATGCTCAGTGGCTTGAACGCATATATCAAAACTGTCTAACTCTTTTGGCTAAACCTTAAACAGTTTTCAGCCAGAGTGGTTTGTTCTGCATGTGTTACTATCAATGTTATTAATCATTAATGAAGAAGATACTATTATTACCTCCGGTTATGAATGAGAATTCATAACTGGGTTTGCCAACAAGCATGATTAACAGGGCATGCATCCAACTGCTGATAATGAAATAAAGTTGGACTTTCATCTGCCATGCCCACAGGAAGTCATAAAAGCTAAGCAAGCCTGTCTTGGTAAAACCTATTGAAATATGTTACTTAGGGAGACTAAACAAAACAAGTGAGGAAAAGAATAGGCTTCAAATCAGTGATAGAGTGATATAGACAGATAAAAAATCCTTAACAAAGGAAGGACATTTAGCATCCAGTAGCTTATAGTATATGTCATAAAGGACAAGGAGACCCATTCAGAACAAGGAAACAGTATGATAAATGACAGCTGTGAGAGGATAGTCTACCCACCAGACCAGTTAACAGCATACAAGAGCTAATACACGTTTAACTTTATTCAGCAGAGTGAGCCTTTCCTTCCTCCTTTGCCTCAACTAACCCATGGCAGTGTGTTTGACAGGCTATAAACTCCGGAAGGTGCGCTAAGCAGAAACAAAAGGGAAATTCTGGCATTCCAGTCATTGCAGAGAGTGACAACCATAAAGCCATTCTTGAGATAACTCAGCTTGTAAAGCAATGAGGGAGTTGACACTGTACCGAAATAACATTCTCTTTCATGTGGTATGAATTCAGCCGAAGGGCAGGCCTTAATTGGAACAGGAGTTCTTCCAAAAGGTTAAAAAATTAGCCAGTAACTGTTGTTAAATGTTGATAATATCTGGTGTTATAGTGAAATCATCTTACTATGCCAGTTTAAGAATGTGAATGTGAAATTTCAGGGGGCATGGACATTGGGCCAAACTTAAAAAGGGAAATATACTGTGGCAAAACTGTTGAGGAGACATCTTATTTAAGTCAGGTTACTGTAAATATAAAGGTTAGTTAAAGGTTAATGTAAACCCAAAAGCTGATTTTCTAAGTGTGTCTCTGAACTCATTTAAACATATTGTTTCTGTGGATTACCAATCACTTCCTTAGATGCTACAGCCATGTGTTATTTTTCCCACAGTATAGAAGCACCAGCCAGTGAAGCCACAGTAGTGGCTTATCAGAACAATGCTTCAAATAGCAAGCATAAGACTCATCGCTCATACCATCAAGTTGATAGAGCAACATGTGTGTGTCTCTATAAGCAAGATCAGTGTGTGTGTGTGTGTGTGTGTGTGTGTGTGTGTGTGTGTGTGTGTGTGTGTGTGTGTGTGTGTATATGTGTGTGTGTTACGTGTGTTTCCAGCAAGGCCTTTTAAAGCCTATATATAGCTGGCTGCAACAATCGGAGAAGAAGACATGGCTTTAACAGGCTGTTGACATGCATAGAAGGCCTAGCAGAGGGCCCGTGAGAAACAGCTGCAAAAAAATTATGCAATGTCTGCCTCCATTTCATGTCCACTGTCTGCCCCCATAATAACTGCTTTCGACAATTTCTTTTTCTTGTGTCAGAAAGACATTGAAAAACACAGGTTACTCCAACTCTAATGACCAATATGCCACACTAGAAATGACATGTAGTCGCTGAATGGAAGAATCATAGACAGACTCAGTATGAGAGAAATGGAAGACCTATTGGATGGAATGGAAGGAATATTAGAAGCCCGTTGTGTGTGAGACCCTACCAGAACAGGAGGAGAAAAGGCCTCTTGTGTTGCTGGATTTTGCTGAATCACTGGACTGGAGAATGGACATATAAATCCTTATACACCACAGTGTGTGCTATATACAAAACAGAAGATGATTTGGATCCCATAGCTATAGGGGAATATGCAACTTATTTGGAAGCGAGCTGTCTTGTCTTAACCTATAAGATACAGCAATTAAAGTATTAGCAGTTCTGTGTAAGCTTTTTAACTTTAACAAGCTTACTTAAAGTTCATCTTGTCTTACACACATATACACACACTTTGTATGTCACACATCCGGCTAAGCATGTCAACAATGTATCGTCTTTCCTTGTTTTTCCCATCTAACCAAGACCTTTTATTGTGACTGTCTTCAGCACACAGCGAACAAGGCTACAAGGTTCTCCAAAGGTAGGGTCTCACACACAAAGGGCTTCTATATTCCTTCCCAATAGTCTTCCATATACGAGTCTGTCTATGATTCTTCCATTCAGCGACTACATGTCATTTCTAGTGTGGCATATTGGTCATTAGAGTTGGAGTAGAGCAGTTATTATGGGGGCAGACAGTGGACTGAAGGAAGACATGCATAATTCACGCCGCCCTCTATCATGTCACCGTCCATGTCTTCTTCTCCATTGTTGCAGCCAGCTATATATAGGCTTTAAAAGGCCTTGCTGAACACACGTAACACACACACATATACACACACACACACACACACACACACACACACACACACACACACACACACACACACACACAAACACACACACAGACACACACACAGACACACAAACACACACACAGACACACACAAACACACACACACACACAAACACACACATAAACATACACATAAACATACACATAAATACACACATACATACAGACACACACACACATGAACATATACACACACCAACAAGCACTCACACACACAGACACAAACACACACACACACACACACACACACACACACACACACACACATCAATTCTGCCAGGTAACTGGAACACAGATGAGAAAGGGAGGGAACTGTCTCTAGGCACAGGTTCAGCATGCTCCCATCAAGTCAACACAGGCCTAGACATCACACACTTCAGTAGGAGTGTAGCCTACACAATGTGCCACTGTGCAGGTTGTTACAGAAGTGTTTCTTACTTGCTCGCTGCTTAGACAATGTGTATTTCAGTGAGTGAGTGAGTGAATCAGTGTGTGTGTGTGTGTGTGTGTGTGTGTGTGTGACAAATTGGTAATTTTTTCATTTGCCATCACAATAATTGTTCAGAATAAATGGTTGACAACTAGACAAGCTGACATGCACCGTCTGGTAGTGAACTCGGTATTCCCCAATATCAGAGAAATTCAGATATTGTGTGATGAGTTTCACATGATATGGAGGAGTGATATAATACAGACACACCCTTTCCCAAAGTAGGTTAGAATCAACTGAACTTCAACTGAATAAAATAAGCCCTCCATTCTGTATCCATGCAACACAGTGAAGAGGAAGAGTAGGCAATCCTTGTGATCCCTAAGGATAATGGTGCAAATGACTGACAAGGCTATTTACAGTAATGATGGAAAAACCTCTATCAAGTTCCAACATGAGGATATGAAATTATCAAAGCAAAAATGGAATATGACGCCTTCCCTCTCTTCATGCACCACCGCCTACACTCTCAAAAATAGGGGTACGGTTGGGGTACATTTTTGTTCTTTTAGGTACAACTTTTGACCCTGTACCTTAAAGGGAACAAAATTGAGCCCCTAAAGTACTAATATGTACCGTTCCTGGATCATTAATGTACCTTTTCGCAAAGGGACCATATTTGTACCTAAGGGTACAAAAAGTACATGGCCTGTCACTCAAAAGTTGTTGGGGGAGGAGATTCGGGACGGGAGCAACCGTTATTTTTCCCCTTAACTTTGTTCATTTCACACACCAAGAAATGGAGCAACTTTCAGTGAGGAGCTTGGTGTGAGAAAACATATGTGCAGGATGGAATAATCTTTGTGGAAGAGGAGGCAAAGCTATTCAGAGGTAAGGTGTAGTTGCAATTTATCGAAATTCGGTTTGTAAATTGTAAATAGCCTACTGTTACGGTAATGGAGTCAGATTGTTGGCTTAAAGGCTAACATTAGCATTCGCTAGCAACGTAGCCTAGGTTAGCTATGAATTCAGATATTTTTAAATGGAGTTCAAACTCCTTCAATAATGCATGTGTATCCATGTCAATGTTAAGTTTTTGTGGAAGCCAACTTTCACTAGCAATCATTATCCTAACTAGCTTAGCCTAGATGAGCATATCCTAGCACTGTTAGCCATACATACTTGCTAACTTCCCTGAAAGGCTGGTTTAATATCAACGGTATGCAGGTGAAAGAAGCCTGGTATGTGCATACATGCAGTAGCACTAAGCATGATCACTCTCAACACAGTCATTTTGTTTAGGTGAAAATGAATTAGTTGAGTTGCCTATGTTCACCAGAACATCCTGTTTGTCATTGCTTTTCTAGTTAGAAGCTAGAGGGAGCAACTCAGAACCATTCTATATAATGTTATAAAGTTACTCAGAGCTTGATAATGGTCTAACGTAAATCTAACGTTAATCCTTCTCACAGATACCCACCAAGGCAGAATATGGCCACTTGGAAGTAAGCTTACCTTTCCTAAAGGATCTAATGGCTACGTAAGTTACCCAACTTGGTGTTTTTTTTGTAATGGTATTTTTCTGATTGATGTTAAATACATATAGAAAAGTATTGCATAATAAATTATGCAAATTATAATAATACAGACAACTTTTAGAATAGTTTTTTGTCCAATAGCAATTTATATATTGGTTAAGATTATCTTTGTGCTATTTCATTGTTGTGTCATTTTGTTTATTATATAAATATTATTCTATTGCATGGCATTTGTCTCTCAAACACATAGTGGATTAGGCAGCTTTCGTTCATGAAGATACGGTGAAAAGGAGTAAGGAGAAGTTTGGGAGAGTCAGCCGGTCCATGGAACTTGTAATGACTCAGCGCTGATCTATGCCAGGTGAGCAGATTGATATAGTTACATACATGTATTAGACAAGGTATTTTACACAATCTGTCTGAGGCTATTTATTTGTGTGAAAAAAATCTTACTCTGAGGTTTGTGTTTGCATTTTGCTTCCAACAGATGTAAAACCCCTGCTGTCATTGGTGAGGTTACTGCTATTGAAAATATGTGTACGTCCTGTAGATCAAGTAAGGTTCCAGTCTAAGTCAAAGTGGATATATGCAGAGGAACAGAAGTTGAAGAGAGGGAAAACAGCAACCTCCACTGCTGTTGACCTTTACTTGGCACACTCTCCTGAAGAATATGTTGGATTTCTGCCAGTTTTTGAAATTGAACTTTGGTGCCTTTTGAGACTCTTGCCTTTTTAATGGCTCGCCTCATGATTGGAAGGATTGGAGTGTATTTTCTGATTGATTGATTTATTGGTGAGGTAATGAACATTGTAACAATATATTGTACATTTTTACAGGCTTGCTAATATTTCCCAAAGGCTTGCACATTGTTTTCTGAGATACTACTCTAAAATGTTGCTATATGACTCATTACATCACACATATCGTTCACTCAATTCTATGGTGTATGCACTGTGAATGAGATCTAAGATCATAGCTACTAAGTTACTGCAAGGACTATGTTAATTTTGCAACGTGTAATGGTTATGGCAAGCAGATACTGTATTTTCATCACTCATACACAAGTATTAACATGAACTTGAAAGCATACAAGGTTTGTTGAAGTAATTACTAACTCAAATATTGGTATTTTATAGATCATATAAAGGTGTTATTAGTGCTATCATGCAAATTAATATATTTTTTTCCTTCTGCGTATAAACACAATGTGGCTACTCAGGCAAAATATTGTAAACCAAAGTGTTTTATTATTTACACTTACATTAAGAGTCATAACATGTTTTATGTGAATATGTATATTGATATGGATATAAGATACTTTGATGTTTTGATATGAATGTGTTTTTAATATGAACATTTATTGTACCTGTATTCATGTGAATTATTGTGTGTAATATCCCCCCAGAATAAACATTTAAATGTACTTATTGGTTGTGCATATATTTTAGTTATACCACCTTAAATTTTCACTGGGGTTGTACCCTTGAAGTACAGAATAGTACCTTTAAGGGTACTATGTGATAATGATATATACAGGTACATTTTAGTCATTGCAGGTACACAAGTGTACCTTGATGGGTACAGATGGCTAGGGTACACAAATGTACCTGCATTCATGGGTACAGTATTGTACTTCAAAAGGGTACTGCCCCAGCGACAAGCATTTGTACCGACTTAGGTACACAATGGTACTTCCATTTCTTAGAGTGTACACACTTCACTCGCGAGTTACTCAAGCAACTGTTGATAGTTCAAACTCTAGTATGACGTCAGGAGGGCTGGCCAACAGCCTGCCTAGTATAAAGGTTGAACTGCTCCCGATATTCATTCATAACGCCGACCTGGATTATCACGCGGTACAGACGAGGCTCCTTTGCCGGGAACTTCGGAAGAAGTTACTAGGAATACTTGGGACTTTCAACCCCATAATTTATTGCCAGAGTAGAGAGACGAACGCCGTACACGCCGCTAAAACAATGAAAATGTCTGCGTCGGAGACCTCCAAGGTCCTGAAGGAGGGAGAACTGGAGAAGAGGAGCGACAACCTGCTTCAATTTTGGAAGCGGAAGACCTGCGTTTTGACCGCAGACAGCCTCAACATTTACGCCGACACACAGAAGACCAAGGGCAAGGAGATCAAACTCCAGTCCATCAAGAAAGTGGACTGTGTAGAGAGAACGGGGAAATTTCTCTACTTCACCATAGTTACCAGTGATAATAAGGAGATTGACTTCAGGTGTTCTGGCGAGGATAACTGTTGGAATGCCGTCATTACAATGGCACTGATTGACTTCCAGAACAGAAAAGCCATTCAGGACTTTAAAACACGACAGGAACCAGAGAACACGATCCCATCACCGCAAGAGAGGCGAATGGGCCGAGCACCATGAAAAACTTACGACGGACTTTGCTTCGTTTATACATGGTGAGTTAAAACTAACACTCATGTACGCGCAAATATAGCCTATAGGCCTATGTTGTGAATAATTGTAGGCTATATTAGGCTACCATATTTCTTTTGATAAACTTTAATAACATAATTTCTGTGAGTTTTTACATTTAGATAAAAAAAAAGACTCATAAATGTGTCCATTTATCTCATAGTTTGAAAACCGAACTGGATCATGATGCAAAACTGGACCAATCGGAGGCTCCATCACCCAGTCTGAAGTCGGCCAGTTCTCGATGGGCGCACACCACGAATGTCCCGGAGGTCCTGAACAGGAGACATGAAAGAAACCCTTTTTCGGTAGTCACAAGCAACCGTCAAGACTGAATCTTTGGACTTTTCTAAGTATTTTAAATGCTTTTATCAAGGGTCACTTCCCATGTATCTAAGAACCCCACGTATAAAAGCCTTATTTATGTGTCAATCCCTTGGTTAAAAAACCTGTATCATACATTGCCTAAATTATTTTCATGTACTATTGTTTGTATTTATTTAAATAAATATTTGTGAATTTAAAATGAATCACATGTTGTCAACTTGCATACAATCCTTAGGTCATGTCACATGGTCCTCTCTAATATTGTAACTTTATCCAATCCTAGTGACTAGCATTAAGGGCAGTGACTGTTTATGATTTCCATTATCATATTGTAGGCTGCACTGCAAGTACATTTTTATAAATTATTTATATGGCCAAGATGAAAATTATTTTTGTGCATTCTTTTAAGGTAGAAAGCCTAACTATCTAAAGGTCGCAGAAATCAGACCAAACAATTTTGCTGCCTGATTCCTCAAGAGACTTTCTACAAGGACCTGAATCGGTCTGAAGCACTCACTGCGGAATGCCCACTGAAGATCCCTGATAGTTGACATATAAGATTCAGGGAGTACACACGGTTCAGAATAAAGGCTCTGATCCCCTATTAGTTAGAGAGAGAGAGAGAGAGAGAGAGACTGCAATTAGCCCTCATTTTATTTCTCATTTACCTCAGTCATCCTCTCACTTTTTGGAAAATCTAAGTATGGTTTTAAACCTGTTTCTTGATTAACCACATTTTAAAAAACATCAAATTACGAGTAAAACAAAGTTTTCTCTAATTTTAGGATTCTACAAACATCTATAAAATGTTGAACAGCCACTTGCTAAAAAAAATCTGCAAAGCTCAGGGCCACTTCATTGAATATAAACACAACAGTATTTCTGCAGCTTACAGTTTATGAGCTGCAGCTCCCAACATAATGCGAATAAGGCTTTGCCTTATTACTGAATCTCTGCAGACGTGTGTGTGTGTGAGCTTGGACGGGGGGTCAAGTCTTGGCACAGCTCTGCGTGGCTCCACAGAGGAGCGGGGGCCCAGACCAGCCTTTGAAGCTGGATCAGAATACAATGTGGATCAAAGAGCTGCCGGATCTGGGCCACGTTAGCAGGGGTTTTTATGCCGTCTAAAAATACAGCTCCCGCTAATTTGCCCCTGTTCGAAATCACTTGTGCCGCCGGATGCCCTTTGCGTATGCCGCTATGGACGGTAAGTTGTGAGTAGGGAAGACTTAACAGCTTAAGGGTCACAAGGGGCCTACGAGAGGTTGTAAACTCAGAGCCGCAATCAGATATCTTGGCTTTTAAGTGCATCTTCTCAATTGTACTCATGTTATGCTGCATGCTGCACTTAAAGTGGCCTGACTCATCTTTGCATATTGCAATGCACAGTAGGTGTATGTTATGTACATGGCAGGCTAAACAAACACACACACACACACACACACACACACACACACAACTAAAATAAGATTGCTCTCTGACCCTTGTTGGAAATTATTTTCAACTCAATTCTTGCCAAATTCAGAGAACTTTAGACTGCAATAGTCTGTAATAGATTGATAGAAGTGGAAAGTCCCTGAAATGAGGTAAGTTTACCAAGATGGCAGGACAGACCCCTTTGTGGTCTTCAGAGGCGAAGAAAAAGCATTAGCCATGTTTGCATAGACAGTTGTTTTGTCATTCCGATTAAACTATTCCGATTTAAGAAATTGTGCCGTCTGTTTACATGGGGTACACTTTATTCCGATCAGGTGCTCTCAAGAGCTTTAACATTTTTAATCGGAATAGCTGTTGTTGCTTACTATTGAGGTCAATTGAGGTGTTAACATGAGAATTTGTATTCCGATTGAATCGTTATTCCGTTTCTAATTGGACTAAAAGTGTCCATGTAAACGTGCCTATTGTTTGAATATTCGGAACAGTCCAAGTTGCCTCTATCAGTGGGCTGCTGGAAACACTCAGGATCTGTGGCCATGAACACTTCCCCGAAGTCAAGGCCTGGGCTCTTTGTGGAGGACTTTTGATTCCCTCACAGTTACAATGACTCTGCATGCATTCATCCACAAGCCATGGAGCGTGGGCTCTAGCTCTTGTGAAACATCATTTTGCACTGTTTCATGAATGGCAATTTATCTCCCACCACAACTCTTGAGTCAGCACAATGACCGCAAGTCAGAGTCTTTGCTGAATAACCAGTTAGGTGTAATATACAAAGACACAATCTAACACACAACGGTGTGGTGTGATGTGGTGAGGGTGTGGTGAGGGCGTGGGTGGGGTAGGGAAAAGCGTGGGTGAAGCCAAAAAGTAAACTAGGATTTCATTTGCAAAAACAGACAAGCTCCATTTGAATCATTTCATAAATTATTTTTTAAATTATGAATTTTAAGCAATATCAATGTTGGGTTGTTTTGGTGGATTTTTAATCAAAACAACCAAACTGCAGTTTTAGTTGACATTACCTGGAATGCACAATAAAGTTGTATGATTTTCCAAAGGTTGGACCCTTTGATTAATCTTTGGTCCATCTTGGTAAGATCATTAAATTCAGAATTAATCCATTATTCTGTAAAGGATCTGGGTATACATATAACCGCAATTTGTAGTTTGTCTCTCCTTTCCTCCTGGCTGCTGGATATGCCCATGAACAGAAGTCATGACTCATACATGCATCTGTAAGTTGGATATCCACGGACGCCCCATTTCCGGGCAACATCTGCGACGCAGACCTCCCTCTGATACATGCTCCTTTAGGCTAGACCGGGGTCAAATTATACACTTGCAATATGACATTTTAATTGCAATGCTAATGCTCCTACCAGCTGTGTTTAGGACCACCAAAATGACCATTACTGGATGATGGGGTGGATTATTTATCTCATTGTCAGATTGTTTGTAAACTGACTGGTTTAGGATGTTGCTGACGTTCACTTACGGGAATGTGTTTTAATGTCGGGACTTAGCCCACGCGTTAGGGTGAATGCATACCTGAACACATTCCTGTCATCGTTTGCGACTGACATGCTGACAGAGGTATAATACCTGAGTAAATCAGGTGACCTCAGGCTTCAGTGGTGTTTGAGGAAGTTTTTCTTGGGGAATAGGTGAACAGATGCTTGTCAAGGCCTCTGACGCACTTACAGAAATTCATTTTCCCAGGTAGAGGTAATTTCACAAGAAGTTACCTTAAAAGGTTTGAACATACACCTTTTACATTATGACTGTGCCTTGACAACACCCTCTCGCCAAATATTGGACTGAATTGGATTCTATTAAATTGAACTTAATCAAATTCTATAAAATTCAGCTTTGTCTTAAAATTCACAACAAGCATTGCGGTAAAGAAACCCAAACTGGATGAAACCTTGAAAAGAACCAATGCGACCCCCCCACCCCACCCCATCTCCATCCACTACCACCACCACACCCTGTCCTCTTCTGCCAGAGCAGAGGGTTGATATGTCCCCGCACTTGTCCTGGGTCTCAACTAGTGTGCATATTTACGGCCACATGTCTCAAGTCACAATCTGTTCCTCATCAAATCATGTGTCTCGCTGCACTGTTATGCTTTGACTGTCTGCAATCGGAAGCATTGATGCCCCTGGTGTGGATTTCACTTGTGTGTCTATGTGCCAGAGAGAGCGCCACGTCCTGCGCCCGATATACCATTACCACCAGTTTAGATCCATTTGAGGGGGAATCTAGAGCATGTGGCACTTCCCAAGGCATAGCTGAGATGCACGCGCCTACACTTGCAGATCTGAACGTGAGGAGTGAAAAACTGTGGATCCATTTTCCTCAGCTGTCTCAGACAAATGAGAGAGAGAGAGAGAGAGAGAGAGAGAGGGACTGAGACAGAGAGAGAGAGAGAGAGAGAGGGGGGGACTGAGACAGAGACAGAATGAGAGGGAGAGAGAGAGAGAGAGAGAGAGGGACTGAGACAGACAGAAAGAGAGGGAGAGAGAGAGAGAGAGAGAGAGAGAGGGACTGAGACAGACAGAAAGAGAGGGAGAGAGAGAGAGAGAGAGAGGGACTGAGACAGAGAGAGAGAGAGAGAGAGAGAGAGAGAGGGGGGACTGAGACAGAGACAGAATGAGAGGGAGAGAGAGAGAGAGAGAGAGAGAGAGGGACTGAGACAGACAGAAAGAGAGGGAGAGAGAGAGAGAGAGAGAGAGAGGGACTGAGACAGACAGAAAGAGAGGGAGAGAGAGAGAGAGAGAGAAAGAGAGAGAAAGAGAGAGAGAGAGAGACCGAGCGACAGTAAACCGTGTCTTGAGGAGTGTGTGGTGATTGAAGGAGATGTCAGCTGGGGGCCTTTGAGACGCCGCTGCCCCCGCCGCTGCCCCCGCTGTCTCCCAGCGCTCCGCAGGGGTGGGCCGCATTGCAGACGGAGTGGGAGTGCGACAGGAGACGGAGGATTTCGGAGGATTTCACACGATTTAACGGCCTCTTTCTCACACTCCAGCATCCAGCTCCGCAGGTCGGGATAAATGCATTTGAGACGTGTAACACAATTTTATTATGGCGCGTTGAAATAAATAATAAAATAGCCAGTTTCACTCGCCAGAAACACCAACAGTGCAGTTGGCTTCACTTCCAGATATCTTGCTGGCAATGTGAATTACTAACACATTGATTCATAATTCTCAGAATATCTTTGATCACATGAATTGAGCAAGTCAAAGAGCAAGCAAAAGGCACTGCCTGTCTAACATGGAGGAGGTGATGGAGTCCTGGCTATTGTCAAAGCAAAGAACAGATCAGGGCTCAATGAGGGAGAGGTAGAAAAAGAAGAGAACTCTGAACCCCAGTATGGCCAAGTCAGCCAAGTTCATCACTGCACATTGCTAGAGGAATCACAAAAAAGGCATGATCAATGAATGAAATGACTGAATAATGACTGATGAAAAATGAGCAAATGAATAACATTAATGAACAAATTAAAGAAATCCCTTTAGCACTTTGTGTGTGGGCTATGCTTTATGAATCAATGCCAGATATCTACTGAGCCAATTTTAATCATCTATTGCCGTTCAAATGAAATATGTTAATGGATTCCACATGCGTCTGGTCTGATTGAATCATTACTGTATGTATGACATGGGCAGGCTGGAAAGTCCCCTCTTCGGACTTCAGAGTATAGCTGAGGTCTCAAATCGTTGCACCAGCTCGGCTCTGAGCTGCTCTGCAGTATGCAGGGGTCAGTATCCGTGTCCCTGTAAATGACCGGGGCCATACGGATTTTGAATCAGCCTTTTTCTCCTGCTGGCTCATTTCCGGGCATGAGTACATGCACATGAGTACATGCACGGAAATCCCCTAATCAATCCTGCACACTGGACTGAAGCCATGCAGGATCTGTCTTGGCGTCAGCAGGAAATGTCAGTTTGTCAAACACAAACAGGTCAGACCAGGGGGGACATCAGTGACTGACCAGAGATGCATAGTGCAGAGGAGAGTCTGCGAGGGCTAAATCAGGGCTAAACATATTCATATTTATGTAAAATGATATAAACTTCAGTCAGTATTTAACAGAATAATTAAAACATGTTTTGCAGGTGTAGCATGTCTGGTAGAGATGTTAAACAGTCTCCTTTGATTGCTTTCAGACCAGACGGTTCACCTTTGTGACACAGAGTCTGAGAGTCCAGGCTGCAGCTGTGGTCCATTGTGTGTATGAAACAATGGTCAGACCTTTACGTTCCCCTTTACATGCACACAGATGGGAAACACAGACAGGAAGTCCCGCTCACACAACACACCTCTAGAGGATATCAAGATATTCATCATCACACTGAGAGCCCTCACCCCCCACCCCACCGCGGCCTCCACCCCAACATCTGCACGGTCTCTGGGTGGAAGTGAGATGTTCCGCACAGCGAGAAGGGTTCAAAGATCTCTGTGAAAAGGATCGGTGAAAGGAGAGGCAGTGGGAAAATGTCTGTGTGTGTGTGTGTGTGTGTGTGTGTGTGTGTGTGTGTGTGTGTGTCTGTGTGTGTGTGTGTGTGTGTGTGTGTGTGTGTGTGTGTGTGTGTCTGTGTGTCTGTGTGTCTGTGTGTGTGTGTGTGTGTGTGTGTGTGTGTGTGTGTGTGTGTGTGTGTGTGTGTTTGGTAACAATCAATTTAAAGGTAAACCGAGCCCTGGGGTTGCATGGGAAAGTAACTCAATGCAGCATAAAGGTGGTCTCTGGGCAGATGGAAATGTATATTATTTTAACAGGCCCTGATTTTTTTTAAAATAGCTACTCTGATCAGATCATTTGAGTGAATAAAATGTACACTATTGGAAGAGAGTGCAATGGAAAAGTCAGATTGACATCTGAGCCACAGAGCTGTGAGAGGAGGAATTACTTTGCCTCACTTGGACTGTCTGTCTTTGAAATGGCCTTCTTTTGTTAATCCACTGAAAGGAGATTCTTCTTCACTTAACCATATGAGAACTTGAGCATGAAAACACACATGCACACGCACACACACACACACACTCTCACACAATTACAGTAACGCATATGCAAAGACATAGACACACACACACACACACACACACCCACTCTCACACAATTACAGTAACGCATATGCAAAGACATAGACACACAAATACACAAACACATACAAACACAAATACAGGGAGACAAGCAAGCTACTACGTCACTGTAAACGAATCCACCTAAACCCAAACGTTTCACAGTGCTGCGCTTGTAACACTACCTCAGTGCTCTTTATTGGCAGTTTGCGGGTCGCTGCATATCAGACGGGAGGGCACTGAAGGAAGAAGGCTGGGGGGGGGGGGGGGTAGGGTATTTTGGAGGGGGGGGGGCAGCAGAAAGGGAGCTGGGGCAGGAGTCACTGGAGCCCCCTTCAAAGGCTGACCGACGCCCTGTGGCCCCTATGGAATCCAGGCGTACCCAGGAGCCAAGAGGGGCGGCTGTGGCGGGGCCAAGACCCCTGTGTCATGCACATCCTTTGTGAGCGTGCTCTGCAGCGTATGAGCTCGTCCGTGTCCTTTGATCTGTAGCGTGCGTGTTTATTCACATGTATGTGTTTACATGTAGGGCACGTATGTTGCCTGCGGTGCATACGTGTGTATGTCTCAACAGGCATATGTATGCATGCTTGCCTGAGAAATTCATCTATGCATATGTTTATATGTGTTGGTGAGACTTTGCTCACATTACTGTTCATGCATGTATGTGCTTTGTGACATATTAGGGAGTTTAGCATAATGGCAATTTCAGTATACATAACCTGTTTAAGTTTAAGGGTCTAACATGAGTGGCATTCGCCCTGCTGCCTGTTAAAACTTCACAGAGTGAAAAGTGCCTTTTACTGTGACCCCACTGTCTAACAGTTGTGAAGAGCTCTTGTGCGTTTACTGTCAGAAGGACTGGCTCCCATGTAATAATATACTGTGGATCTGACCATAATGTCCGGTCAGCTTAAGAGAGGGATTTGTGGAGGAACAATGGCCGCTCTGTGATGGGTATGCGTCATGCCTCCAGATCCTCAGAGCCGCGGAGACCCTGCTTGTTAGGGAGGGGGGATTTTTCTGCATGGTCGACAGAATGTTTTAAAGGCAAGGTCATCACTCTTCCTAACACATACAAATTCCTTTCTGTAAATCATAGACAGGAATTTATGTCGGCCATATCACAGAACACTAAAAATCCAAGCACCAGGCATTAGAGAATGCATAAACTAATATGTGTAGGGAATGCATTGAATAGCCTTTATTACATGTTCTGGATCATTCTTTAAAAAAAACAGAACAAACAGATATGTATTCTCTCATTAGGTTTCCTGTGTTACAACATTGCAATTCAGTCGCTAATTCTGGCTTGTTAAGTATTTCCGCTCAAGTTAATCTGACTTGACTACATTTCATGCCCTTGTGAAGTGTTATTTCCAAACACAAACCATGTCATCTGTAATGTAGATATGACATCCTGTAATCTGAGACACTTTCAGGTCTTTTTTTCATTAACTCATAATGTTTCCTGTTTCTGAATGAAATGAACTCATACATTATGGAACAAAAGAGTAACCTTACTCTAGTGTTCCTCCTTGAAGTAAGCGATCTTCCTAGGTGGCAAACCGTCACCATGGACAACAGGGGGCGGGGAGGCAAGACTACACCTGCGATCTCATCCGGTTGGAAGTCCCCACTTTAAAAAAACATGGGAGGACCCCTGTTTCACTCTCGGTTCCTGCCGGAGGAGTTCTTTCCCCCAGTTTCTTATTATTTCAAGTTTGCTAAGAAAAGCGTGAGCATACAGTGTGACAACAGACACAAGTGCACACATGCCCATCGCCTTAAATGCTGCTCCCCTAATACAAACATGCAACAATGCGTGTGCACGCACACACACACAAAACCATCAAAACATCCACAGAAACACACACACACACACACACACCACACATACACACGCAACCGTCAAAACATCCACAGAAACACATACACACACCAGATATATCAGCTGTGGCTCCATACCAACACCACCACAATACTGTTTATCAAGCTCGCAACAGCTGCTTTTGACAGCAAATCCCAAGAGAGACAGAGGAAGGGGACAAAGGCGGGGGGAGGGGGTGGGGGGAGAGGAGCAGCTTTAGAGAACTACAGAAAATAACTATAATACAAAATCAATGAAAATAATATTATATTAAAATAACTATTGATACAGGGATTGATTGATGAAGCCAAAGATAGAGAGACAGAATGAGTGTATGTGAGAATGACAGTGAGAACGAAAGAGAGAAAGACTATGATTTCCATCCAACTAATTTGCTTAATTTAAGTGCCTGTATGGTTAAAATAAATGCAGGTCTGTGCGTGTTTCCCTTCGCTTTGTTATGCAAATGGGTTTAAGAAAGGACACTCAATCAAGTATTGTGAACAGCTGTGGGTTCAAAACATGTAAAGACATGTACAAACATGTCACCAGATGTTATTTTATTAGAAAAAAAACATTCCCATCTAACATTCCCCTGCTCACAGTATAGACTATGTGAATCAAGAGAGAGAGAGGGGGCACTCTGAGGGGACCCCATCAAACATTTGGCAACAATTAGTGTAAAATGGATGAGACCTCCCACACACGATGACACGCTGTGCTAATGAATAGGATCGAGTTCAGTCTGCAGAGGGCCAAACACCGGCATCAGTCTCAATTACGGTCATTAGTATAAGCTGAGGGCACCTGGAGGCCAAGGCCAAGTGCAAACACAGTGTGCTCTTAGTGGGACTCGAGACCCACATCCCTGCTGGAACACACACACACACACACACACACACACACACACACACACGCAACCGTCAAAACATCCACAGAAACACACACACACACACACACACACACACACACACACAGACACAGACTCGGGACCCACATTCCTGCTGGAACACTGACAGACACATCCTGAAAGGATTCTGGATGGCAGGTCTCTCTTGTCAGCAGAGACGGAGCACCAGCAATGCCAGCAATGTTGCATCGCAGGTATCTTCTGTCCTCGGAGTGACTGAGTGAAAGTCCCTGGAGTCAAGAGAGAGAAGGGGGAGAGAGAGAGAGAGAGAGAGAAAGAGAGAGAAAGAGAGACAGAGAGAGAGAGATAGAGAGAGGGAGAGAGAGAGAGATAGAGAGAGTGAGAGACAGAGAGAGAGAGAGACAGAGAGAGAGAGATAGAGAGAGAGAGGGGCGGCGTGTCCTAGAGACAGGCCCAGGCAAGTACCCGCCAAAGCGGTTCCAGCCCCAGACTTAAAAGCCTCATGGCACGCCAACCAAGCGACAAAACCACCTTCCCAACCTGCGAGGCCAGACAGCAGACAGGGCAGGACGAGGCGATGATGAAACAAGGCGAGATGAGATGAGATGAGGAGTTGTGAAAAGGCCATCAACGGCAGTCTTGTGTGCCCACCACCTATTGAAGGGAGACTTAGGGCCCCACTGAGTCACCCTGTTCTTACCTCTTACCTCCAGAGCCTTTGATGGGCTTTGGGGATGACAGGTCAGAGCCGGGAGGGGGGCATACTCACTCATCCAGCCACGGGACCAGCTCCACTGAAAGAGTGCGTTTGATGCTTCAGGTGCGAGCCGAACCACCTGGTTTTCAAATCAGCACGGAAATCAGGGAAATCATCGAGGGCGCCAGAGTGATGAAAGCTGACTCCCAGCTGCCGGCGACATGTCTGGGCTCAGAACATCCACTTACTCACTACATACGTGCACTATATATAGCGAATTACAACTCCTCGTGAATACTCATGTTTAAACAGCAGATATTAACATCATTCTCTTTGTGTCTCGACAAAAAAGTTCCAGTTTTGTATACCTTTGACCAAGCTGGAGTTCATCGTCTTATAGAAGCACATAAATGCAGGTGTGATCAAGGTGTCAGTGGGACAATGGGTTTGTGTCTGAGAGTAATGGTTCAACTCCCCTCTCATTCACCAGCAGTGATATATAGCCTGTCCATTCACACACGCAAATGGCACTCATTCAATTATACCCTTACCGCAGTCTTTCTGACTCATGCCCCTCCCAAATACACACACACACACACACACACACACACACACACACACAAGCTTCATAAAAGCAGACATAAACAAAAGGAGAACGATAGTTTCAAATACCAAGGCGGTGCAAGCGGAGTTAACACTCGACTCATTCAGTCAACAGGACATGCCTGGACAAGTCGCTTGCTTTGTTTTCTTTTGCCACCACTGTCAATGCTCAGGATGTGTTCTAGTTCTTCCCATGATTACTAAGCAAATACCCCAGAGGAGAAAGGTTGGCTAGGCCGCCTGTCACGCCCAAGAGGTCAGGGAAGTGCAATGGGTGCAAAGCTCTCTTAGTCACCTGCCCTAATGGTACCTGTATGAGGGTGTTCTTTGTATACTTATACTGTGATGTGTAACACTAGCTGCTGACTTTCATTATCACTGTCGAAGAATTTGATCATTTTTTTTGTGATGACTGAGATCCTTTCTTTGTATTGTTAGTTGTAACTTATTTTTGTGCTAAGGAAGATGTGGCCAAATCGGGATTTCCAATGGTGAAATACAGAAGTGACTATACCACTGAAATCACAATGCAGTCAACCTCAGACCACAAGTAGAAGTCTGCTATGACTGCTATGCTATGTCTGAATGCGAGAGAAAGAGCTGAAAATTAGCCGTCTGCACATATAGAGAAGAAGGAGAAAGAATGACAGAGTAGAAAATGTTCTCCTTTCACTTCGCTAAACTTCCTGCAGTATCCATGTAGCAACAGCAGCCCAATCATCCAATGGAGAGTTACGTTCTTAAGGTCTGATGTATGTGTGTCGATGTATGTGTGTGTATGTAGAGAGACGGTAGAGAGACAATAGCTCACTTCAGGCTGTGAGTCTGCAGGAATGTCCCAGGGCTACTGTGTGAGATCAGATCTTGTGGGCGACTCACACACAGGATGCTCTGCCACTACACAGACCAATCAGAGAGGTCACCACACACACACACACACACACACCCCTGACCCCCCCAGCCAGACAGGAACCAGAGGAAGGGCCATGTGCCATGTGACATGTGTGGAGGTTAAGAGGGGTTAGATGGTGTCACCTCAAAAAACCCACTCAAGACTTTGCTGTCAATTAATGACTAGATTTCATTGGGAAAGAGAAGGGAATCCCTCATTTCCTGATGTAAATGTCTACCCAAGTCACCCTTGTTAAACACGGGGTGTATTAAAGTACAATCCAGCCCTTCCTGATGTCTTTCTCATGTCCACAATGGGAGAAGGATTATGTTATAGCCACAGGGAAACCACATTAAGCCACCTACAAATGAAAGGCCACACAGACTGGCCTAAAGGAACCAACAAAGGAACCCAAACCCAGAGGTCAGCCCCCCACAGGAATGGCCGCTGCCCAGGCAGAGAGATAAGAACCGCAGTGGCTTTCAGACAAGCACACAAGTGGGCCTTAGGAATGCCTTCTGGCGGACATGGCTGGTGACCACATGACCTAATTTGGTTCTGTGGTTTCGGAGTGCATCCGGCGCAGGCACACACACAAACACACACACACACACACACACACAAAGGTCCAGTGTGTGCGCCCACTCACACACACTATGAGTGAGAGCCATGGCCCTGAGCCACCGAGCTGTGCCCCAGTCAGCCTCCATCTCGGACAGGCTCCTCCTGGGAAAGTTCTGCCATCACGTCATCACCCTCTGAAGACTCTCAGTAGCTCTCAAATACCACTGCAAGACCTGTGTGAGAGACAAGACCTGGTCAACAATGATATGCACTTGGGCCTGTTTACAGAGAGACACTAGCAACTTAAGTTTATGCCAATCGAACAATATGTCTAAACACTGTGTCAGTTTAGCTTGAGAAGAGAATAACTATGCATTGTTAACTACAGTCACTAATTATAAGCTAATGTCATAACAAACAATGGAACCCTGTCTTTCTGCATAATTTGACAACAAAGGGCACATAACATGACTTTTCTATTCACATTTGAAGTTTACCCAGAGACCAGTGAGCAAAAAGGTATATCAGTTATCAGACGTCTTATTTTAACCGAAGCTGGTTCTACCCAGTCGTTGAGGAAGAAGCACTGGGTGCAGGGGCCATCTCAGATATTCTAAATCTACCAGTAGAGGTGATGACAGCCTTACAGATAAGCTATTCAAAAAGAAATGCTTGAAGCATTCTTCTGACTGCCTAAAATGAGAAGCAGGAAAATGGAGCCCTTTGTTTGAGGTGGCCAAAAGAAGAAAAAAAAAGAAAGATGAAATCACTGCGATTGAAGTAAATTTGAATATAGCAAAAGTTAATTTCCTGTTGGTGTTATATGTAAAATATAAGTATGTATATAAGTAAAGATCTGTGGTAACATTAAAATGATGAGAAACAAACATCAGGATGGAAGGTTTTCATGATATTGTTGAAAACCTCAAATGAAAAAACACATTCAGTTCTCATTAACCAGTATATTTGTTACAGCACCTGTGACAGTTCTTTCTATTTTTACAACATAAATGCTCCATCATTACTTACAGTGTTGAAACACCCTAATGGGTTGTCTGGTCTGGGGTTGCTAGATTCTCTGATGAGATGAGTGGTGACTCACATTTCCTCATAATGCCTGTTATGTTCCCATGGGGACCAGCGTCTTGAGATCCCATGCAAATACCTGAGATTTTATGCAAACACACACACACACAGAAACGGAGGGAGGAAAGTTGCCTGCGTTCATTCCTCAGGCATTCCTTGGCAGGCCCTCCTCCCAGTTGCCCGGTCGTGCCTGACGGCGGCTGGTCTGGTCCCCGGGGGGGCTGCGTCCCGCCATGCCCACGCGCTGCCGGCACGGCAGAGGCTCACCCCGGCTTTAACCGCCCCAGCGGAGGGATTGTCACTTGAACAGCAGCCCCTCTCGCTGCCTCAGCTGCCAAAGAAATCCTCTCCCTCCCAAACATGCCCCCTCAGCATACTCACACACACAAGCCACAGCAGCACCAGATGGGGGGGTGAAACCAAACTAACCAGAAATACAACTATACAACTTTATATTGGGCTCAGAGAGCTGACAGATTCTGGTAAAATCCTGATGAACACACTTTGGCCTGTATGTGAATGAGTACCAAGATGACTGTACCCGTGCCAGAGGGGGCAGGTAGCCATCATGGCTGTCAGAGACAGGCTACAGAGCCTGGCATTCCAATGTTCTTTTTTTAACACACTAGCGCACTCTGGTGGAGGGGAAGGGGACTTCCACAAATATCTAGAGCCAACATTACTACAGTAATAGACTTGCAAGGGACAAATCTATAAGCATCAAAAAAAAGTAAGAGACGACAGGAAAAATATGTGAATCAAAATGTAAAATTTTACTGTAGTGCTGTGGGATGTGATACATATCACAAAACAGTGAATTCATTCCGCTCATTATTTGTTGTTACAAGTGTTTTTGGACAGAGATAAAAAAAAAAAATGGAAGAAAATTAAAACAAAGAAAATTCATAAAATACAATTGAGTCGGCATCATTCAGTCTGAACATCTCTTCTACGATGTGCTCTTCCAGACAGCTAGGTTAGATGAACAGCCATACCTGTTTCCTTCATACATATTGCTCATTGTAAGCGTGTGTTGGCATTAACCATACATACATATGAATTCTCTAAACACAGTGTGATTAGGAAAATCAATAAATACATTCTTGATTTTTTTTTTGTCAAGTGAAACATACCAGGTGGACATTTGGACAAATATATACATATTTGATTATCTTTCTACTTTACAGACTTGTGTACCTGTTGACTACTTTGCTTATCTTCTTGGACAACAGGCCTAACACATTGATGAATTCAATCATTCATAGTAGCCACTGTTCTCGTAACCCCAGAACATCCTTTAAAGCTTGATGGCACTTAGTGGCAGAGGTACAACACTTCTTTCAGATTCTCCCCTCTGTTAATTAGCATCACCCAAAGCAGAATCAGTCTTACACATCTCTAAAGTTGATGATACATGGGGCAACTTATTGAGCAATGTTGCTGGGCAACCATATAACTGTTTTTTGTGTGTTCTGGTTGGATGATTATGACAATTTATCTGCTGATGATTTAAGTTGAGCCAAGAATTGTTGGCATAGACCAATGGGAATGTGTCCGACCAATAGCACGCAGGGACACCGCTCACCATCATGGCGCAGATCGTTGCCTTGCGTATCATCAGGTTAATAGTAAGACATGTGGGTTAAGGGGTCTCAACTCTGGGCCTTCACTTCACCTTTTCCTTTACTAACATCTTTCATCTCAGGAGCGATGAAGAGAGACGAGAGGAAATGCTAACATCTCTCTTCCTTGCTCACAGTCACCAAACGTCTTTGTGTTTTAGATAAAAAAACAAGCAATGTAAACATATACTCTTTTTTTTCATTTAGAAAAAACAAACACTATTTTGGTATTTGTTGTTTGTTTAGTGAGTGTACTGTGCATGTACAGAAAGACACTGAATTGCACTATTTTTTTTTTTTTGTTTGTTTTTTGTCTTGTTTGTTTGCTTATTTTGCTGATCTCCACAAATGGACATCATCTTCCATTTGGTTTCAGCAATAAGGCCAAAATACAGGAAAAGGAGACAGCAGAGGGAGATTCACATCGATCTACACACAGAACGACAGGGTTTAAAAAATAATATTAAAATAATAATAAAAACTTACTATTTAATACACGCGCACAAGGAAATGAGAGTCCCCCCCTCACATCTATGTGGGATAAAAATGATTATCAGACATTGAGGTCGTCCAGCTCTTGAAGTTCATTCTTTAGCTTTAACACAGAGTCATTTCCTCTGAAGTGCTTGTTGCCACAGTGATGAGCTTCACTGAAAGGGCGACGGTGGGGGGTGGGTGAGTTGTGGATGACCTTTAGTGGATGACCGTGGTGGCAGTGAGGGTGAGGCAGCCATTCTGGACCAGTTTCTGTCTGCAGACTGGAGGATGGGGGTCAGGTGGGGTTGGGGGTTTGGCTGTGTTTATTGCTAGGCACCGGGAGGGCTGCGTGGCCTGTGACCCCTGACCTCTGGCCTCCAGAGGGTGGGGGTGGTGAGAGAGAGAGAGTGAGGGCGTGTGTGAGAGCAGGCGACTCAGGTGTAGACGTAGTTGATGAGCAGCTGGAAGACCAGGAGCATGCAGAGGATGAGCCAGTGGCGTCCACTCAGGGCCACACTCTGCTCAGCAGCTCGTCGCTGGGTCAGCTGGCGGCTCAGGGATTGCAGGTTCCTGTCAGAAGGACACAGGAAGTCAGTGTACTGGGCCTTGCACTAAACTACATTACCTTTCAGTCTTTGTACAGCACATCAGTTTGAGTTTTTTTAAAGGGACACCAGGCAAGCCTGATGCTTTTTCTCTACCAAACTCCCCCTCGCTCGGTCTGAAGCTCTTTTCCTTTTCTTTGCATCTTCCGTCAAGGATTTTTGCTGCTTCTTCGCCGGCTCTGTAGCCTAGAAATCTAGACGCGCCTCTAGCGGTAGCAAATTACATTTGCTTCCAGGGCTAGTCTAGCAACTCTCCGATGGCTTGTGAGCTCCAGAAATCGAAACTTAATCAGGCCATTGAAATCGTGTATAGAGTCGTTTGGTGGGCTTAACATAATGATTGATGGCAGAGTTGCAACGGTTTGGCTTGAATTCCCTGCTACTTGAAAACAAATAAGATGGATGTTGCTGCTGGCGAACAGTGTGACACGAGTTAAGCTTTTATTATGTTGGCAAACGTTTGAACTAGCCAACTAGCTCCGCTGGTGGGAAACGCATGGGATTTATAGCGCTGCCGCTGTCCTATTGCGTGCAGAGGGAATTTGAAAGACAACTGATTATCCCGCCCCTCGGACTGAGCACTGCGAACGGTGAGTGCCCAGACCCTACATTTTAATGTGGGTCTGGCTCGCCAGGCTACCGGCTCTGCCATTATACACACGTTTGCAACAATCGCTAGCGTTTCGTTAGCCTGCCTCTGTGCTGTGGATGCAGGATGTAAAGTGATCCTGCTTCGGTCGGCGGGTACGATACACTGAACTTGCAAGCGGGATATTCTTCCTACAGGCAGTAGGGGCGGGTGAGAGAGTCTTCATTCACCCTGTAATGAGTCATTTAACCATATACCGACTTACGAAGATGAGTAATCAACACGAA
>NW_027468565.1:35782173-35804673 GCF_046254945.1 Alosa pseudoharengus | reverse complement strand
ACAGACACACACACACACAAAGACACACACAAACACACACACACACACACATGTTCTCCACAGCCAAAGAGATAAATAGAGAGAGAGACAGAATAAGAGATACAAAGGAGAGAAGTAAGACAGACCCAGAGAAAGCGGATGAAAAAAGGCCAGACAGGGCCAGATGTATGTTTTTGTGCCCACATCAGGCATATTTCATTCGCAAAGTGCACGTAAAAGCATGGCGAGGTATGTACAAACAGGCCGCACTGAGGAAAAAGCGTAGACTGCCTGTCGTGAGAGCTGCAAATGGCTATTTGCGCTTTTCCGTGTCATGCATATGCATTCATAGGAGGGTCAGGGGAAAGTGGGAGTATCGCGCAAACACAGGAGACAACAAGTGCTAATAGCATTGATTAGGTATTCCGCCATATGTATGAAAACAGCGCATGTCTGTTTTGCGGTGAAAAACTTGCGCCTGTTAAAAGCAGGTGTAATCAAAATCGCGGTTGAATGTGTCAATTAGAGAAACTTTTAGAGACAGCTGAATAAGTATTCAGAGCATCAGTTTTCTTCATTGTGCAATAAATAGTTCAAGTATTTTTAAGTAGATTAGTAGAACTACTAGGCCTACTCTGTATGTCGCTGCTTGTTGACATCTTATTATCATGTATGATCGCTAAAGTTTGTTTCTTTTTAATGTCGCAATTGGTTAACTATTCAACTGCGCTTGTGGTTCAGCTGTGGGCACGCAATTAGCTTTGCAGAGGGGGCGGGGAAACAACTACAGATATGATAGTAATATGTAATAACACATCCAACACAGATCAAGATCACCTCAAACAGTAAGATCACCTCAGTTTTCTTGAGCTGTAGTATTGTTTACCTCAGATCTCCATGGCGACCATTGAGCACTGTTAACCACTTTATCCAACAAAAACAGATGTGCGGTGGCACCCCTAAATCATAATGTACTGGAAAAATATTTTGCATGTGTTGTTTCTACATATATTGGAACACTTTTAGCACCCAGCCATATCAAAATTCAAGAATTGTGTTTTTTGATGCACCCTAACACACATGGATGGATTTCTTAACCAACTTCAATCAATCTATCAATCAATGACATTTTCCTTCTACATTCTGACTAATACAAATCCAAAGTCTTTTATCACATATATTGAGAAGTCTTTATTGAGACTTCAGTGAGAGGAGGGAGACTTACCCAGTGGCCCTCCACTGTGGCCATCACGTCATCTCCCATACGGATCTTTCCAGAAATCTGATTCACACTGCTGGAGCCGCCCAGGAAAGGCTGTGGAGGTTACGGAAGACCAAGTGGAGAGTGTTACTGCTACATCCATAAACTGTGTATAAATGTGTACACACACACACACACACACACCAACACACACACACACAGTCGATGGCTACACAGGGTCGGCGCCAGAGAGCAAAGGGTGGTGGGGGGGAGGGGGCTATGAGCACTGACAAAGGGGGCACCTCACCTCACTTTTATTAGTTATTTTTCCAAAATTGCCATATAATAAAGAGCATCCTTCGAGCCTTTTGGATAACTGAAACAATATGATCATGGGGGGAAAATAGTGCAAGAACATAGCCGTCATAGCCAGCGTTTAATAGACTAGCACACAGCGTTTAATAGAATAGCGTTGCATACTGTAGGCTACAATACAAGTAAATAGGCTATAAAAGACTTAGTATTTTGTGCTGCTCTGACAGTCCACTTTTATTGACTGTCTACTGTTTTTGAGTTTGGAGATGTACAGTAGGCTACTGTTTTGCAATGACAGGCTGAATGCCGACTCCACAACTGTCGCATTTCCCAGCTAGGACCATGAGGCTTTTTGTCACTGCATCCAATAATGTCTTCCTCTGGATAAAGCAGGTTAAGACCCGAGCTGTGTTGCGCTCACTAAAGGCCGATTCCTTCTCCACTCTTAAAGTAGCCTACATGACTCAAAGCACTAAACTAGCGAAGCGGAGCGAATGGAGTTTTGTTGGAGCGCGGAGCCCTTTTTAATTTATAGGCCGGAGCGGCCACTCTGTTCCTCTACAATTTCGCTCCGATACCGCTCACAACACGAGTCCAAATCCATCTAGAATTCATGTCTTCGTAATAAAACCAAGACCATTAAATTTCAACGATATTGGCCATAGTAAGTTCATTGATGGGGATGGAGTTCGCTAAATATTTTAGAAAGGAAACTGACAAAACAAGTAGATAGTATATAGTATAGTATATAGTAACAATGTAGAGCAAGAACAATGTGGTGACACTGTTTCAGTGAGTAAAGATTCATTTTGGAATCTAAGAAGACACATTTCGTCTGACTTGTACTCTGCACAATGACAATAAATTGAATCTAATCTAATCTAATCTAACCTAATCAAGTAGAGGTCTAAGCCTGTATTCTTTAGGCAATTAATCCCACTGATCCCTTTAGTTTTAGGCTTATGTGTATTGACGTTGCCAAGCTTGTTCATTGTTGCACTATCTTTTAAAATAAATGTTCTATGACTGAATATATTGCCTTTGCTCTTAGTTCTTTGGGATTTAAGGTGACAATTTGGCTAGTAGATTATTTCTCCCTCTTTTAAATTGGAGCGAGCGTGGAGCGATTTCACTGGAGCGGGATGATTTTTAAGTGGAGCAGGGAGCGAAATTGAGCGGAGCAATCTTTACCATCAGTTTGGCCCTTTATTTACGGTTTATGCTATTTAGATCAACAGCTCATGCATTCAGCTTGGGTGCTTGGGTCATCCTGCGGTCAGAAACGCAAAAAAAACGTATATTTTCCATTATCTTCCCAGATCTTTCTTCAGAGGAGTTCTGTTACTGAAGTTCTTATGCAGCAGTGTCTAAAAACCCTACTGGTCGAGATTTATGCTCATTTGGCGTTGCAGGAGTGGTGGTAAATGTATCGGTGGCACTCGCTGCAACGGTGTCCGAGTGTGAGGAATCCCTCTTCATCACTCAGTTTGCGCACACAATCAACAGTAGCATAGTTGACACACGTGTCAGTCCGTGTCATGTTTCATTTTAAGTAGGCTAAGTGTTCAACATCAGTGTTCCATATGGATTTAATTTCAATCATAGCCGTAATAATATTTAGATGTTTTTTTTTATGTCAGGGAGAGAACTCTGTTGAGGGGGCACACTGGCCTGGCCCCCCCTAAGGCGCCGACGCTGTGGCTACACCTTATTGCTCTCTCCTGCAGAGAGATGTGCAGAACTGAAAGCAAGCAAAAAGGCTCCTACCTTGAGTTTGAACTCCAGCTCGGCAGAACATTTGGTTTTCTCACAATCGATGGTGATCTTGCCCCCCAGCTCCAAGGTCATAGTGCCATACAGGATGCCTGCCAAAAGCCAGCAATGATTTGCATTGTCAGCCACCACTGTCACAGAGTTGTCTTTATGACTTATTATATAAGCAAATGTGCCAGTCCCATGGAATAGCACTATGAAAATCAATGGAAAGTATTTATTGGATTTGTTGTTCCACCACATCCCTTTTACCTTTTCATGGGACTAACTACCTGTGTTTGTGTAGCCTGAGAAAACATTGCTATGAGCAGATGTAGATTTTGAATTTGACACTATGTAGCCAAAGTTTTATCTGGCTTTTGTGAGTGGCTCTAGCATCTTCCCAATGTAAATACAATTAAAGCGAACCTAAATCAGCATATTGTGGTGAGTAATGAAGTGTATTAATGATGTGTACCTTTGCAGTGAGCATAGGGCATTGTTATGACGTACTCCTCATCGCGGGACAACAGCAGTAACCTGGCCTTGCCGTCCAGTATCGCAGATAAAGAGTTACCTGTACAACAAGGATGCACATTTGAACAGGTCTTATTACACAACAAAGAAGTGGGCAAAACAGACGTGAAGGGCCACTCATCTTACCGTAGAACTTGGACTTGGCAAGGATGCTTCCACTGATGCAGAAGCCATCTTTTTTGTTGGACACATAAAATGCTGAAATGGGTGGATGATGAGAAACCTGGGGAGTGCACAGAGAGAGAGAGAGAGAGAGAGAGAGAGAGAGAGAGAGAGAGAGAGCTAGTTATGTTGGAATTCTTCATGTAACTTAGCTCATCTTGGTCTACATGTGTGTGGCCAAATATCAGCTCAGCATATAAATATATTTTGGATAGTTGACTCATTTATTAATGTCATATATATATAAATAAATTTGAGCAGAGCGTGTAACTTAAATTTACATCTGAACCTTTAAAGTGGTACGTTAAGTATGTAAATCTTTGCCTGGATTGTTTACAATCTTTTAATCTATTTAAAAGAGAATCTTGTTGATCTGAACAACTGACGCCATTAGTTGTTGGTTTTCCATTTTCTTGTGTTTAGCTCCCTTAACATGGTATATGTGGGGTGGTTATTATTTACCTTTCACAGATCCACTAACAAAACATAATTCTGCGATCTACTCTTTTTTTTTTTTTTATTCAAATTTGAATTATCATTTTATTTTATTTTACAGTGATGGATCCAGGATACTATGCTTCCTGATAAATGATCCCTTGGCCTTTGGAATTAAAATCACATACCCTTCACCATACCTAAAGATTGGCATGGTGTTATTTCAGTTAGCCTATTAGTTGGTTTGATGCTTACTGAGCTCAATGCAAAAGGTAGGCCTAGATATTATCTGTTAAGATTAAAGTTCAGTATGCAAAAAAATGTTGTTGCACTATTACTGAACATCACCGTAACCAAATTCAACTAACTAACACATATTTGTCTTACCAAAAGAAAAATAAATTTGTTTGTTTGTTTGTTTGTTTAATGTAAGGCCATTTCCACAACTAAGGCTATTTAAGGGCCAGAGCAAGAAAAAGAAAAATGAGGTTTGTTCATGAGCAGGTGTGTGTATGTGTGATGAGCAGGTGTGTGTATGTGTGATGAGCAGGTGTGTGTATGTGTGATGAGCAGGTGTGTGTATGTGTTGTGGGGAATGGTGGGGGAAAGGGGCGGAGTGTGAGCTCACCTGCTCTGCTATGTAGAATGTGCAGCTGTCCGTCTCAGGGTGGAGCCAACAACAGCGGAATGTCTCCCCCAAGATGGGGTTGTAGGGCTTCTTCAAACCCTACAAAACAACACATTAGCAAGACAGACCCAGGTAAAGTATACATACAGTACACAGAAGTACAAACAAAACCTGTAACTGCATAGGGAGGTAAGTCTTTTCCCATATACTAAAATCATCTGAACCCTTTCCTCACAAACACATTCAACCATAGAGTTATAGCTTAAGTAACTAAGGTGTGCCACACTCCACACACGCAGCAAGAAACCAGTCCAACCAGTCAGTTATTCAATAGCTGGTCGGTTTGAATTGAACACACAAAGTCGCATTCACTGAGACCAGACACCTGCCACAGGCATAGTCACCATGTGGCCTGAATGAAAAAAGGCAGAATCAGGCCATAGAGATGGACCGGTACACGGTGGTAGCCTCTAAGAGTCAAACATGTCTTTCAGTATATTTCATGGCAACCTACATATTCTCACTGTATTTAGGTTCAACTCTCTCTCACAACTCTGATGCAGAATTCCAACTCTGTTCAATACTAGTCATTCTTCATTGAGTAATTCTTCACTCATCACAATTTCTGAGAGGACTTTATAAACCAGTCTCTTTATACAAGTGCTGCTTTAGAGAGAGAGCATTGTTGTCTGGTGGTGCTTTATGCGTATAGGTAATCCGATGAATCAGGAGTCAGTTTAGTTTCAGAAAGCTGTGGAACAGGTCAGGATATATGCTACAGTTGATGAATTTGGTGGAGGAGTGCAACTGATGTTTCCAGCTTTCGGACATTCTTACCTTGGGCTTCTTGTAGAAACCAGACAGGTACCAGCGCACGACCTGCTTGATCCTGCAGTAGGCGTTCTCCTCCAGTGCGGCCCTGAGGGAAGGGGAGCACACGTCAGCGTGCGCACCCAATATTTCAGACGACATCTTTTCATTTGCCTTGAGTTTGCACAGTCATCAATGGTTATGTACACTCAGGTTTGAACTGCTAGTTATCTGCAAACATACCAGGGAACTGGACAAATGTTTACACAAAATCGTTCAAATATATCTATTCAGAGAAAAAATGTTCCGCAAATGTTCGGACACATCTATGGTGTACAGAGATTCCAGACAGAGATAAATCAAAAAGCAAATACACTGCAGGCACACAAACAAATTTATCTGGATTGGATAAATAACAAGACAGGATCTAAATATAATAGCTGAAACTGACCACACACACACACACACACACACACACACACACACAGGTGAAAAGGCTTACTGGGAGAGCAGGTCGGCGTGGAAGTAGTAGTCGGAGAGCTTGTCCAGGAAGGAGCGCGGCTCCAGGATGAAGGTGGGCAGCACCACCTTGGACAGGTCCATGCCCGGCCGCAGCTGCTTCAGCAGGGTCCAGATCAGGCCCTTGTTCTCCTCCGACACCGTCTCCACCTGCGACGCCTCTCCAGCCTGGGAGAGAGGACAGAGGACAGGGGACAGGGGACAGGGGACAGGTGGGTGGAGGTTTGGGGAAGGAAACAATTAACCGAGCCTCTAGGAATGTTTAGAATAATTCTAGGAAAAATCTTCACAACACGTCTTGCTGGGAAATAAGGGGGTACAGTATTTGTAGAAGATTTGTCGGACATGAAATATGCCATTTACTAAATTCAGATCACAATGCAGAGTGGACATTCTAGGAGAACATTTTTTTATTAGGCCTAAAGGATGTTTATGATGGTCCGCAGAATGGTTTGCCTGGGTTTCATTACAGTATACATTTCCATCACATATCATTATGTTAAAGGTACACTATGCAGGTTTAGGTATTTTTGCCAACAGTAGAGCTCCCTTTTGTTGTGGAGGCGAAGGATTAACAACAGGCAAACACTATCTCCAAAGAGCTATAGACCCTTTCAAGAGAGTTCCATTATCAGCATCATAGTTGTCCCCACAAGACTTCCTTTTATCATTCCATATGTTATCTTAATGCAGAGGAAGTAGATTGGGGCCCAAATAGAACGTTCAAGCATTGTTTTTGTTTTTATTGTTGAAAGGGACCCTAAATTTACTCATGCATTTCTATTTTATTTTACGGCTACATTTACTTTGTGAAACGTATAACGAGCGGCATGGCCCCTTTGCCATAATGTGCAATGTAACGCATGCGCTATGTGCGCACACTCACAGACATAAATACATTGACCATGGCGACAAGAAGTCCTCCCGGAGTTGTGCCTTTTATCATTACTTTCGGTTACAAAAACTTCGTGCACAGCGAACAGCTACATGCAAGGTGTGTGGCACCAGGATAAATTATGCCTATTCAACAACTTCTGATTTAATCAGGCATCTCCAAACGCACCTAGATAGGTCAGTCACTTAGGCCTAGCATATATCGTCACAGGTGACAAGCTAACCATCGCAAAGTGTTGTGCTAATGCTGGGAACAGGCAGGGATGGGCAAAAATACATCAGAATGTATTTCAAAATAAAATACCTAACACCCTCATTTTTAATGTATCAAAATAAACTACAAAATACAGTAACCATATGTAGCAAAATAAAATATTGTATTTTTGTATTTTAGAAAATACTCAAAATATTTTTTTCAAGGAAACTGCAAAAAAAGCTTTTTTTTTTTTATCCCAAACATTTACTGTAGCCTATTAATACAGTAAAAAACAATACAATTTGGCCCGTCATACCAAATAGTATACCGCATGCAAGTTCATGTAGTGTGATCAGAAGAATAATTCAAGAATTTACATTTTGTATTTGAAATACATATTACATGTTTCAGAAATCCTACCCATCCCTGGGAACAGGCAGATTAGCCTACATCTTTATAGTTGACCATATGATGACATACTTGGGTTAATACTGTATTTCACCAGTTAGGGCACCACAATGGCCAGCAGCGGCACTGTGTAGCCTGTCTTGACAAGTTTTGGGTTACAATATACAGGTAGTGGGCTCTCTGTTGATTTTAATGAGTAGGCCTAAGCCTAAAGTTACAGCATTTCTATCACAATTGACCAGACTTCGACCTTTTGTCTGCTTTTAACAACATTCTGGCTATGATTGTTCCTTGTATTGCATCATGAGCCATCACTGCGCCTATTGCATTCTGCTGTTGTTTGCCTTAAGCCTAGCTTAGTCATTATGTTATACCACATCGCCCTCCATTAGAAGTGCAATGAGCTGCATTGAGCATAATAAACTGCATTTAGAATTCCAAATACATATTTCTAGATATTTTGGTAAAAGTAACTTAAAAGTAATACAATAGTAGTGTAATGCCTTACAATTCAGAGGCAGTAATATTATAATGTAACAAATTACTTTGAAATGATCGTAATAAGTAATACATAATACATTACGATTTTGAAGTAACTTGCCCAACACAGTACATGGGGCAACTTCTTGAGCGATGTTGCTGGGCAACCACATAACCAGTTCCATTTATTCTGATTGGATGATCATGACAACTTGCCTACTGATGATTTAAGTTCTCCAGAAAAGAAACTGTTGCCAAATATCAATGAGAAAATGCCAGAACCACAATAATGAGGAACATTGCCCAGCAACATTGCTCAAGAAGAGTTGCCCCATGTGTCATCAGCTTATGAGGACTCTAGGAGGACAGATCACAGGTTGGCTTCGGCCAGCTCACCTCAGCCATTTCCTCTTGTCCCTGCTCTACATAGGTGGTGGCCTGCAGACACGGCGAGAGGTCATCCGATTGGTCCATGTCGCTCTCCTCCGTCACGCGTCCCCCATTCTCATTGGCCGCGTTGTCAGAGTCCTCGTGGGCTTCCCTCTCCGACTTGTCTGAGTAGCCATCATTCTCCATGTGGTTCTCCAGCATGGAGTCATTCAACCTTTTATACAGAAAAAGAAAGAGAAAGAAAGAGAAAGAGAGAGAAAGAAAGAGAGAGAGAGAGAGAGAGAGAGAGAGAGAGAGAGAGAGAGAGAGAGAGAGAGAGAGAGAGAGAGAGAGAGAGAGAGAGAGAGAGAACATATACAGTATGAGTCACTAGCTATGGAAGGAATCCTCTGTGACACAGGAAGAGAAGACCAAATGCCCTAAATGAATTATGGAATCAATTGTATGTATGGGTGAAAAGGAAGGGCTTGCTGTGAATGGGTTTATGCAGAGGAAGAAGGAAATCTTGACCATAAACACAAAGAATGTGTCGGTGATTATAACGTCCCATATGTATATTTCAATGGCTTTCTTTGTTAACCTCGTAAGAAAAAGTGCGTCCCTTTGGCTTACTTTAATTCCCCACTCAAATTTTCTTCTAATTTTCCCACTCATTTAAAGGAGCAGTCAGCGATCATACACGATAACATTTTATGTCACATTCAGCAATCATCTCCTCACGACACGCTAGCTGCCTGTTCAATGAGCACACTGTAAAAAAAAAAACAGTCTCTGTAGGCAGCCCAGGCTAAGACAACTGGTAACAAACAAAGTGGGGACAGAACGGGAAACAAAAACAAACCCCTGTGTTTTGTTTTTGAGTTTCTTTGGGAATACTGAAGGAAGGGGTGAGCTACCTCTCTGGTGTGTTTCGTTTGGTCCTTGGCAAAAATATAATATACGTTTTTTTGGACAAAAACGTCTGCTAATAATTTTAAATATGAACATGAACAACATAAACAAATGTGACTTCCTGCGCAATCATTGACGGCATCTTTAATCATTTATAGTTACAGTCATCACCATGCAAATGCATTTTTGTTTATTCAAAATACTAGGCATCTCTCCTGGCAACAAATACACAGCAACAGTTTCATAGGAGCATGGTGTCGGCCCTTAGTGCTGTTTGAGCCTGATGCGTCACTCATGGCCAAGCCACCAGCAGGGGGAGGCCCTGAGGATTGTGTGTGTGTGTATGTGTGTGTGTGTGTGTGTGTGTGTGTGTGTGTGTTTGTGTAGGAGTGTGTGAAGGGTCTCTGGAGCGCCGGCCATCAGGACCTGACCTCAGGGACGCCTGCGGAGGCTTACAAAAGCTCGGCCAGCCTGGTTGCCTAAGCAACAGCGTGCATCCTCACCTACCACTGATGTGAATGTCACCAAAGGCGTAACCAAGACAACAGCCACCCGTAAGGTACTGTAAGGATAAACAATAAATGGGAACAGTAACAAGAGACTAGAAATGATCTGCTACAGAAATGTGGAAATAAGAGCGAGGAACACATCCACATGTCTCTGCTTGACAGAATGTTCTGGTGAGGGAGAAACAAGCAGAGAGAAGTGGGAGGCAGGGGGAAGAAAAACCCCACAAGCACCGGGAGATAAAACCAGCAGACAGCTGACCGCTCACAGCGTGCCTCTAATCATTGGCCATTTATAATCCTGCCCTAACAGCCAGCCTTTGTGTCCTCCCTGCTACTCTTCCCTTCCTATCACACGTATTGACTCTCACTCACTCACTCTCTCTCTCACTTATCAATCAACCGATTCAGTCACCCTCTCAGTTGTTCTCTAGCGTACTTACTCAACCAGTCGGTGAGTCAGTTAGTCACTCGCTTGCTTACCCATTTGTGGTTCACTCACACGATTCACCCTGTCTCGCACGGCTCATATTTGCAGTACGTGTGTACACACACACACACACACACACACACACACACACACACACACACACACACACACACACACACACACACACACACACACACACACACACACACACACACACACACACACACACACACACACACACACACACACACACACACACACACACACACACACACACCATTAAATGAAGACAGGTGTCATGTGTTCCCTGCCATCTGCTGGCAGAGGGAGGATAAGAAAAATCGCAATAAGAACAAGCCTAGACGATCTCAGAGAAGCACAATTTTACACACACACACTTTGTAAATCTCTTACCTTACACACAACAGCAAGAGCGAAACCGATCCACCGGGAGAGCAGGAACCTCACACAGACTACTTCTGCCTTTTCTCTTTTCTCCTGACCAAGCACTCTGTCTAGCAGCAAACCAGTGTGACCAGGAAACACAACCGGCGGTTCCTTTTTCCCCCCCCACGTCTTCTGCGCTACCGATTTCACATTTGCATGCGTGAGCACAAGGGTGTATGTGACTAGGCGTGAGTAAAAGTGAGTGTGTGTGTGTGTGCGTGCGTGTGTGCCTGCGTGCGTGTGTGCTGCTCGGCTCTCTCTCTCTGCTGTCATCTCAGTCTGAGGGGAGGTGTAGGGTTCACATTCTCTTCATCTCTTCCTGCTCCTTGGCCTGTCACATGACATTCAGCGGCTGAACCGATTGGCCCGTAGGCTTCAGAGGGGGATGGCAGAACAGAGGTTGATATTAGGGAGTGGCGGGAAGGGGGCGGGCCTTAGCAAGAGTTGCCAAGTGGAGAATATCACTGACCTCAGAAACTGGAAACTAGAAACATTAAAACACACAGCTACACACACACAAGTTATGGATGACTACTGTACCTAATAAATATAGGCCTAGGTCTCTGATAACAGAATCTGTGACAGGGCAATTTAGAGCATGTTTTTGTATTTGAAATGCTTTAAAATCAATGAAGCACACTGAAACATAAGGCAATGATATCCATCTTTATTACTGTTTTTCTGTTTGCTTAACATGTTTTGTCCTTTTATATTACTAAAGCTGAAGTGGCAAACTCAAATAATTACTGGGAATTATTATATCAATTGATAAAACCTTACACTGCTTTTTAATGTTTATCAGGCACAAATGTACAGCTTCAGTTTGCCATTTTTATATCACAGGCAACAAGGATGCCAAGAGTGTAATGATGCGTTAAAAGGCTATGACAAAGCAATCCATGTCCGATGTCATCAACATTCTTATTTGCATATCTGTTTAATAAGTGCTTCCCTCTGATGACTCATGAAATACAGTACACTTCAATATTTTCAAAGGGGGGGGGGGGGCATTTCATGACCTATCAGTGCATACCTTCTTACTTGCATACTTAATGTGACTTCATCAACAACAACATTGGATAAATGGGCTTCCCCCCCCCCCCCCCCCGCGTCACCAATTATAGTTAAAAACATTCGGAGCTTAGCACCAAACTTGGCAAAGAAATATTTTTCAAATACTGTTAAGTAAATGCAAAATTTCAGTGCACTTTCACACAGAGTAGGGCCTATGCCCTATGCTATGTCCTACAACACGCATGCATGATCCGTTGTGTGACTCCTGAACATTACCCTACCTGTTATCCGCCATCTGCATGAAAACATTTCACTGACAAGGGAAGTGGACATGGCCATATCACTCATACATACTGTTAAAAAATCAGCTGATCTGCTTTCCAATTTAGCATATTAGCCTTCAGCGAGTGGAGGCAGTGGTTCTCAAACTGGCATTGCAGACACTGGTGTTCTTGGGTAAGAGCCAGCCAGGTTTCATTCGGGTTAGTATTAACATACGTAGCGGTCATATTTTCTAAAGGTGTGCCTAGTGTTAGGAAGTTAGGTGCATGACATTGAGACACCACACTAACACCTACACATTCCATACACCTGGGGACGCTGCTTTGCCTGTTTTCCTAATTGCAGTCGGACGCGGGATTCAACACCGACAGCGTTTGTTTGGTGTGGACAATTTTGGAGTAGAATTGTACGTGTTGGACATCTTGACAGTGGATCCTCTTCATTTCATTTTTCCTTTGGATGTCTACCCTTTAAATAAAACTTGAACTACGGACTAATAGCAGCTGGGGCTATCCGACCGAGTGGGTCAGAGTTTGGGCCAAGGAAATGGTAAGCTGGCGTTCCCTGGTTTCAAGCACTCCAAATTAGCTTCATACATCTATCCTGTCATGCTTGCACACTATAGGTTAGGGACTCGCTAGGTTCCCGATATCCCTAGAAACGAGCAGAATTGTTGGCATTCGTGTGAGTACCCTAATACTAGGAAATTCTTGCTTTAGAGAGCCTTCTCATGAAAGCATAGAATCATTGAGCTCTATTAGCTAGCTAGACAGAGGTGCTCCCCTTCAACAACCTGTGAGCCTAGATGAGGTAGTCACCTCAGTGGGGGCTGCTCATTGTTCCAACACCTCATTATTCCGACGACTCAATAGTCTGACATACAGATATGTGCAGAATAATAGCAGTGTGTTTTACAAAATTTAATAAAGCTCAAAATCCTTAGAATAGCTGCTAATTTCATAATATCAGTGCATTGGGAACACTGCACATTAAATTTCAAATCAAAACATGACCAAAATTGATCAAGTTTGTGTTATACCTATAAAGTAAAGAAAAAGGAATGTTAGGCTGTTCAAAAAAATAGTAGTTGCATTTTTCTTTACAAACTCAAATATTTACTGTATAAACTGAAAAATGTCTCAAGATTTTGCTTTACTTTAAATCACTGCACTAATATCTAGTTGCATTACCATTATTTCTAGTCCAACTACTGGCACCTGTGAAACCTGTGAACCAGGTATTCCAGCCCAGGACGACTGAATTACATTCCACAATTCCTCTGCATTTCTGGGTTTTGCCTCAGAAACAGCATTTTTGATGTCACCCCACAAGTTTTCTATAGGATTGAGGTCTGGGGATTGGGCTGGCCACTCCATAACATCAATCTTGTTAGTCTGGAACCAAGACTTTGCTTACTGGTGTGTTTTGGGTCATTGTCTTGTTGAAACACCCATTTCAAAGGCATTTCCTCTTTAGCATAAGACAACATGACCTCTTCAAATATTTTGATGTATTGAAACTGATCCATGATCTCTTTTTGGTGTGCGATAAATAGGTCCAACACCACAGTATGAGAAACATCCCCATAACATGAATTGTGCACCACCATGCTTTACTGTCTTCAGTGTACTGTGGCTTGAATTCGGTGCATGTGGGTTATTGCAAACTGTCTGCGGCACCCATGCACAAAATTCAAGCCACAGTACACTGTGTAGCTTACAACTTTTTTTCTGGGGACCCACTTTTTAAAAATGACAGACTATCGCAACCCAATTCACTTCATCTAACATGCAACCACCAATATTGCCCAATATTCTTCTGCTTTGAAATCTGGTTATAACTTCACCATACAGACAATGTAACCTAAAAACAATGCTATGGGTAGACCTATATTTAAGCTAAGCATATCCACTTGGACAGAGCGACAGAGCAGGCTATCTGTTTTCTCAGCCGACCGTCTCGTGTCAAGTCCTGCAACATTGAGGCTACATAAACTAATGCTAGGTTTTTTCTAACTTGTGAATTCGATTTCCTGTGCATTTGCTTTGCTTATAAATTAAGTTGTAGGCCTACTTTCCTTGCCCAATGTGATTGTTGAACGATGCTGGCCAGAAATGAATATAGGCAAAAGTTACTTTCCGTGTCATGTCATACCTCTCATCTGGTTGCTACTCTGGCAGTCTCACCAGAAGATGCAGCAGCTGGCAAAACATCATTGTGTTAACTGAGCTGTTATATATATATATATAGTAAACGTGCTAATTACCATTTAGTTTGAAAATTCTTAAAACAACGATGTTTTTTAATACTTCAAAATAATATTTGCTAAATGAACCTTACATTTTTCAGTAGCTGGGGCTTTTACTGCCTGAAATATCTGATTTTGTTTACCACGCTCGGAGGTTAGTGCTGGGCTGGTGGGTGCTTATTCCCAACCTTTCTCAGGCACATGAACGGTTAGCCCAGGAATTCTCGTCAGCAAATCAAAATTCCACCGGAGCTCCAAGCGGATTTGTACACGCAGCCTTACAACACTGTTTACAGCTCTTCGAGTAAAATGTAATTTTTGGTACATAGCTAATTTAGGTAAACTTATGGTGTGGGTGCTTGCGTTTCTTTAGGAATCCGCCGTCTTGGTTTGTATAGAAATTAATATTAAAAGTGCCACATACACATAAGAGGTTGGACATACGTGACGTTCCTATAGAACATCTACTTCCGTGTAGTAGGCTACATAGGCCAGCCATTACTTTATAATCGTGGGGAAACGTAGCAATGCAAGCCCTGTTTCTTTTCTCCCACGCCACTGTGCACCGAGGGAGATGTGCGCTTTTCTCACTCGAGATACTTTCTCCTCCAATAAACTTGTACTTGTAACGAAAGGCAATAGAAAATGGAGCGGAGTAAAGAATAGATTACTGGCTCAAAAATGTACTTGAGTAAGAGTAGAAGTACCGTTTTGAAAAAGGAATATGGAAAGTTGCCGTTCCTCAAAAAAAATACTTTTTTTACTCATGTGCGTTACTACCCACCCAGTAAGGCGTTACTACCCACCCCTGATAAATTGTCACTAGGCTATGCTGGCGACCCAAATAAAATCTCCTTTGGAAACCAATGGCTTACAGTAAATCACAATCACACTACCGCTTGCAACGCCTCTGAATGCAGTCCGCTGCCCTGTTTACCGGCAATGCTACAGTGGACTTAAGGTGACACCTCGTGGCGAAAAAGCTGTAATACATTTCATGCAGCTGCGTGAATGGGACCCACTGTACACACACCCACACGCACACACAGACAGACAGACAGACACACCTCAACAATATCAATCTCACTTTAAGCTCACAGTAATCAGCCTCGCCTCAAAACGTCACAGGCCAACCGGGAATTCTCCCAATACCCACTCTGCTACTACTGCCCATCATACCACTTCCAGTGGCCAGTTATTTCCTGTGTGTTAGCCGGATTGTGTATACAACGCAAGACAAAAACTGTGCATTGAATGCACCCGTGTATTTACCGCAGAGGCCAATAGTCCAAAAAAATCAGAATCAGATAGCTTAATCATAAAGACGAAGAAAAGAAATACATTCCCATGTAGAAATGTAGAATGAAGTGTAGAAATTGGTATAAACCTTGGTGAATAGGCAGGAAATACCCCAAAGCATGTGTACATGAGAAAATGTAGACATATCAGTGTTATCAGTGTGATTGTGTGTGGGTGTGAGAGGGAGGGGGAGAGAGAGAGAGAGAGAGAGAGAGAGAGAGAGAGAGAGAGAGAGAGAGAGAGAGAGAGAGAGAGAGAGAGAGAGAGAGAGAGAGAGACACTCACTGCTGGAGTGCTTGCTCTGTGAGGACAGGGGACTGCAGGAGCTGGAGGATGTGGGAGGAGTCAGAGGAGGAGCTCAGGTCTCCGTCCCGACAGCTCTTGGCCGTCAGCTTGTACAGGCTGGAGCAGCTGAGGGCCAGCTCCAGAGCGTCCATCCACACACGACCTGCAGCAACACACACACAATGGATAGGAAAGATTTACTATTTGGTCAGAAATGAGGTCTCTCTCACACACACACACACACAATGGATAGGAAAGATTTAATATTTGGTCAGAAATGAGGTCTCTCTCACACACACACACACACAATGGATAGGAAAGATTTACTATTTGGTCAGAAATGAGGTCTCTCTCACACACACACACAATGGATAGGAAAGATGTACTATTTGGTCAGAAATGAGGTCTGTCTCACACAGACACACACACACAATGGATAGGAAAGATTTACTATTTGGTCAGAAATGAGGTCTCTCTCACACACACACACACACACACACAATGGATAGGAAAGATTTACTATTTGGTCAGAAATGAGGTCTCTCTCACACACACACAATGGATAGGAAAGATTTACTATTTGGTCAGAAATGAGGTCTCTCTCACACACACACACAATGGATAGGAAAGATTTACTATTTGGTCAGAAATGAGGTCTCTCTCACACACACACAATGGATAGGAAAGATTTACTATTTGGTCAGAAATGAGGTCTCTCTCACACACATACAATGGATAGGAAAGATTTAATATTTGGTCAGAAATGAGGTCTCACACACACACACAAAAACACACACACACACAATGGATAGGAAAGATTTACTATTTGGTCAGAAATGAGGTCTCTCTCACACGCATGTACGCACACACAAAAAAAAACACAAACACACACACATAGTTCATCATTTACCTACTGAACCCACTCATCAACTTTCACATATTCAACTTTCACAGTCTTTTGCAATAGCTGAGAACAGTCAGTTCCAATGAGTTTTCTTAAAGTGCCACAACCACAACCACAAGACCATAACAGATATTTGAATGGCTGTTCAAGAAATGATGTGAACAATACCAGAACACTAAATAATAAACTACTTTATCAATCAGATTGATCAGTTTTCATCTAAATGTATGGTTAATCATAACAAATGCAATGAGAGAAAATGTAAAAAAGCCAGGTGCCAACTATTATATCGACATCACACACACACACAATAACTCTCTCTCTCACACACACACAGAGAGACACACAGACACACACACACACAGACACACGGTGACTCACCGTCTGATTCAGATGCAGCCCTGCAGATGAGGTAACTGCTGGGCAGAGGCTGTGTGATGGAGCCCACATTCTCCCCTTTAGGACCCTGCAGAGGCACACACACACACACACACACACACACAGAGCTGTGTCAAAACACTTACAGCATACACACTTCTATTCCTGCCTCCAAACACACTAGCTCACTCACACACACATATACATACATTCATACATACATTCACTAAGTCTTTCATTTATTTCCTTACTCACTTGTGTGCTCACCCACACTCCTTCACACACGTAACAAACTCATAATACACTCACACACACAGACACCCACCCACACACACACACACACACACACACAGTCCCCAGCTCACTGACCTTCATGGTCCAGATGGACTTGTCGAGCGGGTGGTAGAGTTTGAAGCAGAAACCGTCCTTCTTGGAGGGCCTCTCAATGAGCTTGCAGGAGCTGAGCAGCACCGTGCCCACCCAGTGCTCCATGCTTGGGCTCTTATAGATGAGCAGCAGGCCCGGCTTCAGCGCGCACCACAGCTTGGTCCAGCTCTTCAGGGAGCCACGGATCTGCAGGCAGAGGGGGGGGGGGGCGGGGCAAGAGCTCAGAAAACCAAGGCCACCACCTCTCGCGTCATTAATGCAAGAACTGACCTTTCATTCATTCAGAGGGTTGATTTTATGTTTCCATCTCAAATATTGCTTTTTATAGTCCAAAAACAGGGATAGTTAATGACGATAGAGAGATAGGGAATTGAGGCTGATGAGGAAAATACTGTTTGACACCTACTTGATATACCACATGTATGTGCCACCTAACCCTAAACTAGGAAGAGTTTGGAACATCCACTGATTCCCAACATAGTGCACTATATTGTAAATAATCCATGTGCTGAATCGCAGGAAAGGGTTACATATATCTGACAAAAACACTGTTTACTACCTTCACCCAGTTGGACATGATGACCACACTGGGGTCCTTGAGAGCACTGCATAACTCTTTGGCTGCCCTCTTCTTCTCCTGACGGTAATTCTTCTTCTGGACCTGCAGAGGAACACAAAACAGTCAGATTTGACAGACAGTTCCACTTTCAACCACCAGGTGGAGCTGTCGTTACTAACATGACAATGTGTGACAATGCCTTGCCATGCTATCAGCTTTACAATCACATTAATGTATAACTCAAGACTCATAAACAGGAAGAATTGTCAAGACAGCTTCCATGTTGTGTTACAAAGTAGAAGAATGGAATCCAGTGAATGGAGTCCAGTGTACGGACTTGACGTGTTTATCATTCTTTCCCATAATGCAGTGCATCTCTACCCACTAGCTTCAGGCGATCGTTACCTTAAGGGACTCCTTCCTGCCCAGCTTCTCCGTTGGAGACGCTGGGGTGTGGTCCCCCTCCACACTTCCGAACACCCTGGGATCCAACTGACAGAGGACACGTAGAGGACAATGACAAAGGTGTAAGGTCACACACATACTGTACACACAAACACATACGATTAGACACACACGAAGAGCTGTGACCTAGCAGTTAAAGCTAATGGTCCAGTCAGCTAAAGGTCACAGTAATACCGGTGTCTGAAGGGCCTCTTGTGCTGCCATTGTCCCCACTGTTTAGTGAGTGCCTTTGCAGGACTTGCAAGAGCCCAGCAGCTACATTTACAGACAAACTCAGACAGGATCTGTACTGTTTTTCAAAGGGGTGTGTCAGTCATGCACACACACACGCACACACACCTCCTGTTTCTGACCCTGATATGACTCCACTATTGGCAAACACAGTTCTGTTTACCAGCTTGAAGCAGTTTGAAAGACTCACTTTTACTACACAAAATCTAGAGGAACAGCACACACACCACCGCATGTCATTCCTAACAGACATTCAAGCACAGTGATAAACAAAACCACCACATTAGGAGGCAACACACCAACCACGTCAAGGCTAGCGCAGTTTTGATGTTGACAGTGGGAGTGTGTGAGCACTGGCTGAAGAGTGAGGGGAGAAACAGGTGTCTCTCTCTCCGTCACATCCAGAGGGCTGATCTCAGGGCGACAATGACCAGACGGCGGTCAAATGCCCCCCATAAAGCATGGGATAATTATATCCACAACACACACACACACACACACACACACACACACACACACACACACACACATACACACATACACACATACACACATACACACACACACACACACAGACACACCTGAGTTGAATGTGTGCAGAATGTGTGTAGAATCAAACAATGACTACAGCTAAGCTCTAGGATATTAAAAAAACGACACAAGAATAGTATAACAGCCAGAGATGTAGAGGAGGGGGGCAGAGAGAGAGAAAGAGAGGGGGAGAGAGAGATAAAGAGAACGAGAGAAAAAAAGGGAGAGGAAAAGGGGGAGGGGGGGGGGGGGGTTGGATACACAGCTGTAAAGGAGATGTGTGTTGGAGCTTTGCAGTCATGTAAACAAGCCCAGCCTGTGTGCTGTGGAGCGGTTGCGGTGGCTAAAGCTGTGGTAGAGATAGAAGCTTATCTGGGCCGTCATTTCCTTAGCTGAACCTCCATAAGAGGATGGAGAGAAGAGTGCACTTCTCTCAGAGAGTGAAGGACACAGTGACAGTGTGTGGGAGGGAAGAGAGAGAGTGGCAGATGCATATACAGAGAGAGAGAGAGAGAGAGAGAGAGAGAGAGAGAGAGAGAGAGAGAGAGAGAGAGAGAGACCGACAGAGAGGGGGGAGAGAGGGAGAAACTCACTGGGCTGCCGGGAGACTGTGCAGGACTGAAATCGTCGCTTGGCGAAGACAAGCCATTACGGTCCGAGTCCCCACCTATGAACATACACACAGACTCATACTACAGTGTTTGATAGTTTGAAGTTTTCTATCAAAACAAATGGGAAACGTGGAGAGAGCAATAGAGAGAAGTAGAGTAGGGTGAGAGAGAGAGAGAGAGAGAGGGGGTTGTGAGAGAGAGAGAGGGGGGTGTGAGAGAGAGAGAGGGGTGTGAGAGAGAGAGGGGGGTGTGAGAGAGAGAGGGGGGCGAGAGAGAGAGAGGGGGGTGTGAGAGAGAGAGGGGGGCGAGAGAGAGAGAGGGGGGTGTGAGAGAGAGAGGGGGGTGTGAGAGAGAGAGTAGGGAGAGAGAGAGAGAGAGAGAGAGAGGGGGTTGTGAGAGAGAGAGAGGGGGGGGTGAGAGAGAGAGAGGGGTGTGAGAGAGAGAGTAGGAGAGAGAGAGAGAGAGAGAGAGGGGGTTGTGAGAGAGAGAGAGGGGGGTGTGAGAGAGAGAGAGGGTGTGAGAGAGAGAGGGGGGTGTGAGAGAGAGAGTAGGGAGAGAGAGAGAGAGAGAGAGAGGGGGTTGTGAGAGAGAGAGAGGGGGGTGTGAGAGAGAGAGAGAGGGGTGTGAGAGAGAGAGGGGGGTGTGAGAGAGAGAGGGGGGTGAGAGAGAGAGAGGGGGGTGTGAGAGAGAGAGAGGGGTGTGAGAGAGAGAGGGGGGTGAGAGAGAGAGAGGGGGTGTGAGAGAGAGAGGGGGGTGTGAGAGAGAGAGAGGGGGGGTGTGAGAGAGAGAGGGGGGCGAGAGAGAGAGAGGGGGGCGTGAGAGAGAGAGGGGGGTGAGAGAGAGAGGGGGGTGCGAGAGAGAGAGAGAGGGGGGTGTGAGAGAGAGAGGGGGGTGTGAGAGAGAGAGGGGGTGTGAGAGAGAGAGGGGGGCGAGAGAGAGAGAGGGGGGTGTGAGAGAGAGAGGGGGGTGTGAGAGAGAGAGGGGGGCGAGAGAGAGAGAGGGGGGTGTGAGAGAGAGAGGGGTGTGAGAGAGAGAGAGGGGGGTGTGAGAGAGAGAGGGGGGTGTGAGAGAGAGAGGGGGGCGAGAGAGAGAGAGGGGGGTGTGAGAGAGAGAGGGGTGTGAGAGAGAGAGAGGGGGGTGTGAGAGAGAGAGGGGGGTGTGAGAGAGAGAGGGGGGCGAGAGAGAGAGGGGTGTGAGAGAGAGAGAGGGGGGTGTGAGAGAGAGAGGGGGGCGAGAGAGAGAGAGGGGGGGTGTGAGAGAAGAGGGGGGGGTGTGAGAGAGAGAGGGGGGCGAGAGAGAGAGGGGGGGGTGAGAGAAGAAATGTATGCGGATGCTCGTGTACCTGGGCTTGAGGGTAGTAATGTCGTTGTCCCCTGCATATGACAGATTCCTTGTCAGGGTCCGCGGGTCTATCTTTGGTGGCGACAGTGTCGTCGGACAGAGCGAGAACCGCCGGCGGTACAGGTTCTCCTCTTTCATCTTGTCGTCCGTATTCGTTCCCTGCAAAGAGAGGGGACAGGGGAAGGAAGGAAGGGAGGGAGATGAAATCATTAATCTTTCATGCATGATGGGACTGGGGCTAAACACACATCACATAGGAGCGGAAAAGGCAGCACGGCAGATAAGAGGCAGATGATATCAGACTCTGAGATAAACCAGTCGGTCGAGATCTGTTGGAGTCTATCATTACGGCCTGCTTTTAAGACCTGGCACACACACGGTCTTTCCAGGACACTCCACCCAAGTCTATATAAACAGTAGCCAGCATACAGCTTTTTGAAATGTGATTCCTGGCTAGTTATAGATGAAGCAGCACGTTCAAATCTGGATCAGTCATTTTAAACTACAGTAGATATAAGCACTGTTCCAAATATCCTTTCAACCTCATTTGACTAAGATACTCAAAAAAACAGACAAAAAAACCCAGCTGACCAGCTATCAAGAAGTAATGTAATAAACACAACATCTTAATCAAGTGTCAATGTTGACATGGAGGTTGCCCGTTGGGCACTAGATGACTGTAAATGGGCAGAAAGACCTGGGCCTCACTGCTCTAGCCCTTAAAGGTGTGGGTTTTTGAAAATTCTAACATAAGATTCAGTTCTGCAACAATTCAAGGTTCTAAAATTCTATGTTGAATTCAATGAACGCAGATATTCTTTAGAACATTCATTTTCCAACATTCCCGTCACACCGGTGTGACAGTAAACCTTTAAGGGTTAAAAAGAACAGCCAGCACCATCTATGTTACCATCGAATTTGTGGAAGGCACCATATGGTAGACACTGGAGAAATCAGGCGCCTATGGCTTTCACTCACGTAGCTA
>NW_027468565.1:35669433-35781973 GCF_046254945.1 Alosa pseudoharengus | reverse complement strand
TGAGAGAGAGAGGGGGGTGAGAGAGAGAGAGGGGGGGTGTGAGAGAGAGAGAGGGGTGTGAGAGAGAGAGGGGGGTGAGAGAGAGAGGGGGGTGTGAGAGAGAGAGGGGGGTGTGAGAGAGAGAGAGGGGGTGTGAGAGAGAGAGGGGGGCGAGAGAGAGAGAGGGGGGCGTGAGAGAGAGAGGGGGGTGTGAGAGAGAGAGGGGGGTGCGAGAGAGAGAGAGAGGGGGGTGTGAGAGAGAGAGGGGGGTGTGAAGAGAGAGGGGGTGTGAGAGAGAGGGGGGCGAGAGAGAGAGGGGGTGTGAGAGAGAGAGGGGGGTGTGAGAGAGAGAGGGGGGCGAGAAGAGAGAGAGGGGGTGTGAGAGAGAGAGGGGTGTGAGAGAGAGAGAGGGGGGTGTGAGAGAGAGAGGGGGGTGTGAGAGAGAGAGGGGGGCGAGAGAGAGAGAGAGGGGGGTGTGAGAGAGAGGAGGGTGTGAGAGAGAGAGAGGGGGGTGTGAGAGAGAGAGGGGGGGTGTGAGAGAGAGAGGGGGGCGAGGAGAGAGAGGGGTGAGAGAGAGAGAGGGGGGTGTGAGAGAGAGAGGGGGGCGAGAGAGAGAGAGGGGGTGTGAGAGAGAGGGGGGGGTGTGAGAGAGAGAGGGGGGCGAGAGAGAGAGAGAGAGGGGGGTGTGAGAGAGAGAGGGGGGTGTGAGAGAGAGAGAGGGGGGTGTGAGTGTAACAGAACCAGTGTATGCGGATGCTCGTGTACCTGGGCTGAGGGGGTAAATGTCGTTGTCCCCTGCATATGACAGATTCCTTGTCAGGGTCCGCGGGTCTATCTTTGGTGGCGACAGTGTCGTCGGACAGAGCGAGAACCGCCGGCGGTACAGGTTCTCCTCTTTCATCTTGTCGTCCGTATTCGTTCCCTGCAAAGAGAGGGGACAGGGGAAGGAAGGAAGGGAGGGAGATGAAATCATTAATCTTTCATGCATGATGGGACTGGGGCTAAACACACATCACATAGGAGCGGAAAAGGCAGCACGGCAGATAAGAGGCAGATGATATCAGACTCTGAGATAAACCAGTCGGTCGAGATCTGTTGGAGTCTATCATTACGGCCTGCTTTTAAGACCTGGCACACACACGGTCTTTCCAGGACACTCCACCCAAGTCTATATAAACAGTAGCCAGCATACAGCTTTTTGAAATGTGATTCCTGGCTAGTTATAGATGAAGCAGCACGTTCAAATCTGGATCAGTCATTTTAAACTACAGTAGATATAAGCACTGTTCCAAATATCCTTTCAACCTCATTTGACTAAGATACTCAAAAAAACAGACAAAAAAACCCAGCTGACCAGCTATCAAGAAGTAATGTAATAAACACAACATCTTAATCAAGTGTCAATGTTGACATGGAGGTTGCCCGTTGGGCACTAGATGACTGTAAATGGGCAGAAAGACCTGGGCCTCACTGCTCTAGCCCTTAAAGGTGTGGGTTTTTGAAAATTCTAACATAAGATTCAGTTCTGCAACAATTCAAGGTTCTAAAATTCTATGTTGAATTCAATGAACGCAGATATTCTTTAGAACATTCATTTTCCAACATTCCCGTCACACCGGTGTGACAGTAAACCTTTAAGGGTTAAAAAGAACAGCCAGCACCATCTATGTTACCATCGAATTTGTGGAAGGCACCATATGGTAGACACTGGAGAAATCAGGCGCCTATGGCTTTCACTCACGTAGCTAGTGCAGAACATGCAAAGCTAAGCAGGCTAATAACTGAGTGCCTTTAATCACTACAAAACTGTAATCGGAAACTCTTCGGAGGAACTTCCGAGGAAGTGTGCTTAGAAGGCTACAAATTAGAAGGTTCTAATACAAGGAGGATTTGGAGACTGGAGATCTTTCCGAAGATACTAATGTAAGAGAGTGGAGATGGTGGAGAAACACTCGAAGTCAGCAAGTCCTAAAATCTAGTCTCTCCTCTCTCCTCTCCAAGCTAAAAATAGCCTCAGTGCTGCAGTGTGGGCTCAGGACGAGGGGAGGTGGTCTGGTGCGGCAGAGCAATGTCTATCAGGTGTGCACACGCACACAAAAACACACGCACACGCACACGCACACACACACACGCACACATCCACACACACACGCACACACACACACACAGTAAATCAGTAGCTGATTGACCGTGGAGAGACACTGATTCACTTAACTGGAAGCAGGAGGCATTTCTGCTGGTATTACCATCTTATCTCTGCCTGGATCAAATCTTTATTAATCTGTACAGCAAACACACGCTCACACACAGATCCTACTGGCTGTGGCAGAACTCACCCAAACCAGCCAATGACCTGTTGTATTTCTGCTGCAGAAAATCTGTATGGCACGGATAATCCTGTCAACAGCACAAGCTAAAAAAAGTCAGAGAGCATTCAACACACATGAAATACAAACATATGCATGCATGCATGCACACACACACACACTTCAGGGTGTTGCTCCAGAGGAAGTCACATCTCATGCTGAACAACTGCTGAAGATGCCATCGATTTACTAGAGAGCTGAAGAACCGTGAATTTGAATAGGCTAACACCCTTTTGTAGAGCAGAGCACGATATGAAAATAAAAATCATAGGCCTAGATGTCACAAGATTAACCATTGAGACAGAGCTGTAAGCTAAACGCACAACTAATTGCAGCCTTTGCAATTAGCTAATTGCACTAGTTCAAAATGCATTTCAATTAAAATTCGATGAATTATGCAGCGCTACCCTTTAGCGAGTCCCTGCCAAAACAGACATGTTACACAACTCAACCATCAGAGCAGCCCATGGGGGCTCTAAGCAGGGCTGGGAACAGCAACATGGGCAGATGCGGCTGGATTACTTCATGGATGAATAAGAGTATAATACTTTACCCATTGACTGACGCTCTCACACACACACAGTGAGGGGGGGGGGGGGGGAGAGAGAGAGAAAGAGAGACTGAAAACAACACGGTTTGCACTGCTGAGTCTCGACACATGTTTGTGCAAGTCGCTTGACTGGGTTGGGTAATGCAGCCGGCTGTGATGCTGTGGTGAATGTTTGCACTGCCAGGTGTGATTGAGTGTTACGGAGAGGCACGGGGAGCCTCTCGGAACGGAGCATCCTGTCCCGACACTGTAGCTGTACGCACCCCCCCCCCCCCCCCCCCAGCCGCTGCCCCCCATCCACATCCCATCCGCAGCGCACAGGCAGACACCAGAAACAGCACATTCTTACTTCTCTGCATGTAACCAGTTTAAACTGGAGAGATGGGAGGGCTTTAATGAGCGAGGCCAAGAGCAGAGTGCTGGCAAGAACTGAGAGATGAAATGGCTGCGTTTTAATGGGATCGCGCTTCAAGGTCTGGTGCAGAAGGTGCCGTCTCAGGCAGTACTTCGCCTAGCTGGTCTCAGAACAGCTAGACAGCCAAGTGGAAGCGTAGGTGGCAAGTAGTCACTGACTCAGAGGAAAGAGCCTCCTCATCTCATGATGGAGACCACAATCATGCCACAACTCAAGGTTTTTTGCAGAAGTGACCAAATACAAGAGGGGCTCTGGCCAATGCCCAACCAGCTGTTCTCTAGTTGGGGATTGGGGTGGGGATTGGGGGAACGGGGAGTGGTGGTTAGATTAAACCCACTCCCCAACACCAGGATTACAGACTGACCCGATGCCCTAGTTGTGGTGCTGGCAAAGCTTTTAAATGTGTGTGTGTGAGTGTGTGTGCCTGCCTTAAACTCAGGACCCCAGCAATACACTTGGATGTGCACACACACACACAAACACACACACAAAAAAACCCACACAAAAAAACCCACACAATGGTAAGCCTCTTTTTCCATTAGTCATGCACTGGGCACTCAACATTGTTTCAGCCGAATGGAGACACTTTACCTGTTATTTTCCATTCCCTTCCAAAAGCGGGTCACTTCCTAACCCAACACACACACACACACACACACACACACACACACAAAGAGCTAGAAAGCCTTTACTCCAAGGGCAGGGACTTCCAAAACATTAACTTCAACAAGTAGGGCATGAAGTAACCCACTTCAAAAGAGCTGCAATTTTTCCCCCTAAAGACTCTTTCCCATCTCAGAGAAAAACATCCTAAGACCGGAGATGAAGCAGTCAAGGACATTTTAAGCCACTTCAGCCCACTAGGAGAAAGCAGCACTTCTGGCCTCCTCCACATGTAGGCTGCACTGCCGTCTCATGGTGGATGGGGTGGAGAGAGCAGTGATGTATTCTGGGAGCTCACGTAATAGGGAAAGTCTGAAGCCGCTGATTGCAGCCCACTTCACGCCAAAAATAGTGAGTGAGTGAGTGTGTGTGTGTGTGTGTGTGTGTGTGTCCTTTTCACTCCCCACTCTGACCCAGATGACAAATGCGTTCCACCTCTGGCCTGCTACCCCTCGTTTGGCAAGGTCATCAGAGAACGCTCAGCAGGCTTTGATCTGGAGGCCTCTCTCCGGCCTCTCAGCAGCCTACAATTAGAGTTCCTGTCTGGGCTACACTTAGGCCTGATTGGGGCTGCCCTTAAAAAGCACACAAGTGGCCTGTTCATACATGGCCGCTCCCGTGGCTCCTGCTCACACTGTATTTAGCTCCAAAATGAGACTCCTCTGTGCCCACGAGCAAACATGGCTTTACCCCAGGAAGCCAAGTGCAACAGTGAACAAAGCCTAGATTTATAAAAACAGAAAGAAAGGAAAACATAGGCCAAACCGGTTTTAGCAAATATGGAGGCCTTGGGCAACATTTGCCTGAAGAAGACCCAGCAGGGTCGAAACGTTGCCTGTTGTGCATTAAATATATGGGAGTCAAAAGCAGTGTTGTGGACATTATATATATTTTTTTAATTAATTGAGTAAGTTTTCTTTTGTCCTGCACCTGCCAGAAGGTGGGATGTGCGCACAATAACTGTTTGCTGAAGGACTTGGGCAACATGCATGGAGGAAAACAAGAGCACTGCACTAACAAGTGATAGGACTTGGGCAACATGCATGGAGGAAAACAAGAGCACTGCACTAACAAGTGATAGGACTTGGGCAACATGCATGGAGGAAAACAAGAGCACTGCACTAACAAGTGATAGGACTTGGGCAACATGCATGGAGGAAAACAAGAGCACTGCACTAACAAGTGATAGGACTTGGGCAACATGCATGGAGGAAAACAAGAGCACTGCACTAACAAGTGATAGGACTTGGGCAACATGCATGGAGGAAAACAAGAGCACTGCACTAACAAGTGATAGGACTTGGGCAACATGCATGGAGGAAAACAAGAGCACTGCACTAACAAGTGATAGGACTTGGGCAACATGCATGGAGGAAAACAAGAGCACTGCACTTACAAGTGATAGGCTACACTAGGCTACACAGCAGGTTACAATATGTCAACTATCAAGTAGCACTATCCTTCAATAAAGAATATACATTAATACAACTGATCAATTTTACAGATCAATATCAAGTCAATTCCTTTTTTGAAAAAAGTTTACAGTTAGCCTGTTAAATGAAAGGTGCTTAAATGGCTGTCACCTCAGTCTTTGAGGTGACAGAGTAAGCCACAGATGATGAATTGGTACAGCTGAAAGACAATGTCCAGACCTTAGCAGGCCTTTCACTTATAGAATGTAGCCTTTTCAGCTTTGCAAGTCAACAAACACTTAAAACAGCTACTTATTAAGGTTGTCACTACTGTTTGCTGAAAAGGTGAAGAGGTGAAGGTGGTTAGAGTGAAGGGAGTCTACGCAGACATGACATTTTAGAACAGAGCACGGTGGAGTATATTTAGTGAAGAGTTTAGGCCTAGTTCTCCCAACTAAGCCTGCTCTGCAACTGAATACAACTGGCCCAGTGCAAAAAAAAAAAACAACATTTCTCAATTTTCTGTGTTTAATGACAGTGCCATTTCTAGAGAGCCTTCCTGACTGAGAGCTGTTTGCCTCACATGGTGACCTACATGTCTAGGGCAGCGGGGGGGGGGTGTCAAGACTAAACAAGGAACTCTCGTCTGTGTGCTTTTTCCCCCCTGGATGGCACGGGCCTACTTTTACTGAAGGGCTAATGCCACCTTTAACCTATTACCGCAGCCTGTGTGTGTGTGTGTGTGTGTCAGAGAAATGGCCTTGCAGGGCAGCATGTGCCAGTGGAGTGCCACTAAACAGGTGAGATCACTGTTGGGAAGAGAGCCAGGGACTGTTTTTAAAAACAGTGTGTGTGTGTGTGTGTGATTGAGTGAGTGAGTGAGTGAGTGAGTGAGTGAGTGAGTGAGAGAGAGAGAGAGAGAGAGAGAGAGAGAGAGAGGGAGAGAGAGAGAGAGAGAGAGAGAGAGAGAGAGAGAGAGAGAGTTAGTGAGTGAATGTGTATAAATGAAAGGGAAAAAGAGAGGACATTATGCCGTCCTATGCAGACAGTTCAACAGCCCACAATATGGACACTGTAAACAAAGGCACTTTAAGCCTGACAAAAGAAAAGAAGCTAGCTGAGAGGCCACTTGAAACCCTTGGTCTTCTCCCTCTCATATTAAGCACACTTACAGTATGTGTTCAGACCATGCTGAGCTTTAGAAGGACACCGCGGCAGACATTTGTAGTGCTCTCTACCAAAAGACAGCTGGCTAGTAGAGATGGAGCGGATACATCAACTCAAAACTTTTGATGGACTGTAGTTGAGCTTGCAGCAGCTGCTGCAGCCAGACTCTTAGACCTTTATGCACGAGGTAGGTAGGAGAGCAACTCTGTGACCTTTTGCAAGGCGCAGGCGTGCATGAGAGGGATGTGGGCTGGGTGGAGTGGGTACAGTAGGTGCACGTGCTAGTGCCCTGGGATGTGGTCGTGGTTTGGAGTTCAAGACCACATGAGGCTGTTTATAGTCCTGTCAGATCAAAACATGATCATACTATACTCAACACTTGTACGTGTTTACAACACTTTCAAAGATAGCCTAGGGTGGGGGCTCAGTGTGTTCTATATTGCTCATTAGACCAGTCGGCGTCCATAATAGCTCTGATCAGCTCAATCTGAATATTCATTTAACATTTCTTTGTCTTTAAGAGAAAACACCAAGTCTATCCTATACTAGTCAAAAACAGGTGCCACAATGGTGTGTGTGTTTCTTTAAGAGCACCTGAAAGCTGGTTGGACAGTGGTGGGAGAGTAATGGCTCTCTGCTGGCAAGCCCACAGGAGGACAGACAGCAGCCTGACTGCCAGAGACCCAGTGACATTTCAGGAAAAACACAGACGATTGTTGGCCGCGTTAGACAAGCTGTAACATTTCAGGATCCGTGGACGTTAAGGATGCACGATATATCGGCGGCCGATATATTATTAGCCGATTAGTGAAAAAATGAAAATATTATTATCGGTCCGATAACAGAATTCTGGCCGATAATTTGCGCCGATATTTTTTAAAGTCCTAATTTAGGCCTACGTAAGGTCCGTCTGGCTACACTGAGCTACTTGAGCTTGGTTGGCTATACTTTTTCCTCAATATAATGTCAGCGGTGTGAATGTATTTCACCACTCTAACAAAATCTGTGGATATGCGTTCATTTGGGAATCTGTGCATCTCAAAATCCTCGTGAATGATCAGCCATTTAACCTTAACAGAGCGGAGCTCAGCCCTATCTAGAGCCGTCTTGTGCTGGTGTGTTTGCACTTTACCGCACTGGTCGGGGAAACAAATAAACAAACTCGTTAGTGGGACGAGTACATACAGTAAGTAGGCCTAGTTCTAAGTTGTGTTTTAGTATTATATTTGCATTACTTTAGCTCGGGTTTTGCATTATTACCTAGAAATATGCTAACCATTAGTGCTTCAGTTCCAGACAGGTCATCATAATAAGTTATTAAAACCTTCGGGGCTAACTCCTTTCATTTCTGCTGCAGCAGGTTGTGCGCAACAGAGTAGACGGACATAAGCATAAGATACAGTCTGAGGAGTTGCAGCTTTATTCAGTTACCCGCAGTTGAAACTAAACCTAAGTTTCCCTCACAAACACTGATTTGGTCGCTATACTGTAGCTTATTCCAAGCGGAGCCGTTTATGAGTTTAGTCCTAAATGAAAATGATTAAAACTCTCTAGCCACTCACTCGCAATTCACTGACGTCAGGTTCACTTAAAGGAGCCACACATACTGTAGGGCTAGGCTACTGTTATGTTGTTGACTGCCGTACTATTGAGGACTATTATGAGTTCTGTCCATCATTTGGTGGTAGGTAAAATTACTGCAATAAAATTATGCTTATTAAATGCTTTCCCCAAATCACTTTTCACAATTTTTTTTTAAGAGTAATATTATCGGTTATCGTATCGGTATCGGCCACAACAAACCAATAAATATCGGTTATCGTTATCGGCCCTAATGGACGTGTCACAGCATATCTCTGCAGCTCTGTACTATGCACATAGATACCCCTGTAACGATAGCATGTTGGTGAAGTTTCTCATGTCACCAAAAGTTTCTTCTTCCTCTCTCCAAGCTGGCAGCTATTTGAGACTAAAGCTAGAACTTTGCAGTGAGGGAAGCACTGAGCTTCCAGAGAGGGATAAGACAGCCCTGTACTGCAGAGACATCTTCTGACAGATTTCAGTGATGATCACCCAAGGTCGATTAAAAAAAAAAAAAATCTGATAGCTGTAAGAGCAAAGAGCAGTTTGTCACACATCTCCTGCAGACTGTGAAATAGGATTTGCATGTGTCTGCACAGAGAGGCCTTGAGCTGAGGATTGAGGCTGGTTCAGTGGCACAGAAATGCTGCAGTCAGCTGGCTCTGTTGTCCTCCAGGCACTCCTGCTCCTCCAATGCGTGACCCCATTTCAGCTCAGTTCAGGAACACATTATGGTAATGAGCATATAGTACACTATAGCTTGCATTCCTAGATATGCTTGTGAGTGTGTATGTGCATTATAAGTGTGTGTGTGTGGGGTGTGTGTGTGTGTGGGGTGTGTGTGTGTGTGGGGTGTGTGTGTGTGGGGTGTGTGTACACAAGTGCCTGAGTATAAGTCTATGAGAAAATATTGAATTGGTGATTGGACAGGCCCATTGGCCGTCATTGACATCCTGAATAAAAAGCACTGTGCTGGCTGTGACCTTGCTCTGATGAACTCCGACGCTGATCACGTTATCGAGCAGTGGAATGGAGGATCAATGGGCTCTCATGGAATTCAATTCCAACCAGTGGAAATCTGGCTATACTTCAGCAACACCACCGCCATAGTCAATGTGGCTGGCATAACAGCTTGGTTTCTGAAAATTTGGAATATGACTGGATGTTCTTTTCCCCAGCTCCATTTCCAGGCACTAGGCTTTGTTCACCTCAGCTGGCTCATAAACAGGCCACACTGTTTGCTTTGCAGCTTAGAGGCCAGTATGCATGCAGGTTTTTGCTAAATGAATGATGAATAAGGTTTTTTTAAGGTTTCCCAAAAAGACTGGGCCTAACCACTCTATTTGCCACAGCCTCAGCAACAAACATGATGTGGCACCAGTACTTTCACATGGAAGCGTCTAGACACAAGTTCATTATCCTTGTCTGAACTGATTAAGGTGAGTATCAATGACTTCCGTGAGGTGCATAATAAACTCAGCACTGAAAATCTTGACCAAACAGCAAACAGCTCAGCTGAGGGAACATATAACCCCAAAACAAATCTGTATGTCCATACAACAACAATCTTGGTCCATACTTCACAGCTGTTAAAAAAAAACAGCTAAATTGAAAAGCTTCACATTTCTAACCTTCACTTCTGCGTACTTTTCCTTGGGCAGTTCATTCCTCCAAACCAATAGATTTCAGCTCCAGGCAGGAACATCATTAATCTAGCTTCCATTTCTCACTCTCCCATTGCAGATTTAGTGCAGAAGAGAGGATTTTGCCCAAGTTTTGGCTGGGCCGCTAGGCAGTTTTATTGCAGAAAGCAATGTAAACACACCGTCTCCCTATGTCTGTTTGGGTCTCTCAGCTGGCTGAGAATAAACATGATGATTTATTCACTCTAACTCGTCTCTTCTAAATACAAAAACACACACACACACTTCAGTACAGGGAGTTCTATTTCTCGAGAAATATTATGCTTTTATTTATTTTGGGAACGTGTATTCATCGTGTGTTCAGACGATTTCATGAATTCAACAATGACATGAACTACATGACAGTATCGAAGACATTTTGGAGAATTTAAGGAAACATCCACATGTGTACTAAGGGGTAGCCATGTATCAAAGGTCTAGGTTATTTATTGAAACTTTGAACACTTTCATGTGCAAACAAACACTGTAGCTTCATACACTTCATGCATCTGCCACTCTGCACATTCACTGAAATACTTACTATCTACTACTACCTACAATACTACTACTACTATCCAAAAAACATCTCTTGTGGAAACACGTACTGTACCGAGCACCTGCAAGTGCTCACCTATCCTGCACGGCTTTCTATTTGTTTGCAAAACAAACACAACACGTTTCAAACGTCTCTAAAAGTAACCGACGGTAGCTGCAACACGCACCAGTAAAATCAAAATACAACCTTACCTTGGTGTGGTGTCCTAAAAGATGTGGCAGAGGACAAAATGAACGGCTTTCCTTATCTATGTTTGTCTCTTTCTTCCTCTCCCTTTCTCCCTCTCTCTTCTGTCAGCTTCGGTCACCCGCCTCTTGCCCCGCTTCACAGATCAGCGATGTGCCCTCGTCCTAGCCCCTCCCAGACGCACCTGGGCCCGGGTCAGTATCGCTGCCCCACAACGGAGAATGTTTGCCTAGTCAATGATCAACCCCTGCAGGGCACAGAGCCCATCAGAGCCGGTCGCAGCACAACACATTTCAAACAAACACCGGTGACGTCACGGCCTGCTGCAAAACCCGGACACACACACACGGTGGAATCGGATTGGGATTGGAGAGCGGGGGTTTTCGCCTAAAGCCCTTGGTTATGAAGCGGGCCCAGGGATTTTTTTTGGTCTGCGTTTTAGATCAGCACATGGCGAACACAGATGTTACGTAACGCTCTCTGTTCGTTTAAGTTTCCAATCGCCACTTTCCCCTCCAGAGACATCTTTGTTCTTTTACAGCCCACACATGGGCTTTCAACAATAGATGTTTAGACTAGGAACAAGTGATTACTCCCTCAATCAAAATAAAGCTGTAAGTCACTCCAGTATGTGCTCAAACGTACACACACACACGCGTACACACACACACACACACACACACACACACACACACAGAAACACACACACAGAGAAACACATACACACACACATAGACACAATGCTTAGCAAGGAAGTTCAAACTCCACTCCCTCTCTGATGTCATGTCTTGATTTAGGAGGGCAGATCTTCTACGGGATGACAAACCAATGGAAGGGGTGCTGCCGGAGAATCGCTGCCCCTTTAAGATTCTTCCACAACCGCGACAACACGAGCACGACAACACTTGAGCATATCTAACCTAAATATGAAGTCAACTGAAAGAGATTCTCTGGGCCAACAGTAGGAGAAGGGAAGGAGAGAAGGGGGGAGGAGGAGGGAGAGGGAGCCTAAGAAAAAAGAGACAGACAGAGAGAGAGAGAGAGAGAGAGAGAGAGAGAGAGAGAGAGAGAGAGAGAGAGAGAAGCAGAGTCACCCCGGTAAGAGATGCAACCTCACGAATTGTCTAGAGAGGGAGAGAGAGAAAAAAGGGTGGGTAGGAAGGCTTAAGAGAACCGCACCGCTCCACATGGGAGTGGCTCTCTGTCGGTCAGCCTGTCACTGTGAGGTGGACACAGGAGAGAAAAACTCACTCATATGCCAGTTCTGCACACTCATCCTCTCACTCATATGCCTCTAGCCTGTGTGTTCAGCACACTCATCCTCTCATTCATATGCCTCTAGCCTGTGTGTTCAGCACACTCATCCTCTCACTCATATGCCAGTTCTGCACACTCATCCTCTCACTCATATGCCTCTAGCCTGTGTTCTGCACACTCATCCTCTCACTCATATGCCTCTAGCCTGTGTGTTCTGCACACTCATCCTCTCACTCATATGCCTCTAGCCTGTGTGTTCAGCACACTCATCCACTCACTCATATGCCTCTAGCCTGTGTGTTCTGCACACTCATATGCCTCTAGCCTGTGTGTTCTGCACACTCATCCTCTCACTCATATGCCTCTAGCCTGTGTGTTCTGCACACTCATCCTCTCACTCATATGCCTCTAGCCTGTGTGTTCAGCACACTCATCCTCTCACTCATATGCCTCTAGCCTGTGTGTTCTGCACACTCATCCTCTCACTCATATGCCTCTAGCCTGTGTGTTCAGCACACTCATCCTCTCATTCATATGCCTCTAGCCTGTGTGTTCAGCACACTCATCCTCTCACTCATATGCCAGTTCTGCACACTCATCCTCTCACTCATATGCCTCTAGCCTGTGTTCTGCACACTCATCCTCTCACTCATATGCCTCTAGCCTGTGTGTTCTGCACACTCATCCTCTCACTCATATGCCTCTAGCCTGTGTGCTCTGCACACTCATCCTCTCACTCATATGCCTAGCCTGTGTGTTCTGCATTGAAGTCACATACTGAGCACGTCCACACCCCAGCACACTCATCCTGCCTTATACCCATCTTTACTGAGCTATTGTAGCAGAAAGGATTTAGCGGCATCTGGGATGAGCTCATCGTGCTCACACACACACACACACACACACACAACATAGACAGGGTGTGTTGTGTCTCTGTTAGCCATTATTCTTACAAGTGGGGGGAAAAAATCCATTGGGCCTACTCTTTGTTGGTCATCTCTCCGTCATATACTTGTCTGTCTACTTTGACAATTACTCCATTAATGGCAAAGAAGCTATTTGCATCTGAATATGGCTGTGTAGGGGAGGAGTGTGTGTAGCCTTGCTATCTGACTGTATGAGTGTGTTTGTGTGAGAAAGACAAGGGAGTGTGTGTCAAACAGAGAGCCAGCACAGTCAGGCAAGACAACACATACATGGAAGACACCCATGAGAAATCACACGTGTGTGTGTGTGTGTGTCTCCTTCATCCTCCAAGCGCTGGACAGAGCTCTCACTGCCCTCGTCAGCCTCCCCCTGCAGCCCAACCCTGTTTCAACGCCTCACTACCTGCAACAGTAAATAAGAGAACGGCAGGGTGCAGCGTCCGTTTCTCCCTTCACATCTGCAACGGTCTCTCTCTCTCTCTCTCTCTCTCTCTCTCAAACACACCCTTACTCTCTCTCCTTCTGATTCATTCCCACATCTCTAATGAGCATCCCTCCCACTCTCCTCTGACCTATAGCCCTGTGTGGATGCTCCAGTGCAGGACTAACAACAAGGGCGAGGGGGGGGGGGGCACAGCTCTAATGAGCATCCCTCCCACTCTCCTCTGATCTGTGTGGATGCTCCAGTGCAGGACTAACAAGGGCAAGAGAGAGGGGGGGGGGGGGCACAGCTTTAATTAGACAAGGCACCCAAGGGGGCAAGAAGACTGGGCTCTCACCAGCACTCCTGTTTCGGCTCTTAAATCAGAATAGCTAATCAGTGCGCTGGGGCCCTGCTCAGTGTTAGGCAACATGCACTTAAGAAAAGGCAATGAGGTTAACCTTCTTATAAGCACACCTGAATGATTGCCCTGAGAGAGAAAGAGTGAAAGACAAAGAGAGAAAGAGAATCCCACAGAGAACTGGGGCTTTGGGTACCATCCATATCCCTGACCTTGAATCCTAAAACATTGAGCTTTTCTTCTGAGTGGATGCTGAATCTGCCGTGTGTGTGTGTGTGTGTGTGTGTGTGTGTGTGTGCGATGCTTCTGTGCTCCCCACCCACTCTGCCCTTATTTGAAGCACCAGCACCCCAGCCACACACACACACACACACACACACACACACTGGGTGTGGCTTCCGGAAAACAGCTGCAGTTTCTCAATAAAGGAGCTAAGAGATGAGTCATCAGCAGCACCTCTCCACAGCAGTCTTGTTTGAGACACGTCAGCTAAGCCCTCTGACCCTATCCACGTAGCACACTTTAGCTCACACACCCGTCAAGGATGCAGACACCAACGTCACGTGAGCTGAAAAGAGCATCCTGAACAAGCCCCAAATGAGTCATAGGAGAACATTCACTTGAAGGGTAGGAAACCTTGAGCAACATCAGTCCGAGTTACAAGTCAGTCTTGGAGATCACTTCAGGTTGAAGGGGCATCTTACAGCCTAAGCTAATAAACTAGGCCTACCCTGGAGCAATAGGTGTACATGTGTCAAAGTCGAACTGGAAAATGCAATGGAGTAGGACCACAAAATGTGAACTTCCACAACCACATTTCTGGTCTGTCAGGAAGAATACCTGTGGATGGCATGATTTAATTGCGTGTACTGACAGACCAAAACCACACCTCATCTAAGACTAATAATGCTACTACCCAGGCCCCATTCTTGTGAGAGTGAATCAGGACACAGCACAGCCTACACCTACCTACACCTGGTACAGCATAGCCTACACCTGCTAAGATGTCATGCAGACTCATAACAAAACAGACAAGACAAGATAAATGGCAAGACAAAGACATGATCAAAACACATTTCAAAGCAGTATGATGTCTCAAACCTCCAGCATCCTTATTGCTCATCTTAATTTGAACCTCTAGTTCTAGTTACTTAAGAAAAATCGCCATCTAGTCAACTCTGTGTGGTGGAAATGAACGTTCCCTCAATAGCCTACCATATAAAAAAAAAAAAAAAAACCACCACTCTCGCTCACAAACTGACTTCCAACTGTGTTCCTCAGTACTGTGGAATTGGGTGAAGACTGTGTGTTTTTGTCAAGTACTGGGGGGGGTGTTCACAGCTAGATGACAAGGCGTTTTCTCTTTGCTCACACACACACACACACACAACACACATACAATAAGATGAGACGAGGAGCTTCTTTCTGTTTTCCTCATTGACGCACTGACAGGATGAGCTGGGAAGCTCACAGCGGGAGGCTCTCCAATAGCATAGCCTAATGATTCTCGGCACTGCACAATGTTGAGAACTGACAGATTCTACAAAACATCTAGGCCAGCGCAGATTAAAACAGCCCACATGTTGACATCAAACACATCTAGTGCCAGTTCAGTTCATACGCAGGCACTGTTAGGGGGGTCTCCATTTAAAAATGCTGTGACCAACTTTTGTTATCCACAAAGCTGTGGATTCAGAGCCACGGAACAGCAAGCCTCCTACACAAGCTGCCTTACTTCCAACTCCACTTCCGTAGTGACCTCTCATACAGTACCACATGACCTTTCTCTACGCCAGTTATTCAGAGACACACACAAAATGCACACGTGGCCTGGATGTGTGGGAGTCGAGCTGGAAGGCCCATTACATGAGTGGTTCCTTGCACGTCAAGTCCATACCTGCCACTAAGATGTGCTTTCACACTTCTCACCGAATGAAAAGGAATGAAAAGTGCGCAGCTATAACCATGAACTGTTAAAGACGAGACAATCCAGCACCTTGAAGTATTACTACAGTGCTCTTTCACAATCGCATCCTGAATCATTCCAACTGGTTTGACGTATTACAAATACCAAATAGGCTTGAGACAGATGTGATGTACTGTAGGCTACACACCTAAGCTATATCACAAAGTGTGTGTGTTAGTGCATGGGTCAAACAGGGCCGCACCCTTCAATCTTTGCCCAGGAGCGAGGCAAGGCTAAGCAGCCGAAACACACACACACACTCACATAAATAAGGAAGTAGACTAGGACATTGCGTCCTCAACTCATCTGGAGCCACTCTAGATTGTCTACAAGCTTAGAAGAATTTGATTAAATCTCCAAAAAAGCAATCTAGAAAGTACTCAGATTTATGTGTGCTTTAGAGCCACATGTTGATATTCCAGTCAAGGGACTAGCCGTTGCTGAGCTCACAATAGACATAGCTTTTAGCAGGCCAAATGTAAAATGACCAACATAGAAACAGTAACCTATGCTTTCACTCTTAATCCAACTGCCCTTCATACACGTATACACATAAGAACTCACTCTCTCGAGCAATCATGCTCTCTCTCTCACACACAAAGAATCTGACCCACTTTATTCTAGAATCAAACCACACAGCCATAGAGCCGATTAGCGGCGTTTGTCTGAGACAGGTTTATGTTGCAATGATGAAACAAGACGCTGCTCAGTCACCACAGCACCACTGGCAGACTTGAGTGTGCAGTTTATGGAAAATCCTGTGATATAAATTTGCATGGCCCTAATCAAACCACAAATCGAAAGAGAGATCTGCAGCAGATCAAAGCCAAAAAGCCATCACGTCCAGGTTTGTTGAAAAGAGCTGGACTTAAAGCCTGCTCCACACTGCTCTATAAATCACAGCAGCACTTTTGCACTGATTTTTGTCAAACAGCAAAAATGAACTTGACAGGTACTACATGTAACCTGCGTTGTGTTGAACCTGCGCGATTCAGCCCTGCACACGCCCGGACTCGAACCCGCGAACAGCAGCACCTCAGATAGGGAGGCGAGCGCGCTAACAATCGAGCCAATAGCCCAGGCTACTGACTCGCATGCCAGCAGCACTCTTGAGGTGTCGGGGAGTGAGGTTTACCAACGTTCCACAAGCACAGCTAAGCTAGCTGGCATCCGTTACACTCACCCCCCTAAACCTCACTCCCGATCCGGGTCACGGCACCAATGTAACCTGCGTTGTGTTGAACCTGCGCGATTCAGCCCTGTACATGCCCGGACTCGAACCCGCGAACAGCAGCACCTCGGATCGGGAGGCGAGCGCACTAACAATTGAGCCAATAGCCCAGGCTACTGGCTCGCATGCCAGCTGCACATTGGTGTATGTGTCTGTGTGAAAGAGAGAAAGGGCACTCCTGTGGAGAGATCGATAAAAGCTTCCCAACCATGCGGCTCTGCAGGTGATAGCCGTCTTCATCTGTTTGTGTGTGTGTGTGTGTGTGTGTGTGTGTGTGTATGTGCTAGATGTGAACATGTGTACAGGCCACGCCATGTGTAAGATAATCAATTCCATCCTACACATATCATTGGTAAGCAGTACCCAGTAGCCAGACTACAGCTGACATGGAGGGGAGGGAGAACTGCTGTAGCTGTATCTGAACATCAGCAGGTTTAGTGGCAAGTAAGTAATGCAACACACTAATGCTCGACATTTGGAGAAGAGCAAGGTGACATCGACATTTGGAGAAGAGTAAAGTGACATCAGTGGTCTAGCTACTTAAAGACAGCCCGTCTGACCTCTGGCTCACGCCATGGCCTAGTGCAGCGGTTCCCAAACTTTTCCCCCCGCGTACCACCGCCTACATTCCGACTCGGCTCGCGTACCCCCACCATCCGACACATAAACACATAAAAACGTAACGCATTCTATAACCCCCCCCCTCCCCGCGTTGACAATATTTGTCCGTTTCCCGGTTTTAGATGTGTGCATTTGGTCAGTTAAAAAGTTACATCCACATACAATATCTTATAATAGGCCTACAACAACGCCTGACAAGGATGAATTCGTTTGGACAACATATAGCCTCGAAAGGCTAAACTTAGGCTACCTTTAGTTTGTTAAATGTAAAGCCTAGCTTAATGTTACCTTTCTTGCCCATCTGAAATAACTCCTAGCTTTGCTCCTTCCCTCCTTTCTGTTTTTGTTGTTTTCAAAAACCTGTTATATCCGCGAAACTTTCCCCCCACGGACCACGGACCATCCAACGCATTCTATTAGCTATTCCAGGCGTCATGTTTAATAAGCTGCCCTTTTTTTGATGAACACATACAGAGTTTATAAATTATATCCTTTAATTTCATGTTTCCATATCATTATGACCTGATTCGAAATTGTGTATTTATTCATGAATTAATCACAAAAGATTTAAAATTTTAATTTTACACCTGTCCGCCATAGCCCTTTTCATCTCGCGTACCCCCTAGAAGCAGCTCGCGTACCACAGTTTGGGAATCCCTGGCCTAGTGCTTGAGGTCAACAACAAGCGCTGCGTGTCTGTGTGTAAAATCTGGCCCATGAGCATGGGACAGACTGAGTAAACAGAGTTTAGCTGGCAAGGGATCAGGTTGTGATGTAACCCAGCCCTCTGTGGTTGACGGTGAAAACGTGATAGGAGAGGCTCGGGGCACCGAGTGGTGAGAATGGTCCGTCAACGAAAGGAACCCCCCTTCCATCCCTCCTCTGCTTCTACTGGTGACAGGTGTTATAACGCATGCACACACACATGCACACACACACACACCTCCACCAAAACCAAACTGACACTGATGTCAATTTCAATTACAGCTGTGAGGCAAAGCTGGTCATGAGGACCTTTCACACCTCAGGACAGAAAATGGGGGGGGGGGGGGGGGGGGGGTTGACAGACAGCTGTCCTTGTGCCACCTAGCCTGAGCTTTTGGAGGCAAGCGTTACATCCAACAACAACTTTAATGACAACATTATATCACAGTCTGGCTGGGCTGTGCCTGTGCAGCTCGCTGGTTGACATTGCGATGACACTGTCCTTGCTGTGTAGTTCAACTCAGGAGTTGGTGTGGTAGAGGACGAATTATACCGCCATGTGAGAGCTTGGCACAGCATTTCATGGACCACCTCCAACATTGACTTGTTCTGCCTCCCAACAATGCTCCAAGCAATGTTAGAAACGAATAGCCAAACACTGCATGCTTGCATCTGATATTGTTATCTAGTCAGAGAGAACTGATAACAAAATCCTTGAATGAAAGCATTTATCTGAAAAGCATTTATCTGGATATGCTGATAACAAAATCCTTAAACGAAAGCATTTATCTGGACATGCATCTTTCAATGGCCGTAAATAACACTTGGGCTGCATGTTGACCAACGCAGCTGAGACTAGTGGAAGTGTGCTAAGAGCACAGATGTCTGATTCATTTCTTATCCTTCACACATCTCTCTCACTTCAGTCAATGGCTCAGCACTTGCCAGCTTAGGCTTAGAGTTCCTTCAAGCAGCCTGGGTTCATCGAAAGGAGATAGGCTACTTAATCAGACATAGACGTGTTGTTATTTCTTAGACACCTGAGAGAGTTTATCCTGCGAGAGACTGAAAAACACACAAACACCACTGAGTTCACACACTTCCAGGAAGTGGTCGTCTCGCCAGCAGAGCCCTGGAGGATTTCTATGGCAGTCCAGGCGCAAGAGCCAGACAACCAGACGGTGGAGAGGATGGAGAGCTAGAGAACAGAGTGGGGGAAGGGAGTGTTTGGGCTGTTACATACCGAATGAGGGGAAAGGAGATTTTGGAACAAGGGCCTGTTGTTGCAGAATGACATAATTTTTGATCCTGTCTGTGGGTCTGTATACAGTATGTTGAAGTCTACAGGTGTTACGAAGATGACCAAAGGTCAAACCAGTAAATAGCAAGCTGTGGAGGTGATAAGTAACGTAGGTTACAAATACTCTGTTACTGTACTTAACCTGTACATTTTCAGGTTTCTTATTTTATATATAAGCTTAGGTATTTTACTGGGATACTTAATTTACTTTCACTCCCCTGCATTTTATCAGAAATGTCTGTACTTTTTACTATGTTTAACTCAAGAGAGCCCCAGTGAAGATGAAAATGAATATCAAGGGAACAGAGTGAAATGAAAAGGGAAAAGGATGTGGGTGAAATGTGAGAAAAGTGTGGATGACTGATTACGATTACCAAATATGATCATAGCAAGCCCCTTACTGAAAGATAGTGGGAACCAGTGACGTCAACGAAAATAAGAATTGGCAGTAGGATCTAACTTCGTATATGTTCACAACAACATATAATGCATAATTACGTTACATAGTTACATTACAAGGACATATCAAAGGCCACTGCGAGTCTATAATGCGTTGGAAGCACTCAAGCTATCAGACTAATTATTAGCTAGCAAACCAAAATACATTATTAGCATAACTAAGTTAGCATGGTGACATGTTATAACACACCAATATTTTGCTAAAAATAGATGCTAGTTATGTTAACTGGCTGAGGCAATTACTACACAACTTACACATGACTATCGGAGGTAGAAGAGTTTAACGGTATTCTGACTTAATTTGTTGAGGTAGATAACGTTAGATCATGGCATAGCTTCGCTAACTTTTGTGTTTCAGAAGATAACGTTAATATCCTAGTCCCTAACTGGCTAAATTATCAACCAGTTGTCTTACCAGCGTTGCAGCAGCTAGGTTATATGGTAGATCCAGCAACTCCGGTTTCGGACTCACTTATCCAAAGCATTTCTTCGCATATTTGGCCATGACGGAGGAGGAACCGTATCTAGGACCAGTAATAGCTGATGAAGTCGTTATCCCACGTTGTCTTCGCTGCCTTTGCTTCAATTGAACACTTTCGCCGGGTGACGTTAGCGGAGTAAGTTAACGTGAACGTTTCTTAGCAGAAACGTTAACGTTAGGTAATGTAGTTCTAAGCCTTTTCGGATCAAAAGTATTAACGTTATCGCGGTATATCTATTATAAACAATGACTGTACGGTCTATCTTTATACAAGCGTGTGGAACTGAGCCCGGTTTTGACCGAATCCCGAACTGTAACAACTAAAATGTGTTAGCGTTTGCCCGTTTAAAACACGTCTACCCACTTGCTACAAGTAACGTTAGCGTCCGTTTCGTATCGCTATCCTAGGTTTTGGTCCAACATATTTATCGATAACGTCGCAAGCTACGTCCAACATTCGAGTGGTGCATCTGTAGGCAAATAAATATCGCCATTTACAGCAAAGCAGGCGGCTGTAATAATAGCCAAAATGTAAATAGCGGTCCAGTTTTAGACATCAGCATCACAGAATCGGCCATACAGCTGTTCATGAAAGTAGCTAAATGGCAGGAAATGCCAGAGCTGTGCAATTGAACGTTCACAAGTAGGCTAAGGTAGGCTACACAGAAATCACGGATTGGAATTTGGAATTGGGCCTACGTTTAGTCTACTGAGACAACTAGCCTAGTTCTCAGTCAGCAAAAAATAAAGGTTATGCACTATCACAGCTACCGGTATTTCCTCCAGGCTCCCACCACGCTAGTATGGTAGTAGTCCGGCAGCCAAATGCCATAATTTAGGTAAACCTGGTTTTGTGGGTTAAAGTTTTTTTTGTTGCTGTTTCTTGTTGCCAAGGGGTAACTCAATAAGATTAGAGAGGGTGCCCGGTTATATCCCTTGAGCAATTCTCAATATTCAATGTGTTGAATATAAGGCGATGCACTGCTGGTGAATAGGGTAAAACAATTAACTAGCAGATATCACTATGAAACTTCCCAAGTTGATTACTTACATTAATATGAAAAAAAAATGTATTGCAAGTTTTCTGTAATTTAATGTTTAAATATGCAAATTAGGCATGATCTAATTAAATATGTGCTGATTTGCACTTTAAAAAACGTTAAAAAAAAAAACTAAATCTGAACATTGGATAAAGCCATATGTTCAAAATTACTTTTTCATTGTGTTTACATATTCAATGAAAAGTGAATTATGGATAAATACTGGATCATGAAGATATATTTGAGCAGTTTTGCTTACTTTTTTGTCATTTCACCCACATAACACCTGAACAGGAAAGCAGTCACATGTAAACCAACAATAGTAAACTATTAGGGCTACTATAACCACAAACCCTATTCTACTATACAATAAAGTAGCCTGGTCAAATCAGTTCCTATCGCGGGTGACTTTGTAGTTCTTCAGAGCCCTATTTTTACTACCCCTGCTGTCTTTACCACGTCCATTACGGACACTATCATCACCTTTACCACTGGCACCTTCAGCTACGTTGGGCAGAGGGTCGACATAAGCATGGTATGCTTAGTGAACACTGTCGCAAAGATGCAGAGGCACCTCCATTCACAGACCTATGTCACAGATGCACAGTCAGAGACTTTCTAATGTGGAGACACAGCACTGAAAAAATACTCCATAGAAATGCATGGGGCTAGTTTGTCACGCCAATATGGCCGTTGTCTACACATATCCCACCCCTTCCTCGGCAAAACGTCGACATGTGAATACATTGAGCCAATCATGTGGTGTGATGTGAATACATTGAGCCAATCATATGGTGTGTTGTGAAGACATCGTGCCAATCATGTGTTGTGATCTCGCTGCTGGAGCAAGATTGGTGTCTTGAAGCCTTGCGCACGCGCATTTCTGCCGAAATGGATGCCCTACTAGTGCCCAAAAAGCGTTGTCAAATGGCCGCCGAGTGGAGGGACTTGCCTAAAAGGACTTTGGCACAGTGACTAGACGATCGCTCATATTCTCCAAAAGGCAGATATTCTCCTTCAGAATCAGACTAGGTAAATAACAGACTTCATCACATGTGAACTTTTTCTTCAACATTTGGTGTATTTCTGCTTCAATTTGTGCAAAACTATGGCCTGCATTGCTTCCGTGTTATGGAGGAAATGCACGTCTTCTTATAGATAGATAGATAGATAGATAGATAGATAGATAGAGATACTTTATTGATCCCCAGGGGAAATTCAAGGTCTCAGCAGCATACAGACAACACATACACATTCTTTAACAGCAGAAAAAGTAATTAAAGTATATAATATAAAAACACAACTAAGCAATAAGGACAGTAGAAGATAAAGAATATACTAAATATACTAAAATACAAATTATACTAACTAACACTTAATCTAAATACAGTATCCACATAGTGGTGATTAATCAATCAGAGGCGCTTGCAGGGACTGAGCCTGTGATTCTCTGTGCATAGTAAGGTAAGGTAAGGTGCTCTGTGTGAATGAGTGTCATGGTGATAGTGCAATGGTGATAGTGGTCATGGTGATAGTGCAAATTAGTAAGTCCAACAGTGCAACAATGCAGAAATAAAGTCTATATATCTATTTTAAGAAAAGGTATAAGTGTGGCCACAGTTCGGCTATGCAGAGAAGTCTATCACTCCTCTTCCCTAAAGTGAAGCATTGAACAGTTCAATGGCCCTGGGGACAAATGACTTTCTCAGTCTGTCTGTTGTGCAAGGCAGTGAGCGAAGTCACCAGCTGATCAGGCTCTTCTGCTTAACAATAGTGCTGTGGAGTGGGTGACACTCATTGTCCAAGATGTTGATCAGTTTGTTCAGGGTCCTTTTGTCAGATAGTGAAGTGATGCACTCCAGTTCAGCTCCCACTACAGAGCCAGCTTTCCTTACCAGCCTGTCAATTCGCCCCGCATCCTTCTTCCTTGTGCTTCCTCCCCAGCATACTACTGCATAGAAGAGGACGCGGGCAACAACAGACTGGTAGAACATCCTGAGGAGCTTGCTGCACACATTGAAGGACCGCAACCTTCAATTCAACTCGGTGTTGTAGCAGAAGTCAGATGTGTACAGGGTGAACAGGACTGGAGAGAGCAGTTCCCTGTGGTGCTCCGGTGCTGCTGATCACAGTGTCAGAGAGACAGTTCTTCAGTCTGACGAACTGTGGTCGCTCGGTCAGGTAATCTGTAATCCAGGTTACCAGGTTAGCGTCCACACCCATCTGCAAGAGCTTGTCTCCCAATCTGAGGGGTTGGATGGAGTTAAAAGCACTTGAGAAATCAAAAAACATGATTCTCACAGCACTTTTCCCCTTGTCTAGGTGGGAATGTGTCCTGTGTAGAAGATAAGTGATGGCATCGTCCACGCCCACTTTCTCCTGGTATGCAAACTGTAACGGGTCTAGTGCATGGCGTACCTGGGGTCTGAGCATGGTACGCCATGCACTAGACCAATCGCTCCATTGTCTTCATCACATGTGATGTAAGAGCGACAGGTCTGTAGTCATTAAGCTCACTAGGGTGTGGCTTCTTAGGGACAGGGGTAAGACATGATGTCTTCCACAGTGTTGAAACTTGTCCAAGGCGTAGGCTCAAATTGAAAATGTGCTTCAGTGGCTCCCCCAGTTCAGCAGCACAGGCCTTGAGTAGCCTTGGACACAGTCTGTCAGGCCCCGCTGCTTTATTGCTGCACAATTTCTTTAGTTGGGCTGTCACTTGATCTGTTGTAATGGTGAGGGGTGTAAGGGGATGGCGAGGGGGGGGGTGCATCTGGGATCTGTGTATATGATGGCCGTTGACTGAGGTCGTTGTCACCTCATTGTTCGTGATCGCCATGTGGGGGAGGGGTGCAAAATCCAGTGATGGTGGGGGTACGATAGCCTGTGATGATGGAGGTGAGTGTTGCACTGGTATTGAGGGGGTGTGGGGGTAGGGGCTAGGGGATGGTGGACAGACCACCGCCATTGGAGCTGGAGCAGGGCAGTCAAACCTGTTGTAGAAGTGGTTCAACTGGTTCGCCCTGTCCAGGTCCCCCTCCACAGAGCTGCTGCTCTTCTTCAGGCCAGTGATAACCTTCATGCAGTCCCATGTCTCCTTCAAGTTGTTTTCCTGCAACTTCTGTTCCACCTTCCTTCTGTAGTCCTCCTTAGCCTCCTTCAGCTTGAATTTGAGTTACCCTTGCACGCGCCTCAGCTCTGCCATGTCCCCCTCTCTGAATGCCATCTTTTTCCTGTTAAGAAGGGTCTTGACATTGCTGGTTATCCAAGGCTTGTTGTTGGGAAAGCAGCATACAGTTCTGGTGGGAACAACAATGTCCATGCAGAAGTTCAGGTAGTCAGTTGTGCACTGTGTGACCTCCTCTAAGTCCTCTCCATTCTGTAACACACACTACGCGTCTGCAACGCCTTTAGGTGTCCACTTCCTTAAGGTGCGTGTGGCAACTGGTAGCCTCTGTACTTTGGGCTTGTACATTGGCTGGAGATGAATGAGGTTGTGGTCTGACTTTCCCAGTGGGGGGAGGGGGTTTGCGCTGTATGCATCACTCACGTTTGCATACATGAGGTCTATTGTCCTGTTTTTCCCTGTAGGGCAGTCAACATACTGGTAGAAATTCGTGAGTGTGGAATCCAGTGTTATGTGATTGAAGTCGCCAGAGATCACAAAAAAGGCGTCAGTGTGTTGGGTTTGAAGCCTTGCGATTGTGGAGTGAATGACGTCACACACTGTATCCGGGAGAGCTCGAGGTGGAACGTAAACACAGACAGCAATTGCGTGCGAGAACTCCCTCGGCATGTAGTACGGACGGAGACTAACCGCTGATAACTCCACATCCTTACAGCATACAGTCTCCTTCACTGTAACATGTCCGGGATTGCTCCATCTATTGTTAATGTACAGCACCAGTCCACCTCCCTTCTTTTTGCCAGAAAGTTTACAGTCTCTGTCCAAACGAGCTACACTGAAGCCGGGCAGCTCAACGTTAGAAGTGGGGATATGGCCTGTTAGCCATGTCTCCGTAAAGCATAACAAACTACATTCCCTGTACAACTTCACTTTTTCTTATGTGTTTCTCGTGTTTAACGGCTCCTACACACAGCTGCGTGCGTTGCGTTGCTGGAGACGCATCCCATTCACTTTACATGCTCACGTCATCTGTTGCCGAACTGAATTGTGGGTCCGTTGCGTTGCGTTTCTCCCGTAGCTCGCGTTGAGAAGTTCAGCTGGTGCTGCACCGACAGACGGCACCGGCCAATCAAGCCAATCGACGGACGGCACCAACCAATCAAATTACGGTTATACTTCAAGTCATTTGCATAGCTACCGTCGGGAACACCCACTGGCATGCGTTGACGGAACGCAACTGTGTGTAGGAGCCGTAATCGCGTGTAATACCACGTCCATTACAGACACTATCATCACTATTACTACTGGCACCTACAGCTATGTTGGGCAGAGGGTCGAAATAAGCATGGTATGCTTAGTGAACACTGTCGCAAAGACGCCAAGACGCACCTCCATTCACAGACGCTCCGTGACCATCACTGCCAATAGACGATCGATCATATCCACCAAAATGCAGATTTTATCCTTTAGAATCAGAATAGGTGAATAAAAGACCCGATACTTCATCACACGTGAACTTTTTTTTTTTAACATTTGGTGTATTTATGCTTCAATTTGTGCAAAACTATGGCTCGCATCGCTTCCGCGTTATTGAGGAAATGCACGCCTTCTTCGTGTGTTTCTCGCATGTTTCTCGTGTGCTTCCTGAAAAAGGTTGAGCTTGAATCGCAGCTCTGGGTGTCTGCCAACTAGAGGTGGAGAGTACAAATGAGATTTGTCCCCGTACATGGATCTATGGTCTGTTTTAATCAGTGACGTTGTTTGTCGCAATTTTGCGACTTTGGCGGGTGGACCAATGGCATGCATCCTGGAGAATTCTCTGCTAGTTGGTGTAAAGCAGTGGCTCTCAAACTTTTTCTGTCATTGAATTTTCAAACCCCATCAAAAAATGGTTCCATGTTGCATTTCCTGTCTTGGTCCGATCGATAGATAGATAGATCGATAGATAGATACTGTATTGATTCCCAAGGGGAAATTCAAGGTCCCAGTAGTAGCTTAAGACATCACACACAACATAGCCTACACAGTAATATTGAATTCATATGTCGGTCCTATGTTTGTGTGTGGCTTGTTTTGAATCTATGATCTTGTCAAAAAAAAGAAGCATTAAAGATTAACAACAACAAAATTCCTCCTGTTCATCGGGCCCCACCTCTATTCCCCACTAGTGGGGCCCGCCCCACACTTTGATAACCCTGTGATGTGTTGGGGTCCACACCATCAGATTCAGCATCTCTCAGAACAATGACGAATGAATAGCAATAGGCCTACACAGCATAATTGAATAATTCTCAATCTCAGCCATAGGAGCCGGATAGTCAGATTCACTGTGCGAGATGTGATGAGAGAAATCAATGAGGTTGATACTTGCAGGTAGCCTACTGGTGCTATCCAAAACAAAAGGGGGGAATTCAAAAATAATGTTGTCAGTGTGAAAAAAAGATGAGATGAGTGTGAAAATCAGTCCACTCAATCAAATATAGCCTATAGGCTACTGAAATAGACCTAAATTAAAAATTGAATTAGGGATTCCATTTGGTTACACTTGTAGGAAGGCTGTGCCCTTGAAAATCAGGTATTTAAGAAAATTATAGTCTACTTGCAAAAGGTAACTTATTTACTGTTAATTAATTTCAGACTAACCTCTTCATTGTTTACAGGCATACAGAATGGATGATCTATTAAAAACTCAGGTGATGGTTTTTGCTGTAAGGTTGAGCACTCTGACACTCTCATCCCATTACAGGCTTGAAATTGTATTTTTTTTGGTTTAATGCTGAGCCAGGTTGCAGTGAATAGCCTAGACTAAAAACTGTGAAATATACTAAGACTGTGAAATAGACTAAACGTTCAGATACTAGGATTAGTTAATATCAATCGTGTAGTCAGTTAATAGACAGATTTTAGACAACTGAACTTGATGAGACATAGGCATGACAATTTACGACATTCAATGAAATTTTCACTTCATTTGTACTTTGTCATGTCCAAAGAGACAAAGAAACATTTCCAAACATAAATGAGATTAGGTGCACATTGACAATACCGTCTTGCTATTTCATAGCGACTGAAATCTGCCGTTTAGGTTACATGTGGATATTTCCCCTGAATTGTTAGAATCACTTAAAGCGCCTAATATAATTTATAGATCAATGAACTTCATTCCCCTCAAAAATGTTGCAGGGTCAATCAAGTCAAATTTCAAGATGTGTCACAACATGAGTTTCAATTCACTGAGGCATCAGCAAGCAGTGTGCCACAGTGCCACTCTGTGGATTTTCAGTGTAAGTGCACATGAATTATCAAGTAAAGTGAAGATGACCTGCAAGGATCAATGTTGATCAATTACAGAAGTGATGCTCAACAAAACTGTCCTATATGTATTTTTTATTTTCATTTAGCCTTTTACAAATACTTTCCAGGGCTGCCAACTTCTAGCTTGGAGTAAGATTTGTTATATATATATATATATATATGTGTCCATGTGGGAGCCTGGAGGAAATAGCTGTGATACAGTAGTGCCTAACTTTTTGCTGACTTAGAACCAATTGTCAAATTCCAAAATCCAATCTGTGATTTCTGTGTAGCCTACCTTAGCCTACTCTCCTTGTGAAGTATATTTAGTTGTTCAAATGCATATTTATTTTTCATTTGTTTACTAAAACAGGGTTTTTTTTGCCTCAGGACATTATTCAGTTAAACCACTTTTATTAAAGCATTATTCAAAAGCAGTGGTTCTATCCTGCATGTTTCAGATATCCACTTGCTACAACATACCTGATACAAATAATCAGCTTATCATCAAGCAGCTGCAGCATTTAATAACCAGTTTTGAGAACATTGAGTGATGATGGCTATAGTTGAGAAATACAATGAACTTGCACAAAATGTGTGGGCATTTGTGTGTGTCTGGTGGTTGAAGTAAGCTGTGTGTGTGTGGTGTAATTGGATACTTTCTATTGTAATTTAAAGGAGATGGCCTTGACACTGAGCATGCCTGTGGTTGAAGGTGAAGATGCTGATTGCATGAAAGACGATGTTCCACACTTACCCTGTTGTTTGTTCAACATGAGAGATGTTAAATTCTTAGATCTATAGGCAGAGGATTTCACACAGCGGCCAATCAAGAACCAAGCCTATAAAAACAAAATCAATTGCCTCCTATTGAGTCTATGTGGAATGAATTACGCTGTACCTTTGATGTGTGTTTGCGAGAAAGAGTATGTGCATGTGAGACAATATCCTCTTCCAGCAACCCTTCGCTCAACACCACCATCTACAGGCCAATGAGTGTACAGTCGCTAAATGTACACATAACTTAATTTTTTTAGACCCCTCCATGGATGAAATTCTATGAAACTTGGCATACCCCCAGAGAATGCCAGGTTAATCATACACATAACATTTAGTGCAGTTCTGAACATCTTAACTGAAGATAGGGGTGATTAAAGCAGAATGATATTACATTTTCATTTTTTACCGGTGTAAGGCCCGTCTTTTGCCCAAACCTTATGCATTTCTAAAGAATGCCTTTTTGCATTCAATTTACATGTGTGGATGCCTGTGTTTGATCTGTATTGTCTTAGCTGGCCATGGCCAAAGATCCCCAACACCCGCTCATGCATAAAGTGTGACCATTTGTTCCTTGTTCTGGCCCCACTACTGAGAGATAGCTCAGTCCTGGGCCTACTTGATATCTTTTGGTGAGATAGGCCAACCTCATTATCATACAGTATTGCTCTGTAAATATGTGTTGTGAATAATACATTCATGTTTGGTCTTGAATTAATACTTGTAATGTGGGCAACAGTCTGATTATGGTTTTGGTACAATTGAATGTATCTGTGTATAGTTGTAGATTAAGAATTAAACTGTAGCATAAAGTTGTGATATCCACCTGGGCCACACCCATCCACCTCAGACAACAAAGGCTCTGATGAGTCGGGGGTGGCCCAAGTGAATGATAAAAGTGGAGGCTCTGGTCCTCCAGGCTCTTCTCTTCTTCTGTCTTCTTTCCCATCTTGGGGTTTCTTTTCCCATCTTCTCCTCTTTTCCATCTTGGACCTCTTCTCTGGGTCTCTCTCTTTTTCCCCTTTCTCTCTCCCCCTTTCCTATCTCTGGGTTTGTATTGTTTTATCTGGTGTATCAGTTATCTCTAACTTGTCAAGTTTACCTCTGTGAATTGGTTAAGTTTCCTTTATTAACATTTGCTTCTTTGTTACAGTAGACTATGTACGTTTACTTGTACATTCAACTGAAGTGATATGGGTTACATTTACCTTTAAGACTTAATGTCTATTAAATTGTTCATTTGCCTACCAATCGGACAACTTCAATTCTCGTAGTGTGCCATGTCATTCTCCTCCATAGCTGATAAACTAGTTACTTGGTAATTGATTGGTGATACAAATTATTAATCAAATGGAGTCAGATGAACGAGTATGTAATAACATCATTGCCATTTAACTCTTCACCCTACTTGTCCACACAAGCTCCTTTAAGTGATGATATAGCTCGACGTCTCTATCTTTCCGAGGCTATATATATATCATTTCTGAAGGCGTTCTTCTTACACCGGGTAGCCCCCAGGGACCAAACAAAACATTTCCGTAAAAGTCACCAAATTTCATGTGCCCCGGTGTTTCGGTGTTCGGTGACCAAAAATTCAGGTAGTAGATGACAGGAAAAAAAAAAAAAAAAACTTTGACAATCCCTATATGACCCTATATGACCGCTTCGCTAGCGGCGGTCATAAAAAGTGGTTCACTTGGCAGAGCCTGTTGAAAACTTTTGAGCAGGCCATATTAGCCTAGGCTATAGCCTATTTGTTACCGTGGCTTTTGTTGAGAAACAAATAGTTTGCAACAGAATACGATGAACTTGAATCAAACATTCTTTAGAACTAAGCTGATCAACCGTCTGCCATTTTCCTTGACAGCGGTCTGTTGTACTTAGCAACGGTCTGTTATCGAGAAATAGCAACCCACTGAACGTTGGGAAGGCCCAGAGCCTTATAGATCAGAGAGTTGCGACAATGGGTGTTCAAAATTCGTTAAGGTCACGTGGTTCATGTAAACTTTAAAGAGTTCCCGGAAGTGATTGACAATGGATTAGAATGCATTAAATAGGCTACTGTTCAATGATAGACAGAGCCACGATTTTACGTAATTGACAGTCAATAAATGCATTGATATACAATATTTATAACACAGTGTAATTATTGTGTAAACTGTGTAGTTATCCTACCATTACAACAATATTAAATTAAATTCCAGACCTTATATCGTAGCCTGCTAAATATAGGAAGGTGACCTTTTTTTCTCCCTTTTACGTATGTGTCACTTAATATTAGGCCTAATTTCTGTACAAAACCAAGACGGGAGATTCTTTAGAAAACGCAATTGCACCCACCCAAGTGTATCTAAATTATCGTTATAAAAAAAATGACCTTGTACAGTAACTCGAAAAGCTGTAAACAGTTTTTTGAGACTGTGTGTAGCCTACAAAAGAGCATGGAGCTCCAGTGAAATTTTTATTTTGCAACTAGAAACTGTAACACAGCTAGTCTAACATTAACTTGTTTGAGTTTTCTCCCCAGCGTTTGGTAGTCACTGATCTGAGCTAATGAGCGAATTACCTGAAGTAGCCTATCGTCGCGGAAGAATAAAAATAAGTTTTTTAACATCTCTCCAGTGTAATGGTGGGCATGTTAAGTTAACCGTGGCATTACCTACACACTAATCCCATGGTAATGCGAGTGATCGTAATAAAATATAAAACGTGACATGTAGGCTAAGTCCTTCGATAAATAACCAGGCTATGAACTCAAACATGAACAGCATTGGTCATCGTTTGTCATTCACCGTGCTGTGAACAGCATTACGATGCTAGGCTAAAGAGCTTGAGATTCAGACAGGTTAGCACCTGGGAATGGTTGTGCATCGTGTCAGAAAATAGCAATTTGATCAGTGATCATGCATCATATGAGCGCAAGCTTGGTTTGAAACTTTTTGGAGATGGGGATTTTACACGATCCTTCATCACTGGGCTAGTGTGCCCTGCTGTGTTAATATGACCGTGCTGATGCTAACAGCTGCAGCTCCCTTAAATCTAGGTTCTCATGCATATTAGGCTAGCTTTTGCCAATGAAAATGAATGCAAAATAATAATAAAAAAAACAGCCCTGCTCCTAACTGAAGAAACGTTTACGTTACCAACAATGTTAACAACAAACTCAGCTTCACTGCTGCAAGTAGGCCTACAAAGTTGGCTGTAAATATGCTTCGCCATATTTAACGAACCAGCTAGCTTTGTGATAACAAAATCTTACCTTTTATGTGTTTAGTCCACTGAAAGTTATCCACATATCAAACGATTAAATCCACAGTTATGAAGGAACTGTTTTGGGGAGGCAGTTGCACTTTATCCCATTTTTGCTGCCCTTTTTAAAATTAAACCACTTAAATCCATAGCCTAGATGAGCATTGCACATAACGTTACAACTATGATGACATGATAAAGCTAAATGCCCAAAACACATCACGTCATAAAAGTTGTAGGCTACAAATGCAAAAACATGACAGCTTGTTCGTGGTGTAGCCTAGTGCTGCCTAATGGGATAGGCAGGTTTATCTTGTATTAGGTTATATTATGTGTGGCAAATGTATTGGGCTTTAGCCTCTTTTAATTTATTTCATAAGATCTGATAAAAACTGAGCAGCAGAAAAGCTGTCATAGTCGATACATAAATAGTTTATTATTATAAATAGGTTATTAATACTATTACTTTACTACTTTATTACTGTTATTATTATTATTATTTGGATGAGCCAATAATGTAAATCTGAGTCTGAAATGTTGGCTACAAACAGTATACTGCTGTAACTGTACTGCTGCTATTATTTATTGTTAACTTCTGGGAACTATTTGAGGCTTCCATTAGCCGCCATTGTTGGAAAAAAATGGAACATTAGCGTCAATGGAGTTGTCGCAACTCTATCTATATGGCTCTGGGAAGGCCCATTTAAGTGAATGGAACATTCTATTTCCCGATAATGACCAGCGTTCTATGCGCTGATTTGCAAAAACTTTAATCTAAATCTGAACATTGGATAAAACCAGGTTTAAAATAACTTTTTCATTGTGTTGACATAGGCCTAGGGTATTAGATGAGAAGTCTTTGACATAGGGCATTATGGATATCTCTAAGTTATTCAGTAAATCAGAAAATACTGACAATAGGAACACCCAGAGCCGTATACCTTTATATGGCTCTGGGAACACAATACATGGATTTCTATGCAACGTCACGAACCAAGTACGCAACCAAGAGGCAGAAAGCACCATAGAACAGCATAGAGTAATGCAAAAGAGCAAAAGAATAAAATGATTTTTTGTGCTAAAAACTGTACCAATTCGAAATCATGATGGTTAGAGAATGTTAAATATGTTCAATATCCCTAACGGAATGCATGTCTTCGCCAAAAATGACAAAATACGATGTTATATTAATAATGCAAATGAACGGCAAACTTTGAAATATAGTCTGAAATGAGATGTTATTATCATTAAGACAACAGGGGTATACAATAAAATCCGATTGTAGCTTACAGCAGCCGACTATTTAGGGTAAGTTTATAACGTTGTGGACGGCCACCAAGCGTCTTCTGCCACATGGCTGCGTGCGCATCTAGTTTTGTTGGTAAACGGGAAACCCGTGTATAGTTTATTTTACTGTCTATGGTGTATAGGCGCAGCAGCACAATGATATCACGCAGCACCTGAAAATAGCCCCCGTAGGCTAACTTCCAGCAGCAAGGTTGAGCTGCAGCAGATTAATTGGTTAGTGATTCCGCCTGAATGAGCAATGAGGTAGAGGTCTGCACTCCCGCGGTAAACCCGCGGGTCCTGGCGCAAAAGAGTGCGGCGCGGGACAACTTTTGAAAGCTCTTTGCGGGAGCGGGCGGGATGAGAGAGGTGCGTTCGAAGGTGCGGGACAAACTGATGATTCACTGCACTCCCGCAAATTAAATATGTGCGTAAAATTAAATATGGAAATGATGAAAAGTAGTGTTAATATAGTTAAGCTGGATGTTCTGTTAGGCAGCATTAAAAAAACGGGGTTTAAGCATAACTGACGGATAGTAGCCTAAGCCTATATTGTCGTTTACGTGGGTTCAATTTGTTCCTGCTGCTCATTGTCAAAACTCGAAATCGAAAGCATGACAGAGGAAGAGGGTACCAGACTAGGCCTACTTCAGTTGTTAGTCTACATTCAGAACCAAGAACCAAGAAACTGACATCTGGAGTCTTTCTCAGGTGTGTGTGCTCCTTCCGTGAGACAGAAATGGAAAAAATGAAAAATGAAAAAATGAAATCTCTCCTGCATGCGGGCTTTAGCGGGCGGGAGCGGGACATCATGTTACAGATGCGGGTGGGAGCGGGACTAAAAATGACACATTAATGCGGGAGCGGGCAGGAGCGGGACAGAATATTGCGGGAGCGGGACTGAAAAATCAGTCCCGCAGACCTCTACAATGAGGGTATAGTTCCATGTCAAATCAGCATAAAAAAAACCGCCACATTTCATTTTCTGTTGGTCTTATTACACTTTCTAACTTGAGAGGAGACAAGTTTTAAATAGGAAAATTACCGGATATCTTAGTCACTTTTAAACGTGATGCTAGCAGGCGAGATGCTAATGGTCTAATCCGATTCAATGATCTATGCTAGCCTGGAGCTAAAATTGGTATCGCCAGATTCAGGGAACAGTAAAAACCAATTGTTTGAAGGGAAGGTGGAAAATGACTGATGGTGGATAATGACCAAATGTTGGAATTTCCCTTTAAGGTGTTGGGAGGGAGGTTTACTTACTGCACAGCTATGTAACTGACTACTTTTAGCCTACACTGCCCTCTTTTAGGTGATGTACTTTAGCTCTTTACTACTGTTCTAGTTTGCATAAAATATACATTTATTTTTTTATTCTTTATCGCAGTAATAGGCCTAGTCTATGCTCAGAGCCTAACCTAGTCATTCAAAAATAAAATATTAATTTTAAAGTATTGATCCTATGCATTAAAATACTAATACACAAAGGTCAGTCTGACTAATTAAAAACAAAAAAAAAAAAAAAAAAAAAAAATCCAGTCTTGATTCCACTCAACTGAAATATTTAAATTCCCATCCCTAGTTGACATAGTATTTATACTTGGATATTAAAGTGAGAGTTTTTAGTTTGGTAGAGTTCACAGTCATGGAGCCTGAAACGGAGGAATGCTACTTCTGTTGGAAATTCAACTGCCATTTGAAGGATTCATTGATTCGTTACTGAGCCCAACCAGTCTATCAGAAAATTTCAAACTTGCACCAGACTGCACTAGAGGAAACGTGTACATATTCAGAATTATTACAGGAGATATCTGAAATTATGAATTCATTATTTGACATAGAAAAGGGTTACATTTTTTTTCCCAATTTGAATGCATGAAGTATTGTCTGAATAACTATCACACAGAACACTGTATTTTAGTACATTTTATTTGAGTTGATTTGCATTTGATATGAGTAGGCCTACTCACCTTGAAATTAGAGGTATTTCCTATTTTGTTTTTCATAATTTTGGCACATTGAACTTTTACATTAAACTACAGAAAACTTGTAATACATTTCTTTCATATTAATGTAAGTTAACAACTGGGGAAGTTTCATAGTGATATCTGCTAATTAAATGGTTTACCCTATTCAGCTGAAGAGTCTCGCCTTATATTCAGCACATTGAACAAGGGTTAATATATGAAATTGCTCAAGGGATATCACTAGGCACCCTCCTAAATCTTTAAGAGCTACCCCTAGTCTACAAGATTCAGCAAAAAAAAACAGGTCTGACCCCATGGTTGCTGGACTAGATACAAAACACATCGCTGAACAGACATCTTTCTAGAATTGCTAAAGCAGATTATCATCAGTCAGAGTTCAAAATTAGAGCAAAAAACAATCCAGAACAATTTATTGTAAGTAGCCTAATAAGTAATTCCACACAGAGCTATGCAGCAACAACATCTCATTTGAATAAAAATAAAGGAAAAACTGAAATCAAATTAAAATTACTTTTGTCTCATTTCCTGATATCTGACTTTTCTGGTAGCCCACACAACAAAATACAAAAAAAAATAGTAAAATATATTCAGTTATTAATACAAAAATATATTTCTGTAACATAAGACAAACCAACATTTGTAAATCAGGTAAGTTATTCCTACCAGTAAAAGTATTGTTACAAAATGCTGTAATGTGCAGACTACCAATAAACATAACCTTGCAAAATTACACAACTTTCAGAAAATGTTCAGAAATAAACAAATGTGGGGGACACACAATTGATAAAATCACAACATATTGGAACAGTGCCCCACACAGTGCAGGGGGTATTCAAGAATATGCTTTAGTGATAAAGCTGGCTAAGTAAACTCAGAGTAAGTTGTAAACCTCTTAATAGAAGAGCCCTATGGTTTCATTCTCCTTCAAACAAAGCCAGAACCCATCCTTCAGGAAGTTTACCATTTGACTTAACTTAGCCAGGTTTATCACTAACATGTTGTTGAAACACTCCTCTGGTTGTATATGGAGAGGCGCCTTTCAATCGCTCTCGCTCCCACTCTCTGAGGTCACGTAACAGCCATCTTCTCCCGTGTTGGCCTCAAACCAGTGTCCTGAATGCGCAGGTGCACATACTGTACACACACAGATAGACAGACAGACAATATAAAGGTTAGGATTTCTTATAGCTGCAAATGGGCAATTCTTTCACACAAACATACGGGCATTTGTGGGCATTTTGAGGGCGCTTTTGGGAGGTAACCAGTAGTGTTGCACGGTGTATCGATACTAAAAAGGTATCACAATGCCTTCACGCAAAAAACGATACGATTTCCGACGTTTTTAGAATCGATACTTTGTTACAATAATAACGTTCTGTGTCTGTGTGAACTGCTGCTCTTACTGCTCCTTGCATGCATCTAGGCAAGTGGGCGTGTCAAGCAGGCAGCTCTGAGTGAGTGAGTGCGCAGGCAACGTCAACATAGTTCTTTGCCGACAGTCCTCGGCCTTGTGGATAAAACAAAAGGTGAAATCTGGAATTATTTCGGATACATCGCGAATAGTGAAGGCAAGCCATCAGGTACACAGAGGCCCGTTTGTAAAATATGTTTCAAAGTCATTTAAAAGCAGTAGGCTACGCATGGAACTTGGCTAAACACCTCGCAGACATATCCCAACATTTTTAAAGAGTTCAAAGAACAACAGGTTAACGAACATGCTATAGAAAACACGACTACATGGTTAGTGCCAAGTTCTTTTCTTCTGTTTTAGTCTAGCCTAAGTGAAACGAGTATGGTTTTACTCGAGCAAGGAGTGAGTTGTTCAAAACCTTTCTTTTAGTAAACTCTGTGTACACCAAAAATGTTCTCAATGCTCGAATTATGTGTAGAGACACTGATGATACTTCGATCAAAGTTTCATGTTGTGTCGAGCCTTCTTAGTGTTTCAAAAATAGCAATTTTGGCGCCATTGTATCAAAAAAGTAGTGGCCCTATAGGATTCCCATTCAAAAGGTAATTTCACCCGAAAACGAGAACGCATACAAGCTTAAAGGATAATTCCGGTGTGATTTTGACCTAAAGTATCTTGAAACATGATAGAGTGTGAACGTATGTCTCATAGCTCACCTCAGCTTGTCCCCTGCACTCAGAAATCTGGCACTAGTTAGCCAATGCTACCAACAGGGTTTAAATCCGTGGAAATGCATGGATTCAGTTGCTTCCAGTAGCAGCAACTGGAATCCATGCATTTCCACTGAATTATTTTTGGAATCTGATCCCTTATCATATCTGTTCATTCGCACTCGTTGCTCGACTTATCGTGACTAAATTCAAGATGGCGTTGAACGGTAAAATTCCTTACGGTACTGTCTGTATAAATCGCCTTGTAAATAAACTACCAGTGCTTTTTCAAAGTTCTCCATGTCTCGTTTTAAATGTCAAGGCCCTCGGAAGTCTACCAATGAAGTACGGAGCTACTTTGAGCCTCGTAAATGGTGTAAAACAGTGATTTATTTTCATGGCTAGGCCGATGCCCGAGGCACCACAACAAAACCCTGTTGGTAGCATTGGCTAACTAGCGGCAGATTTCTGAGTACAGGGGACAAGCCGAGGTGAGCTATGAGACATACGTTCACACTCGGTATCATGTTTCAACACACTTTAGGTCAATATCACACCGGAATTCTCCTTTAAAAGTGGCACTTTTGACTTACTTATGCATTTATATGAAAGTTTGACTTGGGTACATTCACAAAACACCATATGATGCATTTTGGCAAGAGTTACGGAGATGAAACGTGTGACTGTTTGCTGATAAGATGCACGCTTGCTTGTTATGGGCGTGATGCAGAGAAACTTCTCTGTATGACGAAACACCGGTTGTTGGTGATTGGTTCAAAGCTGTTCAAAGGAACTCCAATGATTTTAAACCTCAAACTATGGATCCAGGCCAGACTCTCTCTGCGAAGTCAGAGAGTCTGGTTTCCAGGCTAGACGATGACGTCTTTAGAGCCCCAAACATATCGGAAATGTCAAAATGTTAAGTTATTCCAGTCTAGATTTTTTGACATTAATCATTCCTGTGATGTATTTCTATTGTCTATCCAAAGTAAAGTGCCTGTTCTAAAGTTAACTGATGGTCAAATCAACCAAAAATCCAATATTGTTTACACCTCCAAGTGGCCTGTGACGTAAGTTTGTGTGACAGAACAGACAGTGTCTCTGATCGAACCATAAACAATTCAGTCAATCAACACACTGCCTCAGGATCATGGAAGGGAGGGGGTGTAATTTGATTGGCTGAAATATCAACCTTTCACCAGAATTGCAGGCTGTATCTACAGTAGTGTGTTTTTATTGGGGATGGAGCATCAATTTAAAGAGGATTTCTAAATTATATCAGTAGTTGTACATCTAAGATCCTAATCACACTTTGTTTTTAAGGCATTTTTGGTCTGGTCCAATTTTTGGTCGGACAGTGCTAGACACAAGCACAAGGATGACCACCAAGATGCATCGTGTAACCGCAAATGCATCTCCAACAAGGACACTACTAGAGGAGGTGATATAGGCGGTAACATAATTTAAGGGGTCCTCCTGCAACTCCAGTCATTTCTTTGCCAATTTCTCACTTGTTGTTGCATTTTTCTCTACAGAGCTCCCCCTACAGCTTTGGGGTGCATATTTCACAACCGTCTTTTTGGTCTTTTCGCTGGCTCTGCCATGATGAACATCTAAAAAATGAAGTCATCTAATAGCTAGCCGGCATGGCTTATCGGTGCCTCAGGGGGGCGTGTGTATGTCCAGAAAATGTTAAGCATTTTGTGTCATTCTCATTCTCGCTTCTCACAGGACTTCCTGATTCAGACACTGCCAGGACGCTAGTGCAGATCTTGCAACAGGGAAAGCCACCATTCTCGCCACAACAGATCATTTAACCATTACAATGATTTCTAAACTGTTTTCATTAAGTTGAACATGATGCATAGGGGGCCTTTAAACAGAAGGGGACACCAACATATCTGACTGTCCATCTTCAAGATGTGTAATCTGATGTGTAATGTGTGTAATCTGATGTGTAATGTGTGTAATGTGTGTAATCTGATTGCCCAAGACGGATAAAACCAAGTGTAAACAAGGCCCAATGTAACTATTCATAGCCTTAGTTAGGCATGTCATATTCGAACGCATGTCATGTCATACGCAACCTATTAACAATCACCGGTAGTCCAGCTGCGGAGAACACCCCATCGGATGGTACAGAAGTCGCAGGCACACTCAGGTAGGAGATTGCTAACTTTGCCAGGTGCGGATATTTTTTCTAGTTGGCCTTGTACTGTCATGGGGTAAGCGACTAAGCGTTCATTGGTGGGCATATGTCTTGGCAGTATTGCAAGAGTTCGGTTCTGCAGAGTTAACCGTCATGAGGTCATGACAATGCTCTTCGTCTGTTGTTTGTTTAATATGTGCCTAGATCGGGCAGTAGCCTAGGGGGTTTCACTCACGTCAGCAACAGGGAAGTACCCTGCTGTGAGATCTATGACAGTTGGCACGGCGTGAATTATGTAGCCTATAGCCTAACACAGTGGTTTTCAAAGTGGGGGCCTCGAAGGGGTGCCAGGGGGGCCTCAGCAACTTGGAATGAAAAATAAAATCAACAAATAAATACATTTGAAAAATGTTAAATATACCTATTACTATGAGGGTTGTTATACAATGCCATTATAATAATTTTCCATGATAATGACTGGGAATAATAGTAGAGTGATAGCTCTCATATAGCAGAAAGCCCCAAATGCAATTTTTACACACTGTATGCTCCATCGCAAAGTGCTTACAAGTGGCTAAAATAGTTATTAGGATAAGCTTAATGTATTTTTACATTTGCCATATAGGCTATTGTCGATGGGTTTAATAACACATCAAGGGGGTCCTTGAACGGAACCTAGTGGTATTTGGGGGGCCTAGTCTTGGAAAAGTTTGGGAACCCCTGGCCTAACACATTGGAACTGCACGATAATAATGATATTGGAAAAAGCTATTTTAAGATTGAATTTCGCACGCAGTTTGACTATTCGAATATTTGAAGATCGCGACTCATCCCTAGTCTAGTTCTCACTCAATAAAGCAGAAAATCATCCATCTGAACATTTTGACCTCCCAGTCAAATCCAAAATCTCTTACCTGCTGTTGCGCTCAAGTCTTCCTCCTCCATGTGATCAAAGTCATAACTGACAAAGGCATTCTATAACCAGGGGGCAAAAAAGCAAAATATAATGTATAGAAAAATATAATGTATAGAACGCCGGTCATTATTGGGAAAATAAGTCCCGACAGGGCGAACTGGACCCCGACGCGCAGCGGAGGGATCTTGTTCCACCCTGAAGGGACTTATTTTCCCAATAATGACCGGCGTTCTATACATTATCCCGCTTATTACATGGCTAGCTTACTTGCCAAAATGAAATAATAAACTCCCCACGATATGACTTTAGCCTACATAGCCTAGCCTATGCCTATTTGTTACCGTTCATCGTGGCATTTGCTGAAACAAATACTTTGCAACACACGCTGAACTTGAATCAAACATTCTTTAGAACACAACTGATCAACAGTCTGCTTTCACTTTTGAATGAAGTTCCAGTCCTTGCGTAGTGATAGGAAATACCTGAATTAGAAGCACAAACTCCGTTGCCAGCGGTCATTATTTTTTTCAGAGGTCCTTTCCAAGGAAATAATGACCGCTAGAACTTTGGGAAATCCCATTCAAGAGCCGTGTAATAACAAGCAATATCATGCAATAATAAACATGACACATGGGCATACATCGATGACATTAAGAACAAGGGACACATTTATTTAAATCGTAATTATGCTTTAGCTCCTCATCAGGGCAGAAAGTAAATACTTTCATACTTAAAAAGCCACAGGGTAACCATGCATCACCTTCTGTTTTAGGAGACCTCTCCACTCTCCTTTCTCCTTTTTCACCAGTCTGATCTCAGGCTCGTTACACTTCATATCCCATGAGCACCTATCAGCATTGATGTCATTCTGTAGTTCCAAGGTGACGCGATAGTGCTTATTATTTGCATATGCACTATAAAGAAAACCATAACCATATCATCACTATGAACCCTTAACCAAAGGACTGTGACCGAAAAAGAAATGTGTTTGACAACAGTACTATGAGCAAAAAGTTCTGTATCTAGACAGAGTGGAAATAATTCATCTTGGTTTTGCTTTTTACAAACCTGTACACCATTCTGTCAGGGAAGAAGTTGCAGGTCTGCATCACAGGGTTCATGAGTTTAACCCGCAAGATAAGTACATCCTGTCTCTGAAACCACTTTATCTGTGGGTGACAACTACAAACAAAGTAGCAGTGACTGAAATAGTACCGGTAAATTAAAAGATATGAAGCATTTAGTACATCTAAATGGAATAAGAAGAGAAAGATGATGGTTTACCTTTGAGGACTGTCCACTTCAAGGGTTTTCTTCAAGTTGACATGAGGGCTGCCAACCTGCTCATCTTTTCCAGTAAAGGAAATATGTCACACTTGTCAGAGTGAAAGCACAACAACCACCATTAAACATGCACATATTTAGAAGTATAGTTATACTAAGCCCATACCAATTCCATTTTCGCTTTGTGTATTTACTGATGAAGTCCAGCTTTGGGGTGAAAATCCCTCCAATTCAACGTGCCTGTGGCAAGAAAGCTCTTCTCAGTACACAGTATAGATGATTTAAAGAGTTAAAGCATCATCTCAGAGGTTTCATACTTTTTTCCCACAACTTAAATGTCCAAATGATTTCATCAACAGAAAAATATACCAATTTTAGATAAAACTTTAAGAAGAAATGGCACTCAAAGAAAGTAAACCAGTCCTGTAAGAAACTCACTTCAGTGGTGGCATATCTCCACTGGGTGCTGAGCTGCCAATACCCCCAGATATGCAATCTGAACGCATGCCTTTAAGGCTGAAGAAATCAGCTGCCTCCAACTCCCTCTTAGGGGGTATGGTTGGCATTTCCAGCCCAGGAACAGGGCTCTCTTCTGGGTCCTTCATTCTATCAACCTGGGCATCATGTGCGGCAAGTTCTTTCAAATCCAGTGTGGCTTTTTCAGAGTGGTTATCAGAACTGCAATCACAAAGTTCATGTTCAGTTCCATGTTAATGGATGGATGAGACTGTAGGGCTGCTTAATTATGGCAAAAATCCTAATCACAATTATTTTGTTTATTTTTAAATCACAACTATTTAACATAAGTCATTGACTTTGGAAACATCCTGCATTTATTGAACTTTAAAGATAATGGGTAGTCCTGGGTAGACATACAGTGGGAAGGCGATGTGATCAGAAACCCTCTCGGGGGCTTCGAGAGCCTGCTTCAGCATGTTCAGGTGTTCAGTGTTGGCCACACCCATGCCTGTGGACAGCACCTCACTGTAGACATTATACTCGTTGATGAAGGTCTTCAGGAGAGGGGCAGGGATCCTCCGCACCTGTCAGGTTTAATGAATAGCAAACCACAAGGACAAGTGGACATCAACACCAATATACAAGTTATATACACTTGAAGTATGCTCTCATGTACCGTACTTTACATGCATAATGCACAAGGACAACACATAAAACATCATAACTGAATGATATTGATATCTATTATAAGGATTATAATGCTACCACCATTCCGCAATGAATACATTTCAGAGGAGGGGCTAATGAGAACTGGCCCCTCACCATGGGGTTGACCCAGACGGTGTTGCCCAGGCACATGACCACCTTCGCCTGGTGCCGCTTTCCTCTGATCTTCTGACTGATGGCCCTTGTCACCTATTAAAAAAAAGAAGAAAAACATCGATCAGATGTTATGGATGCACTGATCAACTGGCCAACTCACTTCACAACATATCAGGTCACTATGACACAAATAACATTTTCGATGCCTCAGCAATGTGATCTGATCTTATAACATTGTACACACACTGTCTTGGCCCACTCTAACTTCTGTCTAGCATTGTAATTCTGGTTTTAATATTTAGTCTAATGACAAACTGACTCCAACTCCCCTTGGACAAGTTAGCAACTTCTTCCTCATTTCTTATTTCTCAATTCTTCAAGCCAGTAAAACGTAAAACCATTTGACGCGGAAATTTGAGGAGAATGGCGGACCTTCGGATTCCAGTCCACCTCATTGTCGATGGGCCTGACCCCACACAGGATGATCTCCACTGCCTGGGGAGGAAAGTCGTGGAACGCAGGGGGCAACAGCAGCAGCTGGTGTGACTTCACTTCCTGTGTGCTCCCCTCATCCAGGAAGTGTACAACCGCACAGCTGAACAAGCGGTTGCCTTTATCTGGCAGGGACACCACACGCACCCTACGGCACAAAGACAAGAATGCTCACAAATGTCTCCAAAGACATCTTTTCAATCTTATACACATGTTCCTCACAACTCCTCTTGTTCTAGTGAAGGGCTCCTCAATCCTGCTCCTGCAATTCTATACTCCTTCCATGTACCCCTGATTAAAAACCAGGTCATTGTAACCATGAAGCCTTAAAAGAAAAAAATAAACCTGATAACCTGTGGATGACCTTAGTAAGAGCAGAGCAGTGGCGGCAGGGACCAGGCCTTGAGCAGTATTGCAGGGACCAGGCCTTGAGCAGTATTGCAGGGACCAGGCCTTGAGCAGTATTGAGAATCAATGGATTAACCTATTCATTCACAAAAATCCAATGTGAGCATTTGTGATCATGAAACATCCATTAAGGACGTCCAGTGGTACCTGTGGTACTTGTCCTCCTGCTGGATGGCGTACAGCTCCCCTTCCACCACCTCCGAGGCCCAGCGGAGCCCTGTGGCGTAGTGGGTAGCCACCTGGGCAGAGAGCTCGTCAAAGCCGGTTTCATCTGGGTGGACCAGGCGCCCATAGTACACAGTGGCACTCTTGATGAACAGAGGCACAACCTGTTGGCGTAAAGTGAATTTAGAAGAAAATGATTTTGTCAGTAAAGGATTTGTCTATACTACTAGTAAACTCTTTATAGCATTACTTGCAATAACTTACCACATTTAAGATAGTCAAGGACAACAGGCTTTTAAAAAAAAAAAAAAAAATCATGACTATAATCTCACATCTATTGCTGCAAAAAATAGGACTTTATTTTCATCATGTCCATGGCCCCTGAACTCACCCCAACCAATCCAGTCTCCAGATGCTTGGGATCGTCTTGAGTTTTGTCTAGAATATGTCTGTCAGGACACACTCCAGTATCCCTACATACAGGAAAACAAGGAGTAAAAAAATGTAAATACAACTTATATTATTGTACAAATATTTACATTAAGATTGACAGGAAATGAGTGGGAGCAAGGTGGGAGTAAACTGGTAGATGGCCACGGGTAGAAATTGGTGCCTGTGGGCACCAGGACCTATATATGGTCAGGATACTGGCGTTTGGGTCACAGTTCCCTCTATTTATACTAAATCAGCCAATTTCACCAATGACCAAGATGGATATTATACAAATCTGACTGTCTGATAGAGGAATTAACTGGGACAGAAATAGTGCGTTCACCTGCAGAAGCCAAGGCTCTTCAGGTAGCCACAGAGGGGCCTGTGTGCCTTCTGCTCCTCCCTGGCCATCTGGATGCCCTGGGCAAACTGGAGGAGCTCAGGGGGCAGCAGGGCATCGGTGCGCCTCAGGTAGCGGAGCACTCCGGACACGTGGCGCGCGTTCTTCTCCGTCAACAGCAGGATGGAGTTGGTGGCAGGAGGGTTGGAGGAGCTCTCAGGATGGTACTGCAGGGTGGATGAGAGAATAAGTGCACACACACACACACACACAGTTTGGTCTGCAACCAAATTTAGGTGTATACTGCCCTCTACAGTTAAATAGTGTCAAGTGTCGATGTTGCACTGTTCTGACCGCATTAGAACCCTTAGAGGACCCTTAGATGACCCTTTTGACATCACAAAATGTTCAAATTCAACCATTGCAAAAGGGGAGCCCTCCAAACCTTGTCAGAGAGGACTCTAAAGTTGGCAGACATGGAGAACAGACGACTGCCGAAAAGTTTGGGAGAGGTTGGAAAGCCATAATGCACAACACAGGTCGCATCATCAACTCCTAAGGCTTTCAGACACTTCTCAGTGGTAACTGATGAGAGAGAAGGAGGAAGAGGAGAAATATTTTCTCAAAATGCAAAAATAGAGACTATAAAATATACATACAAATTCATAGTATTAGCAAAAAGTATTAGCAAAACATAGTATTAGCAAAAAGCTTGCAGTATTGCAAATTATAAAATAGATAGGTCCGGTCAAAGTATTAATTTCTGACTTAACGAGAGGCATTCCATGAGGGGCGATCTCTCAGGACATCACCCCCCTCTAACTCTTGATAAACATCTAGAAAAACATCATCCCAAGAACGCAAATGGAACACCCAAATAATACCCACTACAAATGTGCAAGTACGCCAGGAGTCTGGCCCATACCCAGGATGATGTGAGTGCCCGCCCCGATGGCCTTACTCCAGCGCTCCATCACAAAGTCAAACTGGTGGGTCAAACCCTCATGAGCTTTCAGTGCTAGAGCTGAGGAGTTGACAACAGCCTACGGGAGGAACGGTCACCAAATTCAAAATCAGTGGTAGTTTCCATACTCCAGAATCTTCATGATCTCTCATACAAACACAAACACAGTCACACAGACCTTCAATAACTAGTGTTTATCAGTGTTTTGGGTTAGAAAAGTCAGTCATCAACTTTAGTGGTGGTAATTTGGATAGCAATTTTATGATCTCTCCCTCACCCAGACACCTTCTGCACTGTTGCTCGAATGTAAGACCTCAATAATGTTATTTTAATGCTTTTGGAAACATCATCCAATTTTTAAAAATGAGTTAATTCAATTGTTACAGTTACCACTGTAAAGCAAAGGAGTGCACTGGATTTATATAAATATAACTCAGGACAAAATGAGAGCATTGTTGCAAAACAGAATGTACCAAAATACATTTTATATTATTTTAATTATGTTGTGTTCATAATTGTTGGCTGTCATAATTGCTGATTAATTAATTAATTCATCCGATTGATTGCACAGCCCTAATTCAATGTAAGATTCACTGTGTTCAGCACCTCAAAAACCTGCTCCAGCTCGTCTATACTACTGGTGATGACCAGGGTCTTCTCGGGGGCGGAGGGGGAGAAGTCCAGAGCTCTGAGCATCACGGGGGTCTTCTCACAGTCCAGACACAACATGATCATCTAAGGGCAGCAAACACACACACACACACACACACACACACACACACACACACACACACACACACCAAATGATCTCTATTAACAGCCTTGCGAACCGACCCCAGAACATGTCTGCATCTCTGATCCATACGGGTCAATGAGAACCAATTAAAATGAAAAATGGAAGACGGACCCGAAAAGTTAAAATAGAAACAATTAGAATGGCAAACTGTAATCCTCATGCTGAAATAACAAGACTGTAAGTACCTGGTGCACGCCCCCATACAGGGCTGCCTCTTTAGGGACAGTGATGATGACAGTGGCGTCCCTCATGTAGTCTTTAACCAGGCCCTCCATCGGTGTGTTCCAGCCGCTGCCGACGGCAACCAGCTGCTGCGGAGTCCGTGATCGGTCAGTACTGGACACCAAACTCCGGAAGTGCTTCAACACCGCCTCCATCTTTAGAGGACGAGAGATGATTGGAATGGAATGAGAGAAAGAGAGAAAGAAAGAAAAAAGAAAGAGGGAAATGAGACTTGAGGACAAACGGACACGGACACACACACACAGGCTTGTTCATTTGAGATGAAGGAAAGAGGGAAATGAGACTTGAGGACACACACACACACACACACACAGGCTTGTTCATTTGAGATGAGGGAAAGAGGGAAATGAGACTTGAGGACACAGACACTCACAGGCTTGTTCATTTGAGATGAGGGAAATGGGAAATGAGACTTGAGGACACACACACACACACACTTGTTCATTTGAGATGAGGGAAAGAGGGAAATGAGACTTGAGGACACACACACACACACACTCACAGGCTTGTTCATTTGAGATGAGGGAAAGAGGGAAATGAGACTTGAGGACACACACACACACACACACACACACACAGGCTTGTTCATTTGAGATGCACATGTCTTTGTTTGCCATGACTTAGAATTTTGTATGCAAAGACTGCTTAAAGCAACACCAAAGAGTTTTTTGTACCTTAAAATAATGTTTCCAAAATCGTATCAGGGGTTCAGCAACTCGTAACAGGGTGAACGGCAATTCTGCATTCGCTTCGCAGCCCTCTATCGGCTATAACCGCACTATGTAAGTTTGCCAGATCCGGTAGCGGATCTGTAGTTCGATGGAATGAGATATAAGAAACTACAAATTTGACTTGCATCTGATGTCGCAATACATCGTACTTTTATAAGTCATGCAAAATATTCTACCTTGTCTGTGGACATCGTTATTTGCAAAGCCGGTGCTGGATAAACAAATAGCGTGCGTACGACAGAGGGAAAGTTCTTTGTTGTTGCTTTAAATGTTTTTTGTTTGTTTGTTTCTAGCTCCTGCTACAACCCAGACCACCTTCTGTATGCTTTACTGTTGGAAGTTCTAGAACTACTCCAGTGTATGAGTGACATTATGACTGGCGTCCCGGCCACACCTCTCCGGGCGCCCGAGTGTAGAGCATGTCCACCTCATCCATCACCAGGTGGCACAGGCGCAGAAACAGGCCACAGTTGGCCTCCAGCAGCCGCGCCAGCGTGAAGGGCGTTGTCACCAGCAGCTTACCTGAGACACACACACACACACAATATGAGTTCATATTATCTAGAATTGTTGTACAATAGCGATGGGCGATATGGCCAAAAATCCATTTTGCGATATATATTGCAGCCTCTTGCGATAGCCATTTCAGAACTTGTTACATAGACCCTAAGGAAAGACAAACTGCTAAATGTATTTTTTTAAAAGAAAGAAAGAAACTTAGTATGTATTTTTGAGAATATTTATTGTGCAAAACTGTTATTATACAACATAATGTTGCTGCTAAATAAAATTCAAGTACACTAGCTGCAGAGACTTTCAAAAAGAAAAAGCTTGGCAATGCTGGTATTCAGTGACATGTATCGTTTTGAGGTGGTAGAACAGATTACTCCACAGAAGGCAAACCTTTTGGCTCAAGGGCCACATTGGGTTTTGAAAATCGGCTGGCGGGCCAAATGTTTAATGTTTCAAATAATTTAAATGCTAGTAATGACAAAGTAATATCATCTTTAAATTTGATGCTGTTTATAAATAGCGCATTTGTGTACAAAGCATTGTGTCCACACCTTTAGTTCTCATAATGATCTTTGCTAAGTTTCTTAATATAAAAAAGGAAATAGCAATTATCAACAATGATAAGCCAGCTGGAACCTGCCGCTCTCTTTCTTTCCCTCTGGTGTGTGTAAACGTTCTCTAAGAAGAGTGAAAAGCAGTTTGCCGTAAAGATAACCACAACATCGTCTATCGCAGGGAAAATTGCGAGCAGCCTACGAAAACCAAATAAAATGCTTGGCTTGCCTGATTAAAGTGTGTGGCGGGCCGTAGTTTGCCTACCTCTGCTCTACAGGGTATAGTTTGCTGCTGCTCGTCGGACGGCTTAAAACCGAACCATGTCCAAATAATGGATGTTGCACTGGTCTTTTTCACCAGCACTTCCATTTCGCTTTCAGCCATGTTTACTGAAGATGCGTTGCAGCTCGTGGCTCTAAATTTCACGGGTAGATTGCATCATCAACATGCATATCGCGATAGAGATTTTAATTCTATTGCACTATCGTAGGTCAATTTTAATTTATTTATATCGCATTAGGGCTGTAACGATACACCAACCTCATGATTCGGTTTGTATCACGATTTTTGACCCACGGTTCGATATGAATCTCGATTTTTCTTTTTTTTCCTTTTTTTTTTTTTGGGGGGGGGGGGGGGGGGGGCATTTTATTAAATAACATTTTAATAGCCTCCCTTAGAACACCAGAGGATTACAATATAATATATCTTTTATTTTATATCCTGATATAAAAATATTTTTCTGAATGACTGATATTAATGACTGATATTTATGACAGCACACTTTATGCAGATTAGCCTATAGCCTAGGCCTACTATTTTTTATTACAACTCTACCTCTTTAATTCAGCTGTCTGGTTGAAGCCTGGAAATATTGTAAACAAAGTAGCATATAGCTTAGCCTATCATAGTCTACTGATTGGACTGTTCAGTTTCCCCATGGGTGTAAGTTTCAAGTAATACTTGTTCTCCTTGGGACAGGCCCTTTTGGGAAACGTTGGTATTGAGATGATCAGTCAACTTCAATGCAAGAGTTTTAAACAAATATGTGCAGCATGCTAATGATGCTAAGCGGATTTAATAGTAATTTAGCTAGTCGTCTATGCGTCCTTGCTTTCACGATTGTGAATGTTTTATTTAAGTCGCGTGTGTTCATTGAGCAGGAGAGGGAGTGAGAGGGAGGGAGCGAGAGAGAGCGGGGCAAGGAGAGGGGGTTTACTTCTACTGTTTGGTAAAGTTGCACACATAGTCTACAATGAAAGCAAGGTGAGGTATGAAATTATTATTTATTTATTTATTTGTTTTTGGACAACGTAGGCTACCGATAAGTAAAGCGGGAGTTGTGGGTTGCTTTTGCAGCCGCATAAGCTGCAAAGCACTGCGTGAAACACTAGAAAGGGTGTGTCGCGATTCTGCCTTTTCACACCGCGACACAGTATCGTGGATATGAATGTTGCGATTTCGGTTTCGAATCGTAAATCGTTACAGCCCTATATCGCATATCATTTATATCGCCCATTACTAATTGTACAATTGAAAAATAAATACAACCTAACATTGTGTCAATCACGTATACCCACTTTAATCCACAAAACATCCACAAACAACAGCAGCATCCTGTATTTGACTCGTACACAAAACTATACAAAATACGATACAAAATTATACCAAATATTTCGTATACGAACCGTATAAAGACATTACAGATTTCAGTGGGCAAAGACCTTAACTACTGCCCGAGCCAGTTCAGCAACCAGTGTTCTATGTTAATGATCAAGGTGTTTGTGCCAACAAAAAAAACAAAGAGAAAAGAGAATCAAAACCCAGGACTGATGGGCGCCTCACAGTTCTTGTGGATTCTGAAGGCTTTGGCCTCGTCCCTGTCCCGTCCCAGCAGCACCAGAGCTGGGTTGAGGTCCTGAACGGCGTGGCAGGTCTCCAGCAAGTCAAACACAGCCTGCACCTTCTCCCATCTCGGGCACAGGATCACCGCTATGGGCTGAGAATGTAGGACAAAGGCGGCAAAGTGTCAAATGACACTGTGTTTACTTTTGTCAGTGGTGTCTAATCTCATCACTTTCACCGCAACACATGTGCCCCCTGAAGTACACCTAAGTGAACTTCATGTTGGATCAGATTAGGGCACAAGGCAGTTCAAGGGGTCGGAAGTATAAATGAAAGAACAAGTCTACTAGTGAGTACTGGGATCATAGCATTCATTCTGGACAGGATTACATTAGCAAAAGCTTTGGTGTTCCAACATGATAAAAGTCTACCATTTTGAACAGACTCGTTCTTGAACACAGCTGTGGCATTCATCTATGTGAAAAGATCTGTACAATCAGAACAGCTCCCGCCAGCCTAGTGTCCTCCCAGGCAGTCATCACGCTTACCCCGGTGCGCGTCATGAGGGAGCTGTGGACGGAGCCGTTCTGGATGTGTGTGACCAGCGGGGGGAGGTAGTTCAGTGGGTCCTGGCCCGTCTGGGTCACCAGCAGTGTGTCGTTGCCTCGGAACACGTGGGGCCAGCAGTACTGCTGAGCCACATTAAGTCCCGGGTACTTCACCCTCTTCAGATACTGTGGGGTACAATACACTAAAGACCATGTCCGTTGCCAATTTGTCTAGTATGTGATTTACAGCAGAAAATCTATCTGCTACCTTCTGTTATCATACTGTACATATTACTCGCTCTATAAGGTAAAGTAGTGATTCAAAACTCTATACTAGTGCAATACACTTGTTGAACACAGCAGAAGCCTCTTTGCACACTCTAGTACAAGCATGTTATGAACCATACTGGTTAAAGTATTCATGACGGAGGTATCCGACTTTTAGTAGTTTTAATCTTTATTTGTCTGTCTAGTCTACAAGCCTATCCGGCTTCTATTGAGTTTAAAAGCAGGACATTACCCGTTTGAAGGGGTCGGAGATCGAGCAGCGAGCCAGACTTTGCCAGGGTTCTATGGCAACTGAAGCATGAACCAGAACCCCATTCCTCTTGGGGTCAGTGGGTATCACCTACAGGCCACAGATTCATTCATTCATTCAACCTTTATTTATTCTCGGAGGTTCACTGAAGGTAGTCCTCATTTTCAGTGAAGCCGAGATTACAGTACCAATAATCAGAAATAACAAGAGATATAGTATAATAATTGTGGTAAATAAAACAAAATAAAACAAATAATAAGACAACCTACATAACATTATAAGGAGGAAGGGAAAAATAAAAATACAGAAAATATTATTAATAAAATAATAACAATAAGACATAACATTTACATAAAACAGGTACAACTTGACATAGGAAGGTTTGTGATTACTTTCCTATAATCAATTCAGATCTGTAGAGAATTTTTATGTTACATTGAAGATTATTCCAGGAAGTAGGGGCACCATAACAAAAGGCTGACTTTCCCAACTCAGAGTGGATACGAGGAACCTTGAGCATCAAACAGTCATTTGATCTGTTCTGATAGGGACCAGAATTCCAAACAAGCATGTTTGAAATATAACCTGTAATTTTCCAACAATACCTTTGTAAATAAACAGATTCCAATGATTATGTCTCCTCTCTGATCGAAGGGAATGAGAGCAACAAAGGGTCGAAATAAATTTTTTGGCTTACTAGCCGAAGTGGCTGATAGATGACAAAAATTACTGGCCAGACATATTTTTCACCACCCAAAAATAAACAATGCTTTTAACTATTACAATGTGTTTAAAGGACTAGTATGTTACCCTGGAAATCCAGAGTTCTCGGGAGAGCACAATGGAATTGTCTCTGCGAGACACTCTGGCAAAGAGCAATGATGCACGTTACTTTTACCCCAACATTCCGGGGAACCAGCTAAACTGATGAAGACAGCGCTGCAACGTTGGAGGACAGTACACATTGGTCGTAGTGTTATCCGATTGCGTCGAAGTCCGAAATCATTCAGAGTAAACATGGTCTAGTGTTATCCAATTGCGTGCAGTGAGATTTTTAAATGTATGCTTGTTGCCGCCCCTCGAGTTGGGCCATTACATTGTTCTTTGCCAAACCCTTAATCTTTCATCAGAGCTGGACATATTTCTCCACAACAGGTAGCCTAGGCTAAACTTCATCTGCATCGCTAACTTCAGCTAAATGTGTTACGTTGGTTAGAGGTATTTTTTGTTTTCACTGTTTCCGTAATGTGTAGCTGGGTCATGGTTAGAGAAACGTTAGAGCAGCTGCAGGTCAACTAACGTTAGCTAGTCTTCATTACATTTGGCAACCCAGAAGAGGCTCGCGTCTGGTAGTCTTGAGAACGTTCACCAGTGTTTTGATTTTGGCCTACAGAAACGTTCGGTAACAATCCTACAAATCGGTTCTTTAACCATTAAAACTATTTTTAAGTATCATTATTATATGGCAATTCAGAATGCTGCAGAAAGTTCCATTCAAAACAACAGGCCTTCCCAATGATTGGAGGTCCAATAATCTTGTAGCCTATAATGACTGCTGCAAAAATATTATGACAAAGGCAATGGGTTTTGAGCTATGAATCACGTCTTTCAAAGCATTCTGTGAGTAGTTTGTTTGCTATAGCATTGGAATAATAATTGAAAGTGAAAGTAAGCAAGTATGCTAATATATTTCTATTAGTGCTGTCAGTTAAACGCGTTATTAACGGTGTTAATGTAAACCTATTTTAACGGCGTCAATTTTTTTATCGCGAGATTAACATTCTTTTTGGTGTGACAAACTTTGTAGTTTTTTCACATGCTGTTGCAACAACTAGTAACGTTAGAACAACAACACCACACCGGATCTAGCTAGACCGGAAACTAAACAATACGCACTGACGAATGGAATGGAACGTTGTATGTGCTGCACGTACACGCCCCCTTTTAGGGGAAAGGTGACTGTTTGGATATAATAAAAACCTATGCTGCATCGAAGTGGGGAGCGAAAAGGGCTTATACTTACTAAATCTTTTTTTTTTTTTTTGGGCTTTTTGTTTTTTTATTTGGACAGGACATTGGAGAGTGACAGGAAGCAAGTGGGAGAGAGAGACAGGGTGGGATCGGGAAATGACCGCAGGTTCGACTCGAACCTGGGTCCCCGTGGGCACTCAGACCCGTATATGGTACAGACGCTGTAGGCCACTGCACCACAGCGCTCCCATACTTACTAAATCTTGAAACAAACTTGAATTAAAGGCACAAAATAAGGTTGGTGTAAGTTATCTGTGTGTTTATAGGATTAATGTGACCATTATGTTCCTATTTTTTGCTCTTTCCAGTTTACTAACAGGAGTGTCACGAATGTAGGCACAGTCCACACAACTGCCCGTGGCTGACTATAGTTCGGCAAGCTTAACTTTACATGTCATAACATCAACTAAACGTAAGTCACACATTCATTCTATCACTTGTAATATAAACGTAGCCTTTTTCCTACAACTAGGTGAGATAATTTAGCAAGCTAACCGTTTTACATGGGATATTATGGTAAGTGTAGCTACGTGCTGAATTTGTCCTCAACGTTGGGGTTGTAATTTACATATTTTCGACATGAGCAAGTTACATACACATAATTCTTCATAACTGCCGTGTTAGTAAAATGATTGAATGTCCTGTGAATTAATAACTAGATGTAACGTCAAGGTGTGATTACTAGCTGTCTTTCCCATTGGAATCAACGACATAATGCTCACTTGTTTTCCGCTAAAATGGGGCGTGATGCAGATTAAATGTATCTTTATGATAATGCGCCGTTAGTAGGCTACGTAAAGGCATGCTACACACACTTGTTTGGGCTTACTAGCCGGCCAAAGACAAGTAGCCTAGGCTGGCGCATTAATCGTGTGCAGCCAAAGATTTTTTCACCGTCACTTGTTCTGTTATCAACAATCCTCTTTGGCTGCTACTATTTTGACTCTTTGGCTTTGATGCACCGTTTCTTGTCCTCAAACTGCTGCCAGACACTTCCTAGCAAATATTCTAAGAACTTTACTTCCTCCTAGTCCTCCTCCTGTAGTCATGGAGATAAACACCAACGCAGTTCTGAACTCCTGGTCAGCCGAATGGTGTTTTAAATTGCTGTGGACACCGATGCCGACATGAGTGCGATGCACTCTGCTTTCGACATTCATTTACATTAGATTCCATTCTTTTCAATACAACTCCGCACACCAGCATTACACTTTGCCGCTGTGTAAATCACAATTCAGTTATATTTGGTCGACGCCGCTCCATAAAATCCATTGTTCATCCAGTGTTTGCCTGTTAAAAACTTTGGCGCTGCAGGTGTGGCAAGTGACAGTGCACCATAGACTGTAGGCCTATAAAATGGCAGTGCACTCATGTCGAAAAAGTTCCTTATTTTCAACTGAACTCAAAGACAATGAATATAATATAAATATAGTATTTTCTGTTTGTTATGCCCTTTATAATGTGTGTAGGCCTACATTTTGTGCATGCACTTCTACGGTAGGATTTATTTCAGTTTATATTATATTTCTGAAGAATATATTGTGTTGCCTCAGGTCTGCTGTACGTCTTTTGAAATTTGATTTGAAATAATCAAATAGGCCTACGTCTTATAATAAAGTAACTTGCTTTGCTTTCATTTGAATCCCAATCAAGATACACAATATATGCTTTATATTGTTAATATGGACTCCTGGAAAGTTCAGAAATGCAAAATAATAGATTTTTAATCATGTGATAAAATATGTAATCGTGATTAACTATAGGATCTCAGCGATTAATCGTGATTAAAAATCATTTGACAGCACTAATTTCTATACAACATCTGAAACTTTCAAGTTCTATTTGTGTGGCGCACTATTTGTTTTCTCAGCAGATGCAAGAAACGGTAACAAAATAAATAAGACTTGTGAAGTTTCCTTTTTTCGTTTAAGCAAAATAACTAAGACTTGTGAAGTTTCCTTTTTTCGTTTAAGCAAATAGACATAATAAGCGGGATAATGAATTGTCCCAACCATACCGGTCAACATTGATATTTGACAATCATACAAAATTATCCAATTAACTAAACAGAAAACAATTTTGGTAATAAATTACCAAAACACAGTGCTACTAAAATATTGCAAAATAACCAAAAACGACTAAATAACTAAAGTTACCAAAACATCTTTGTATCAGGGTGTCCAATGTGCCACATTGCTTATGAAAGATAAATGCTTACCATTACGTCATCCTCCACATCTAGATTTAGAGGGGCAGGGTTGAGCCACTCCAGCAAACTGTAAGAGCAAACTTGCTTTCATTATCAAACATCTAAAATCACACACCACACACTTCCTAAAGTTAAAACACACACACAAGTGAATACATTGGTCTAATTTCTAGCATTCTTGTAGTGGTTGTGGTCGACCAGAACAGTATTCCGCTCCCTCAGCACAAACTAAGATAAACAGACCTACCGAGCAGCAGCCATCTCCTCATCAGTTCTTGGCTGTGGCGTGCTGTTCTCTTCATGTTTCCAGTCTTGAACATTAGGGCTATCAGAAGAACTGTGATAAAACCAAAAAACACAGTTAAATACATTCAATGCTGAAATCCATAAACTACCAAGTCAGGACACAGGTAATGTTTTCAGTATTCTTACTGGGTATTATCATCCTTGATAGGCACAGAGTTATGCCATAGAATTCTATAGGCGTTTTTAGCAGGCATTTTAGGAGTAAATTAGCCTAGAAATCTAGACGCGCCCCTAGCGGCAGCCAGGGCTAGTCTAGCAACTCTCCGTTGGCTTGTGAGCTCCAGAAATCAAAATTTAATCAGGCATTGAAATCGTGTATAGAGTCGTTTGGTGGGCTTAACATAATGATTGATGGCAGAGTTGCAACGGTTTGGCTTGAATTCCCTGCTACTTGAAAACAAATATCCTATTGCGTCCTATTGCGTGCAGAGGGAATTTGAAAGACAACTGATTATCCTGCCCCTCGGACTGAGCACTGCGAACGGTGAGTGCCCAGACCCTACATTTTAATGTGGGTCTGGCTCACCAGGCTAGGAGTAAATGGGTTAATGGCAGAAATGCGGCAATGCTTTCCCGTCCTAAATGAGTTAAACACATTCAATGCTGAAATCCATAAACTACCCAGTGAGGACACAGGTAATGTTTTCAGTATTCTTACTGGGTATTATCATCCTTGATAGGCACAGAGTTGACCGGCTCATGGTCCTCCTGAAGCTGGGGCATCTGGGAAAGCGCTGCTTTTTCCTCCTCAGTCTTCTCCTTGGAAAGGGCCATTTCCTCCTCAGCCCTCTCCTCTGTCTTTATCTCAGTTAGTTTGACTGAGCCATCAGCCAATTGGTCATTTGTACTGTGTGTATCAGACACACAGCTCAGGTCCACCTGTATGAATGCAGGTGCATGGAGATCAAAAAATACAATCACCTCTTCAAGTTACATTGAAAAACAATACACAAAGGGGAAACAGGGGCCCATTGCACAAAACTAGGATAAGGGATTAAGCCGGGATATCTTGGTTATCCTGGCTCAATTTATCCGTGATCCTTTTGCACAAAAGCGGGAATAGGGGGCAGCAGGATATGTTATGGTATACTGTAAGTCACCATGGCGATTTATTCTGTGGAGCTAGCCTGCTCTAGACCAGGCTAAGTTCCAGGATCTATTAAATCTCATCCCTTATCTCAGTCACCACAAACGGGCACCAATAGTTATTCCACTGCCCACTATACATTGTTATCACATATAACTAGACCTACTGTCATTATTTAAACTTTTGTGATCATTAATTAACTTTTACATACTCGCCATTCCCGACCTGTCATGCGACATTCTGACGTCACGGGAGCGCCGTAACCATTTTGCGCGTGGTGGTCGCGACACTAGTTGCAATATTCTCCTAAACAGAGGTGCTGCTGTTTGTTGCTGTTGTGAAAAGGCTATCGCTACTACTTTACACCGTAGAAGAAGCAATGAAGCCGCTCTAGTTGCCATGGTGAATCAGTGAATCTGTGATCGGTGGCGGGGTCTATTTGAGGGAACCGTGAGCGCGCACTTATCCAGGATAGGTTTCACCTGGCTTGATGAATCCGTGTCTGCTCATCCTGGCTTGGTCTTTGTGCAACCAATTAAACCTGTATGTGTACGCTCTTGTTTTGGATTCATTGAGCGCAGCTCAGTAACTTATCCCGGATGTATTAATTCTGCTTTTGTGCAAATTAAGCAATAAATGTTATTTATTGTCTTGTACTCATAAATAGGCATTTATCAGTGAAATGCCTATTTCTTTTTTGCTCCGTTTCCCCGTTGTGTGTTGTTTGTCAGTTTAACTTATTGGTATAACACACACACACACACATATATTAAACATAGCTATATTAAATATTATTTATATTAAAAGGTACCAGTGTATGAGCACAGAATGAGCCTGTTACCTGATGCCGATATCTGTACATCCCTGGATAGAACTGATCTAAATTACTCAATAGAACTGAAATTCTAAATGATCTGAACTCAAATTACAATGCTTATTTATTAGTGACTTTAACCTCCATGAATGTAATCAGTTTGAAAACACAAAGTTCAGACACTCACCATGGACTTGTCAAACCCACCAACAGCATCAGGATTCAAAAACTTCAGATACCTGGGAGAAAGACACAGTGTTCCAAAGCTGCTCGCGTAGTGCAAGTCATTGTTACACTCACAAACTGAAATGAAAAGATTGTGTGGCCGACCTGAACAGTATCAACTCTGCCATTACTTCGTCTGCTAGAGTTGGCCCAGGTTCCTCACTCAATTCACTTCCACTGAAAGAAAAAATACTCTTTTGACAGTGTTTGTACGTTGTGCAATAGCTTATAGGCTTTGATGAAAACTGGTAGGATTTAACAATGAATGCTGCTACTTACTGATTACAGATGTTACAATGTCTGTTTATATATACACACACACACACACACACTGTATATACCAGTGGCGGACCGTGCGTTCAATGGTTAGGCCTTCAATGATGACAAAAATAATAATAGGGGGGCGTTACGGGGGAGTTTTTTTTTTTTTTACATTTCAGCGTTAAAATGTGTGCAATTTCCCAGCATTTCATGGTGGGGGGAAAAGTTCTCTCTCTCTTACGAGAGTCTGTGTAGCACTAGAATCTTCGTTACACAAACAATTAATGCTCCGATTGCTTATTGGTTAACAGATCATCCTCAGCAGCAAAGTAGGCTGCTAGGCTATTTATTTACCACCCATATTCACAAGTACATTATAAACTGCTGCCTGCTGCTGTCCACTAAAGACGTGCAATTTAGTCCATGTCATATTGAAAGTGAACACCAAGTGTACTCAAGTATGGGTTTGTGCAGACTACTTTGAAATATTTAGGCTATCGGTTGCCTAATTTATGTTCATGACTCGCAAGCACATATAGCACTGCCACCGGTCTACAATGATGTGTCCAAACCATTTAGTAGTTTAATCTGACATCAGCAAACTTGCTTCAGACTGTGGCTCTCCTATTTAGCTGTAGCTTTAACGTTAACGTTACAGTGCAACTGTTCTAGGTGCCGCGCTGCTCTGATTACTCATGTGGAACTACAGTAGGCTATCCTACAGTGTTTGCCAAACGTAGGCTATCTCGCGGTAGGCCTACACTATGAGAAAATGTCTCAACAGAAAATTATAAAAATGTCAGCACACCACCATGCTATTAAACATAAAAGTCACCAGATGTATTGCCCTAATGCTGCTAGCACTACTGCTTGTTGGCTATTTTAGAATGCCTGATAGCCTGGTCTGATGGTCTGATTTCACCAATAATTTCCACAAAACTCAGAGAGATAAAAAATCAGACTAAACTAGCAGGGCAGGGAACCAAAGACAAATGATAGTTTTCACATAGATGCCGATCCAGACATCTTCACCAAAGCCACCAACTCAAACAAAACTTACCAAGCAGACACTGCAGTCTGCAAGAGGCACAAAAAGGTTTTTTTTTATATAGAAAAGGGCCAGATAACAAGCATCTATAGTACTACTGTACTACAAGCCTATGTTATCAAATAAACATGAAACAAAACTTACCAATTCCTGCATAGGTTACCAGCTACATGCAGAGCACACGTTGCTAACATGTAGTCCAGCTGACACCATAACGTACATTAGCCTATATTATTTTGCTTAATGAAGGCTTATCAATATATATTTTTTAAACAAAAATGGTCAATTTACTTTTCATAACTATAACCAGTCATGTCAGTGGGACATGTACTTTTCCAGTGAATGTCTGTCTGTCTGACTGACAGAAGTTGCTCACGAAGTTCATCGCGTAAAACAGACAGCGTCAAAATTCGTGATGAACGGTTCCGGGTATTCTTTTCGAACATTGCAGGCCCAACTGCAGTCAGACCTGCCTACCTTCCCATAACAGGTCGATTTGATTGGCTAATCAGTCAGATGTAGCCATCAATCAAGCCGAATCCAAACATATGATTTCTAATGGTTGCTTAGGTACCAAAAACGCAGTGATTCCTTGTGAAGGCCTGATGCGGGACTTAACAAGAGAAGATGTGCGATTGGATAAAAATGTATCTCACCCCCTCACTATTTGTTCACACAATCTGCCAATCAAATCACATATGGACAGCGGTAGGATATCAGTAGTCGAGAACGATCGTGGAAGGAGAAGCAGAAGCAAATAATAAATGCTAAAGTACAATGTTATTAAAGACACTATTATATTTAATTCGTTTGAAAATAGTTAGGCCTTCAGAGACGGCCTTGAAGGCCCTGACGGTCCGCCACTGATATATACACACACAGTACCCTCCAGAATTATTGGCACCTCTGGCACCTTTAGTTGACTAAAACACGGTATAAAAAACAATCTATTGGTGATTTATCACAATGAAAAAAATTAGGAAAAATCCAACCTTGAAGGGAAGCAAATGTATTTTGAGAAAAAGGAAAATCTCATAAAGAAATAAATATTTTTAACTAAAACACGTTGCTCACAATTATTGGCACCCCTGAAAAATACAAAACCTAACAGAAGCGTTTTCCTGTCTAATTTCAATTTATTGAAATTAATCAGAGTGTCTGTGAACTTTCAGAAGTAGTTCATGACTTTCTTTTTCACTATGGTATAAAAATAAAGTCACAGAGGCTAAATCCTCTAATCATTTTTCAACATCGGAATGACAAGAGAATACACTAAATTTAAATAAAAAGAAAGTGTGTTTACATAAGTCAGAGAATGTCTATGACAATTAGGTACTTTGTTGAAAATGGCTATATTTACAGTTAAAAAAATGATTAAAAGGTTCTAATTATCTGGAAATGTGACAAACAAGGACCCATGGTTATCTTGCCCCCACGTTCAGTATGGAGGACGGTAAGATAGGCAAAAAATTCCATAAGAACCACTGTTGGAGAGTTACAGACAAAGGTATCATCTTGGGGTCACCAAGTCCCCAAACAAATCTTCAAAAGTGACCTCACTGCTAATAGATTATTTAGAGGGCATGCCAGGTAAAAGCCTGCCCAGTCATTTCATTACCAATGTAAATAGCAGGAGTTACTGAATGGTACAGTGACTTTGTCTGGAAGTGTGGTCTATTGTCAGATGAAATGAAAATTGAGCTATTTGGCTAGAAACACTGTAGGTGTTTTTGGCGTACATAGAAGAATGGCTATACTGAAATGAACCCCATGCCTAATGATAATTATAGTGGAGGAGCTGTGCTATTGTGGGGCTGTTTTTATTCCCAAAGGCCTTGGGAACCTAATTAAGGTGCATGGTATCAGGGAACACCAAGAAAAACCTGAACATTTTCAAAGGAAATCTGTCAATCTCTGCCAAGACACTAAAAGTTGGTCATGATTGGATCATTCATCAGGTCAATGAACCGAAACAAACGTCCAGATCAAAACAAATATTGTTTGCTGAACACAAAATCATGCTTCGGACATTGCCATCTCAGTCCCCTGATCTAAACTCCATAGGAAAACAGTGGGGTGAGGAGGAGAATGCACAAGTGTGGACCTAGGAATCTGGACGGTCTGGGGGGATTATGTAAAGACAAACTGTCTTAAATCCCTTGCTTTGCATTCTCCAACTTTATGGGGTGTCATAGGAGAATATTACAAGTGGTTTTATTGACAAAGGGAGGCTTAAGAAGGTATTACAAGCAGGGGTGCCAATAATTGTGAGCGACGTGTTTTTGTTAAAAATATTTATTTCTTTATGAGATCCTTTTTCTCAAAATAAATTTGCTTCCCTTCAAGGTTGTTTTTTTCCCCTATTTTTTTCATTGTGAGATTACAACAAATCACCAACAGATTATTTTTTATACCGTTTTTTAGTCAACTTTAGCAGAGGTGCCAATAATTCTGGAGGGTACTGTATATATAAATTGAAATGAATAATTCTACATTTATTATTATGTTTTACCTAGAATCCTCCTCAATCTCACGGTTTCGTGGAGGACTAGGTAAAGTGCAGGTGTTTACTGGCTCTTCTGCATCGCAGGGTCTATCTGAAGTCTGTATCTGTTAGAGAAGTTATTAAGTTAGTAAGATTGGGACACACACATTACTTTATGGTGGTCACAAGGAAACCCTGCAGAAAAAAAAGGACAGTACCGATTGCATGATAGTTTTCTGGACGCCTCTATACACCTCCGCACAGGACGTCTCAGCTGTGGTCTGTTCTGATGGAAACAGCTCTGACACCTTAACCAGTTCTAGGATGAAATTATAATTAAACGATCAAAAAATATTAGTTTGTTTCACCAGGAAGTGATTCGGAGAGAACTATATTACAACATTTCACATTATTACACAGTGCGCTACAATTCAGAAAGGCACAATAAGAAAAAAATAAGAAAACTTTTGTTGTCCTTCATTAGTAAGAGAGGTGTTACCAATGTAATTTTCTCACATTTTTAAATCTCAAATGTTTCTACCAATATGCTATCAGTATTGCAAAAACAGAGATAAAATGATAAGCCAGTGTTTCCCACAGAATTTAATTCTATTTGTGGAGGTAGGTTTGCAGAATTAACTTGAATGCAACAGTTTTTAACAAATTAGTGCAGCGCGGTTATGATTCTAACCAGATTTAAGCACAATTTAGTACAAACAGGAAAATCATTGTGTGGTAGTCAATGTTTATATTGTGGTGGGCCGCCACAAATAAGTCAATGTATGGGAAACACTGTAAGCCTAATTAAATTATAATTCAAGCCCTTAAACTGCAATGAATAAAGTAACACTAACCTGGCAGTGGTCCACTGGAGACTTTATTTATCACACCATTTGGTGCTGTAAACTTCACCTCAAACCCGTTGAGGGCCAAGAACTGCTCTGGGCTGGCAAACATGTCACCTTTCAGGAACACAGGTGGTAGGCCTCTCCCTTCCTTCTGCAAACTCTCCTTCTCAGTCTTGGTGCAGGCAAGCCTTTTCGCCAGCAGATCATGATTTGCACAGATCTGTGAAGTCCAAGTTACACCGCAGGATCAATAGAATAAAGCAGAGATGTGTTCACTCCATGTATTTACCAACCTTTATGCCTATAAGACAGAGGAAACCCCACCAAGAAGCTCTGAACAAATTGTTGGGTTTATGGTCTCCTTTGACATATTGTGATAAGAGGCAGCCTGAGAATCTTTAATAAAACTCCATTTGTTTTCAAATTCTTTAAGAAAATTCGTAGTAGTGCGTTAAACTTTCAATTCAATTTTATTTTATTTATCGAGCGCCAAAACATTACACATGTCTCATGGCGCTTTACAGAGTGTTAGACAATCAGAGAAAAGAAAAGAAGGCCCATGGGCAGGCTCGGAATTTCACCATTTTAGGGACAAGGCCACTTGGCCTTCAGTTGGGCATATTTGGTGGGGGGCACAAAGGCCACGTCAGGGCACCAAGGCCAAAGTTAACTATACAGTAGTAGGCTATAAAAATGATCAAAGTCGTATTTAGCCTATTCACAGCAGTAGACCTGCATCACTGTATGAAACATTACAAAAGCATAAAACATGACATTACGTAGAACAGTAAATCATCTTATCTAATATTTGAAGATATCTAGGATATATTTAACATTTATTTTATACCTGTTATGAAATCATTTTTTGAACAATTTAAGCACAGCTCAGCTTTAAGAAACTCAAATAGCCTAGATACTTAGCATTTTGTGATCATTAAAGCAACTTTCACAAACTCTTAGTCAGCTGTATCCTCTGATGTTAATATGCCTGTTATGAAAACATGTAGAACAATTTAAACACATTGTGAAGCACCTTTGTCTTCGGTAAGGTCTGCTGTTTATTCTGTTATGTGGTTTGTCATGTGTTGAACCAAGGGTTCGTGAAGTATTCCTCCGAGATGAATGGGTAGGGAGATGGGCACAGAACCGTATGTAGAATTTATGATTAAATTGAATCATATTATTTACTTTTCGCACCAACTGTTCACCACAGCAATTAGCGGCTAACATCATTTAAAAGCTGAGAAAAAGTTCCTTCATGTGATGTGATACGTGATGTCTGTGTGATGAGTAGGCTACTTCGGGAGTAGTTCAACTGAGAAGAATGGGTGAATTTGGACGCACTTTCTTTCTTGCCGTGCGCTGTCACTTTCTCCACTGCGTAAAAGACTAAATTAATTTGCGCTGTGAATGCTAAGATTATTTTGAGAGGCCATGGGCTAAATACAAATCGCAAAGCAGAAGCAGAATATTGAAAGAAGGGGGCACCAAGGCCACAGTGGCCTGTAAACCTCTGATTTTCAAAGGGGCATCACGGCCAACACAAGGGGCAAGGACGGCCATGGCCGTCGTGGCGGCCGTGAAATTCCTACCCTGCCCATGGGTAACAGGGGCGTGGAAAAACTCCCTAGAATTGGAGATAAATATAGGAAGAAACCTTGAGCAGATCCACGACTCAAGGGCCTAAACAACATCATACCTTAACACGGTTGATAGTTAGGTAGAGTTCGATTGCCAGACAATTGTCCTGTGATCCACACACTACTGCTTCAACTTGAGAAGATGCTATGAGGACAAAGAGATCAACAGGGATATCAAATACAAACACTTTATTAACAGGATAACCAAAAGTGCAGTATAAGTAAAGATTATCTTTATTGAAATATAAATATTTCATGAATTTATGTATGACTGTCTTTTGCACTGAGATTTGAGTCTAACGACCAAAATCCTTTCGCTTAAGCATTAAGCTCTTTTTGAATTGAGCAGAATGCCAGGAAAGTACTGAAAACGGGTTAGATTAGATTTGATTTCAGTGAACAAAGAGGACCCTTACCCTGCCAGAGGATGTACAGGTACCTTGTAGCAGAGCTATCCCATCGCAGTGAGGGCCTGTGGAAACAAATGTACGAATTCACTTCAAATCTAGTTTCTGATTCATTACCCTCTCACATCCACTCTCTCCCTTTGTCGACAACTGACCCATAGGCACTAGCATGTATCGCAATCTCTAATACAGGGTTCCCACTCTAAGTCAAATGCAAAAATCCATGAATTTCCCTGACAAAAAACCATGACTTACTATATACTTAATTGTACAATATACCGACCAATGATTTCAGAGCAGCCACGTAGCATTCAAGAATCTTTTACTTTAAGACGGTAGGTGAATAAATTGACTATACAAATATACAACCAGATATACAAATATATTACCAGTTATACACCAATTCTGTGTGGGAATATTCCATTTTCAATTTCAATTCAATGAGCTTTATTGGCATGACTGTAAGTGTTACAATGTTTCCAAAGCAGTAGTTACATCAAAACATTAGCAATTATTAATAATAATAATAATAATAACAAAATAGGGAATATTCAAAATCAGGGAATATTTGTATTAATGTATTATTTTGGCAAGTACATTTTAAACTACTACAACAAAATTCCCTGATATTCCAAGACTTTGCCCCAAAAATGATCAAATTCCCTGACTATTCCATGTCCCGTGGGAACCCTGCTAATTGTATCAGGTAATGAGATTACTCGCCTTAGCTCTCAGCTCTACTCCCCCTTTCCAACGTTACACTGACAAAGAAGAAAATGTCTCCAGCTTGTGTGAGTGTGTAGAATAAATGTGTGTGCGTGTTTTGATGTATCAAAATTCTTGTCTTACACCAGCTCTGCTTTTGCATCGAGGATGGACACGCGCAGGCTCAAGGGATAGATGCCACTCAGCTGAAACTTCCTCACCCGGAAAGGCAGCTGGAGGAACCTCTCCAGCAAGGCAAAAACACTGCGGATGGATGGGACACCAGTTTACCCCGTCACACAAGCAAGTTGGCGATTAACAGCAACAAGAGATAAGTGGCTCTTGCATTTAGTTGTCATAGGCATGTTTTTAAAAACTTTCACAAATTTCTGCAAAGACAAACATGAATTTGTTTTGCCAAATATTTTAGAAATATATATTTTTCCACAACATAACAGCCTGCTCCCGCTTTTCCCCAACTCAGTGAGCAGCAGGTGTTTACTCCTGCCTGATGAGGGTGTACCTGTCATCTGAGACGCTGACATCTTCCACGTGGTCCACCAGGAAGCAGGTAACCCTGGTCCCCTCCACTCCCTTGTACACAGACTCCACAATGGCACGGCACCAGCTCAGCAGGAGAGGGGAAAACACCACACACAGCTGGGTGGACAGAGGGGAGTTTATTCAGCTCCAAATGTGGCATAACTCATACCTGTGGCAGACATCCCAAGTCTCCCGGAAGCTCTGTGAGTCTCCCGCATATTGAGAGCGACTCTGACGCCCATACATTATATACATTCTCCTGCAAATCCTGCAATTTATGTTCATGACCTCTCCCTGAAATTAGTTTTAGCAGGCTGGAAATGTCTGCTGTAGTTGGAATGGCGAGTAGATATTTGCTTTATTTGTCTAATCTCACTTTCAACAAACACAAAATACTTAAGTTAAATGACGTGATTGTGTTGTAACAGGTCTGCACAGCATAATACCCAGAAATATATATACGTGGAATCCACCTTACCTGCCCCTTTTTCAGGGAAGATGGCTTCACAGTTTGAGAATCTAGATTGACATCATGGTAGAATAGGTTCATCTCAATTTGCAGGTCATCATAATCCTTCTGACTCGCCACTTGAACCCCTGGGCCTCTCATAATCCTGCCCCACATGCAGCTAGGGTCTTCGATCTACAGATACAAAATAAACAGATTATCACTAGCACTGATGTTATTACACTGATAAAGATATGGGCTTTAAGTGACAGTTAAACCGTTACCTTAAGTATAGATATTTCCAGCATTTTCAGCCACCTACAAATAGAGCGACACCATTAGTTAAACTGAGCGTTGCTGTAGCTCAGTGGTTCTCAAAGCATGGGCCCGACAGGTGGGGCACGATGAACAGGAGGATTTTTTTGTGTGTGCCTATCTTTAATAATGCCTTTCTTTTTGGACAAGATCATATATTCAAAACAAAATAGCCACACACAAACATATGAGTCATAGACAGACCAACATAATTATAACAACAAATTAGATTCAGCAGTTTGAGAGGGAAATGTAACGTGGAACCAAAATGCGAAAATAATATTTTAACGTTATCAAATATACACACCTATGGGTACTGAAAAATGTAAGGTTAATTTATCAAATGTTATTTTGAAGTAGCAGCTATTAAAAAAAAAAAACATCGTTGTTTTAGAATGAAATGGTTGGTAATTAGCACGTTTACCATACCATTTTGCCAGGGTGATGGGGTCAAGTGGGGCTTGAAACTTCCCCACCTTCAAAGTGGGGAATAATGGGAAAAGTTTGAAAACCACTGCTGTAGCTGTTCAATTTAAATTAACAACAAATTACACTACCTAGGCTACTAATAGTTTAAAAGTTAATACATTTGGACTTTTGTCGCTTCCTGGTAGAGGCAAGCTGCATGTTCCGCTAAGAATAAACATGCTAAGGTCACACGTGCTGCTAACTGACTACGTTATCACACTAATCAAAGCTGTGACCAATTCTGATCAAATTTCGGACAAATATAACACAGCAAGATGGACCAAAATCATGTAACGTATACTTGCACAATGTCCCGCAATTGACAACATCTTTCATCTTTAGTATAAAATGCATTAGACAACACTAAGACGCTAGCTGCTAGCTAACACCATGGTACAGTCTACGACGAACACCTGTTGATGTGGTTTTACTTTGATTGTACATTTCGATTCTTTAGTGATATTACAACAAGTAGTGGAACCCATATCGTACATTCACAAAATCGGTACCATCCATATGCATTTATCTGCAAATCCACCGATATAATCAATACTGCTAGGGAATTGGATCACTTACCTTGTTTTGACACGGCCACAATTCCCATAAATGGTAAGCGAGGTCGCTGATTGACATTCTAGAGTGGCGTTCTATCGTCGCCCTTTCGAACCGGAGGCGCCAAAGACAAGTATGCTACAGTCAGTAGGCTAATCTAATTCATAATAGGCCTAGCACCCTTCACATGGCATCCCTGGTAAAGATGAGTAAAAATAGGTAAAGCAAATGTGAATTTCTTCATGAGGAACAGTTATTTAATTGTTAACAAATTAAATAATTTGTTGTCAGAATAGATTAGCTTGCTTTCACGTTTTGGATTTTCCCTCATTGTTTTCATCTAGGCTGCAGGGTTAACAATAAATGTGTTGGGTGCTGCATATGAATTATGCTTAGCGGTCCCCAACCACCGGGCCAAAACCGGGCCGTAGCCTACGACATGAGTTTTAAAAAAATCCATGCAAACTAAACTCAATTTAATTCGCAATAATGTCACGTTTTTACATGACATAGGCCTATATGCAGTTGTTTGATTGCACGCATGTTTGCATTTTGCAAGGTCTATTTTCTTACGTCTGTCTGTCCCGCCTTCAACACTTTACATATTGCCTTCAGCGCTGTTCAGCGCAGCCTCAGGTCAGCTCACTTCACTTGATCAGTTCTTGGCAAACGGTAGTGTCACAAGAAGTTAGCTAAACTGCTAGAATGAGCAACAAAAAACAAGCATCTTTAGCAGGTCACTGGCCAGAGTGTTTGAGTTGCGAGAGCCGCTGCAGATATTTCTTACAGAAAAAAAGTCACCGTTAGCTGCACATTTTAGTGATGAGGACTGGGTGTCAAAACTCGCTTACCTGTGTGACATATTCGGGTTGCTTAATGACCTCAACCTGTCACTCCAGGGGAGAATGACGACTGTCTTTAAACTGGCAGATAAAGTCGCTGCATTTAAAGCCAAGCTTGATTTGTGGGGACGACGAGTGGACCGGGGTGTATTTGATATGTTCCAAACAGTAGTGGGAGTTTTGGGATGAGGCAGGGCCCTTTCTAGCAGCTGGTGCGCTAAACATTGGACGTCGGATAGACGTGCAGATCATGTCTATATTGGGTCCATCGGTCCATGACCAATTCTGGACATCTATTCGATGTCCATACTAGGTCCACTATTTGGACGTCCAACCATGACCCAAATTGGACGTCATATTTACAAAAAATTGACCTTTGAACTGGGTAATTTTTTTTGGACATCATTTGGACGTCTATGACAGGTGCAGGAAGTTTACATAGGCGTATGTTTATTTACAAATATCAACATTGTTGCATCAACATGATTAATACATATGAATAGCCTATATTATTTATAAACATGATTTATTATGTGCAGCATGAGTCACATTTTGTATCAGAAAGTAGATGACAGAAGGCAGCACGAGTTGCATCCCTGAGCCTGCGAGGGGATTTTGATGCAGTTTAAGTTCTCAGATGTAACAGAAAAGGATATTTTTGACTTCATAGCCAAGGCTTTGAAATATTTGCCCATTAGATTATTTTAGGATGATGTTTGCTCTTTCTTAATCATTTCTCCATTTCATGACTTCGTGACCTTTGCAGGCACTGATTATGGCCAGTGAAATATTTTCATTACAGCTGGCGATGTCACTCACCAACACCACTGGTAAGCGCTTTGACGGGTACTCTGATGGAAAATGGGATTACTGAACTATATGGATGTCAGATGAAGTACGATGAAGGCTACAGAAAGATTTCTAGCAGGTAGCACCTTAGTCCCAAACATTTAGCAAATTCGAATTTGCACAGCAAGTCAGTCTGGCAAAGAGGCCACTCACTCCCATTTCCAATATTACTAAAACCCGGGCACCAATCATAACCGTTGAGGCGGGTTTAACATGATGACATTGAAGCAGTTTTGAAAAACGCTCATGATGTTTTTTCCGTTGCTCTGCATGCCATCTCCTTCATTGCTCTGATTGGTTTTGGATGGTGGTGATGCCCCTTTGAAATGGGAGGTGAATGAACCTTCTCCAGACCTAATCTCAGTTTCAATTGTGATAAGGTCTAGTGCAAACCAAGCTAGCACCTTATGGGAATGTGAAGTGCATTAAATCTGATAATGGCATTGAGTTCACAGGACAGGAGTTTTAGTATTTACTTAACAAGAATAGCATAAGACATGAGTTCTCAGCACTGTAGGCAACTCGCCTCATCAATATGGCACAGCTGTGAGGAATTGATGCACACTATTTGACATGGGGAGATGGATGTTGATTGAGAGTAGCTTAGCAAAAGAGTTGTGGATGTATGCTGTAATGACAGCTGCATCACTGTGTCTAAAGTAATCAGATCGGAAAAGAAAGAGCAATAGTTGTATATAATATGGGTTGGTGAATTAATTATTGCTGCTAGTAATGATGACTTGTTGAATGATGTGAAGAAAACAATTGTTGTGAAATTTAATATGAAAGATCTTGGAAAGTTGAAACATTTCTTATATAGCCTGATGTCGTCATACTCTTCTAGTCAGAATATGAGTCTGATGCTGCTCAATTGGGATGTGATTATGGGTCGTGTTTCAACCGATACAGAGGGGTGAATCCTGTAGGAAGAATACCCGAATCCTTCTTCTCCACAACTGCCTTAACATTTTTTTCTGTGTGCGCGTAGGCCTACGTGTTTGTGTGTGTGCGTGCCTTTGTGTCCAGAAAAAAAAACACTGACTAAACCTATATGACTGTTACACTAGCGGCGGTCATAAATCATGATATGAGTATTCATGTGTTTGGCTTACATTTATACACACATAGATATCATATCAGAGATAAGATACCTTTGGGGTCATGAGGTAATTTACTCCTTCTCAGTGTATTTCCAATCCTAGCCTAGTTCTGACTGTGTACATGATGACAACAGTGTACTTGATGACAAATAGTAAAATGCATAGCTAGCATAGTAGTCATATAGGTTTACTTTAGTCAGTGTTTTTTTCTTTTTTTTTTTCTTCAGTAATTTTGTGTCAACGATTCCCGGGACACTAAGAGACGGGGCTGAACTGCAGGATGACATTGATATAGTTCTGGTACCTGGTTCTTATGTGTAAAGACGCATTGATATAGTTCTGGTACCTGGTTCTTATGTGTAAAGATGCATTGATATAGTTTTGGTACCTGGTTTTGGTTCTTATGTGTAAAGACGCATTGATATAGTTTTGGTACCTGGTTTTGGTTCTTATGTGTAAAGACGCATTGATATAGTTCTGGTACCTGGTTCTGGTACCTGGTTTTGGTTCTCATGTGTAAAGACGCATTGGAAGAGAACCGTTAGAAGGATTAGAGAAGCAGAGGAACACTGTTTTTTGACCGTGCTTGCGTGTTTGCTCCGTACAGAAAAGGAATTTGGAAACATTATGAAACATTTGTTAAGTGTTTTTTTTAGTCTGGAAAACGGATTTACAATTTTTAGATAAAGATTTATTTTTATTGAATTCATGTTTTTTCTCGAGTCCATTACTTTCCACAAGTGCTTCTGAAATGACACAGATACTGGATCTGCTGCAATACAGTAACAAGTGGTCTGGCTGAAATGAGTGTGATTGGATCAGTGCAAAGCAGATGGGTAGCAGTTGGTCCTTCTAGAGCTCAGTGCGCTGCTGGTGCCGTTTCATCTCCTGGATCTTCTCTGGCAGCGTCTGGGTTATGAAGGCGTAGCGGTCAGCCTTCAGCTGGTATCCCACCTGCTGCTTCAGCCCGATGCCCAGGTACTCCTCCCTGGCACCGTATGCTGGCCAATGGATCAAACCAGGCCCGTTGGGGGATCTTTAGAGAAAGCACACACAGCAAACGTACGTGCGGGGACACACACACACACACACACACACAAAAAGACATAACAACCGTTGTTATTTTAGTCCAGGTGTGAGCTGATGAACCCTTTTGCAGTCTTGAGGCTTGTAATACTTTGTGGAGTGAAATTACCCGGTGCGTGCAAAGTTTCCCCAGTATGCCATCATCGTTCTACACAGCTCATCTTCCTCCTCGGTAAAAGAGCCTTACAGAAAGCAGACACATGATTAGAATTTTCTTTTCAATTTAACCTATGCCATTTCAACCACATTACAACACAACTGCAACAAAATTGGTGATATGACATCCTTTAACAGATCAATTATGTATGATCCTAATTCTCTGTTTGTAGAGAACACCATGGTAGCTTTACCATTAATCTTGAGGAGGCCGTTAAAGAAGCAGCCTCCAAATACAAAGACAGTCTCATCTCCGTGGTCCGCTCCGACAAAGCTGGGCCGTTTCTTCGCCAGCATGCTTGGTGGGTGCTGGAACTCATAGGCAAAAACTGGTGCTCCTGAATCTGTGGGAAGAAATTTAAGAAATTTCTCTCTCTCTCTTTTTCTCTCTTTCTGTGTATGCGTGTCTTTCCTATCTATTCATACATGTACAACGTGTCTTCCTGTCACTTCACAATACTTTTAAATTCTATGAGAAGAAATGGAAACTTTTTTTCATACACCAGGGCTGTACAGTGCACCCAAAGATTTTTGTCCTCATTTTTTTAACTTGGTCGCACACGTGCTCCTGGAAAAAATTTTTGTGTAGAGCCCTGCACTTCATATACTCCAATTTCATGTGACTCTCCTTCCCATGAAAGCTTGGAATTTGAACGAGGTGCTTACCCTGGAAATCCAGAGTTCTTGCGAGAGCACAATTTGCTCAGCAAGTCACTCTGGCAATCAGTAATGATGCTCATTACCCATGCCCTTGGAGCCGAGCTGCACCAATCACAACAGCTAAACAGATGATGACATCGCTGTGACGTTAAAGTCCGGAATCAGTCAGTAAACATTGGTCGCAGTGTTATCCAATTGCGTGCAGTGATATTTTCAAATGCATGCTTGGTGCCACCCCTCGAGTTGGGCCATTTTCATTACTCATAGCCAGACCCTTAAATCTTTCTAGATTTGGGTCTGGATTTCCAGGCTACGAGGTGCTAGAAATCGTAGGTAAATCTCAAACCTCGGTGAGCATTTGATATGGTGATAGCAGGAATGGTGAAGAGAATGTCTCCACAAAACTCTGTAACACCATCTCTGTTTTTGATGCGGTCTTCTCCATTCCCTATGTACTCATTCATGATCAAGGCAGTGCTGATTTCGCTGTCTGGCTGAAAAATAAAGATGTAACTCACCTTAATAATAAAGAGCAGTCAAAGAAAATCAGAGTTGTGTTCCATAAATGTCTCTGAGATTGTAGAGAGATACTGTATTTAATTCATAATAAATTTAATAAATTAACTTTCCATAATGATTAGCATCATTTGAGGCTATATTCTTACATTAGGGTAGAAGAGGTCAACAAAGGTTTTAAATGAGTCACGATCCATCCCATCGACCCAGTCAGGTGGTGCCAAAAACTGAAAATACATGCACATTTCATACCCTGACACCTACCAAAAGCATAGCATATTGCTAATGTATTTCTACATATTCTGAAATATAAGGATGCATTTTTAAACCTGAGTTCACTTACACTAGGTAGCAGCCAGCCAAATTCATGGTTGGTAACACCATTAATTAATGGCACCTTGTTGAACTCATGAGAGTTAAGAAGGTCTGGCACTGCCTTTGGTAGGAAATAGCCATCCTTCACCACACCAAAGAGCACCTCTGGATGCTATAAAAAATGGAAAATGTTGAAAGAGGAAATATGAAATTTTGAAGCACTTCAAATTTGAATGATTTTCAAATATCTTCAGAGAAAGAACTAAAAGGTATGACATGTTTCTCATAACCCTTTCTGTGAAATATGTCATAGCTTTTTATCTCTGCCTCACATCTAAAATACATTGACCTTGTCTCTCACCTCCTGTTGAAGCTTTATGATGTCCTCTGCTGACACCCGCATCAAACAATCCACAATCTGGTCTGGCTTGGTGCCCTCACAGTTTAATACATTGGCCACAGTCTAGGGATGTAGACAACTTTTGAATACAGGCTGCATCACATTGTAAAAAACATGGTTAAGATGGGCTGATAATAACCTTTGCTGAGGTCACAGGATCAGCGTTGATGATGGCAACCATGCCTGCTGTGCCACTCTCTGCTATGGCACGGTGGAAAAGACCAGTACTTAACGGGGAAAGAACCTTTTGCAAAGACAAACAGTCGTTAATCAGTGCATGTATACACAAAATGCAGGGTTTTTTTTACATTAATCGTTTTGAATCTCGACAGGTAAACTAATACATTTATTAGCAGACACTGTTGTCCAAAGTGACTTACATATGTCAACTATATTACAAGGGATTACATTGTGCCCAGAATTGAACCCACAACTTTCAGGTTTCTGCACGCTAGCCCATGCAGCTCCTTAACCACTACACTACCACCACCACTAATACATGGCCTCCTTTTAATGTTGACTATTTGAGCATGTCTTAATGACAATTTTTTATATTATGATTCTCAAATTAAAATAAAACAATGTTAATGTACGCTTCAACTCCCTGTAACTCATGCAAAGGAGAACAGTAATTTTGACACTGTGCACTGTCAGTTAAATAAATTAAGATACAAAAGATAATCGAAAGGAAGAATAAAATAAGTTTGATTATCTGTCACTAATGTATGTAAATGTCTATTACCAGCAATGACACGCTAACACCCCCTGCGGACTCTCCAAATATTGTGACGGAAGATGGGTCTCCCCCAAAGCTGTGGATGTTCTTTTGGACCCACTCCAGTGCTGCTACCTGGTCCAAAAGGCCCAGGTTTCCCGGGGCGTTATCATCTCCTGTGCTGCGTGTAGGAAACCAAACAGGGGCTCGTTTCCCAAAACCATAGTTGCTAACTAATTTAGCAACTTTGTTGGTTGCAATGCAATTTCCCATTGCCAACCTACTAAGTCTACTAAGGGTTAGCAACTATGGTTTTGGGAAACACCCCTCTGGACAGCTGTGGGTGTGGGGGCCTACATCTGAGACATGCAGTAATACTCAAACATGGGAACAGTGGTTTACACTAGTTCATAAATTAAAGGATTCTCTGTTTGAATATGCATTACATTCCTGTCAATAGTTTATTTTCACGTGTTCGAATGAAGGGGAAAAATTACCCAATGAGTGATGTTAATATTCATTACATCATTAAAAAAATGTGCCAGTCAACATGGCCACAGAGTACGGATACAGCAACCACTGTGACTCAAACTGTAATCACTTAATCACCGCAGAAATAGCTCACTCACCTGAAAAATCCCAGCATGCCCAGCCTGTACTGAATTGTAACCACAACCACATTCTGATACGCTGCTAGGACAGATCCATCAAAAGTGGAGGCACACCCAATACCAAACCCTCCTCCATGTATCCACACCATCACCTGTGACATACACATTAGCACAGTAAGACACTCATGACTCGCTGTGTACAACCAAATCATTGGCAACAATTTATTACATAGCCTGCTGTTTTATAATTGAACTTACAGGTAAGTTTGCTTCTTTGGCAGGCTGAGCAGGAGTGTAGACATTGACATATAGGCAGTCCTCAGACACCTCAAGTGGATCCATGACTAAGCCGACCACCTCAAACAGGCCATCAGATATCGTTCTATCTTGTACACACCTTAGGATAATGCAGATTTGAAATACATTTTTTGATAGTGCCTATTTGTCGACATGTTGACAGTGTTGCCTTGTTGCTAAAGAGGAATACATAGGTTGTCTTACTTGCTTGGCTTGATATATCTTAATTTCATATCGTTGTACTGACACGCTTTCCCGTTGCCAGTTTTTGATTAGTTAATAAATTAACAAAAGTGCATCAAATTTGTACAGCAATTGTTTAGCAGCTCAGAATCTTGATGCACAATTTGAGTGTGACCAAAAAAAGACTTACATGGGAGGCAACTGGGTGGCATCTCTGACGCCCTCCCATCCTTGCAAAGGTTGTGGTGGAGCCAGCCGTAGGTTTCCCACTGGTGGCTTGGCAAAAGGCACACCCAGGTAGGCATGAACCACTGTTGTCTTTCCGCCAACACGCATGTAGTTCCCCCTAAGGACTCCCAGTTTGGTGTGGAGTACAGGTCCTATGATTATCAATGTGGAAAAATCAGTTAGTTTTCATTAATGTAATTTATAGTGACTGATAATACATATCAACAACAAACTAATATTATTATTATTATTGCAATCTGATTCAGATATTTTAGTAGTTCTTTCACACTTCCTCTGTACTGTACTACTTACCATTATGTACTGTCGATAAAGTCGAATGTAAAACACATGCAGTGAGTAAGAGGTTAAAAATAGGTTTCATTATGCTTAGAATGAGATTGAATCCTGAAAGAATAGCCCTGATCGCGCGCACGTTCCTAAAGTTCTTCTGAATGTGCTGAAGTCTACCCTTCACCTACTCTCAACTCACCGACACAATGCGCTCCACCTCCAGAAAATGACCTTTGCTCTATTTGGGATGGTCAATCTTTATGATGTTGCATGCAGCATGCTAATAAAGAGGACACAGGTTCTCCATGCTACTTTGCCTTCTATTCCTCACAAATGTGTGAATGAAAGCCTCTGAGCCATGCAATGTCACGATGCCCAAATTTAACACATCATTCACAAGTCAGGATAACCAAATGAATGGTGATGCACATTACTTCAGAAAGAAACAGACCATAGAAATAGCTCTAAAAATATCGTAGAATATTATGTTGATTTAACTGTCATATCAACGGCCAGTGACCAACCCGGGGCCTTGGATTGTAGGGGGCCATCTCTAAGCCCGAGGCCGCACATGGTGCAAGGCCTGAGATGTCCTGAAGATGTCGAATTTGTACGCACAACACAAGCTGACCAAAAGGCATCTGGTGTTCTAGTGTGTGCTAACTATATAGGGCCCCAACACAATTTTCAGGGAGTTTTTCGACCAACAGAGAATGCGTTCTTGAACTGGTTCTGTTCAGAATTGTTTGAACCTTGAGGCTATCTAGTGAACCAGCCAGCATTTCCGACAGTTTTGAACGGAACCAACAGAGGGTGTTTGCATAACAAGAGTTAATATGCATAAACGAGAGGATGAGGAGACAGTTATCCAGTAAAAACGGCAGAAACTAGATGTACCGTATAGCGGTACAAAATATGACTGTCTCCATCTCCTACTCCACCCCCTACTCTTGCAATTTTTGTGTATGCTTGTATGTGCGTGCCTGTGTGTGTGTGTATACCGATTTCGATATTTGAGTTATTCAAAAACTGATAACCGATATATCGGCCGAGTCATTTTTAATAAATGTTTAAAATGTAAAAATGTTCTTCCATAACAAGGTTCTAATCAAGGGAGGGCATTATGTATTTGAATAGGCCTAACTATCTGCATTACTAATGGAAGGCTCTTCATATACAGTAATTTATTTGTTTAAGAAATAAAAGAGTGAATAAAATAGAAAGAATAAGAATAAAATAGGTCTTTGTTCTGTGATAACCACATTGCCATAAACTACATTGTGAGCAGTTTATAAAGTGCCTGTTCAAACATGCTATTCCTGTAGAAAACCAATAGCCCAATTGCATGCCTGCAGGTAGGCATGCTTTAAAAATAAGATGATATGGAAAAGCATCATTCCAGCTAAGCATTCAATAATGAGCATTGAGTATTATATTATAATACATTAGCCTTTAATAAATGTGCAGTGAGCAGAATATCGCATGGCTGCATGTGACATTTTTTCCAGATCAAAATGATAAGCCTAACAGCTATTTTGAGTTAAGGCTATATGTTTATTGTTAAGCCTATTGAATAACTTTATGATAGAGAAGACAAACCATTTTGTGGAATGATGCATCATCATATGAAATTTGCAACGATGTGACTTAAAAACAGTCTCTAGTAGGCAGCATAAGTCGTTATCTGTAGCTGTGTGGCATTCTGAAACGTCCTTAAATTCGGGACCATTAGCATATCGCTCGTTCTAATTTGGGACCTCGCACTCGGAATTGTCGTTGTTTCTCAAGTCCAAAATAGCCTGGGCTATTCCAATTGTCAGTTTATTGTTTATTTATATCATGTTTTCGTCGTTTTGAATAGACACTGCATACCTGTGTTTGTTGGCGTGTTGACGACCGTTGTTAAATGCGCTGTTTTATGTGTGCATAAAGCGGTGTCAAAGACGGCGTTTTCTTCATAATTCTCCTCCCTCTGGCTTTCATTGATAAAGACAAACACCACTTCAGCATGGATCTTCATGCTGCGAAGTTGGCTTCCCACACGGGATTCGAACCTGACACTTATGGCGATGCAGCTTTTGTTTGCACCTTCAACATGACTACACTACAGTCTATAGATTAGTTTTAGTTAGATATTTTCTGATCAAATATCTGTACTTCTACTCAAGTGTAGGTTTCTGGTACTTATACAACTCTGCCTACCGCCCACAAATATCCACAAATGCCCATGTTTGTGTGAAAGAATCCCTTATGTAGGTTAGCACAGATCTCCACGCGGGATTCGAACCTACCACTCAAAAGACTATGAACCACAGCAGTTTGGCGGCAAAAAAACGCTGCTTTGACGGCGGTTTTATCATGCAAGAATTAGATGTAGTCATCGTTGACTGCTGCTACAAATGAACGTGTGAAAACAAAATGTACCACATTAAAACTCATCGTGACATAATGGCTGTTGAAGCAACTTTCAACATACTGTAGCAGCAGGCTAATTGTTGTCTAGCTAAGTAATAGTGGCTATTCTTGCCATCTGTTATGTAGGTAATATAAAACAGCCCTAAAGAATGTCAACAATCCTGTTGACCTTGATCCCAAGATAAAGTCGCAGATATGTTGTCTTTTACAAATGAAAGCTCTATCTTCAATGTGCAAGTCCTCATAACACATTAGCTTTGAATTTCATCTGATCAGCGTCTGGCCTTTGATTCGTCAGAGCGATTTTATGACGCGTTGACGTCATCCGTACGTAGCGGGCCAGTGGCGCAATGGATAACGCGTCTGACTACGGATCAGAAGATTCTAGGTTCGACTCCTGGCTGGCTCGTAAACTTTTTGAATTCATATTAAACTTGAGCAAGTCAAATCTGAGAGGAAAAAAATATTTTTTTTTACGAAAGATGCTCAAGTGACACTCTATGGTATCACCAATTGAATTCAGCGCTCACTGCCAGCTAGTGCTTACACCAAACAACTTTGATAAGATTTGGGAAAGATTCTTTAAAGATTGTAGTCTTTTGAGTAAAGGTTGAATGGGTGACATTAGTTAATTTGCACATGACATTACATGAAATTAGTTCATTTGCAGTCGTCTTATGGCCTCCTTATCAAAAAACTTCGACACGATTTGGGAAAGATTCTTGGAAGATCTTTTGTCTTTTCTGTAAAGGTTGAATGGGTGACATAGTTAAAAGACGCCAATCTTCCAAGAATCGTTCCCAAATCGTGTCGAAGTTTTTTGATAAGGAGGCCATAAGACGACTGCAAATGAAATAGAGCTTGGAATGTACCTTTTTCACAGCAGCCATTTTTCACAGGTGTTATAGCATACATGGGCAACATACGGCCCGCGGGCCACATCCGGCCCGTGGGCTTTCCCTGACCGGCCCGCGTAAGGTCCTTGAAAGAACAATAGTCAAGAGCCTAGCATAAAGATAATGCATGCAAATCAATATCGTTGTTTTTATTTTGAAAGCGACTGCTATTTGTACGCCCATACATTTGTACGTGGATGCATACGACGTAAACACCTTCACTGATGTGCTGGTGAATAGAATTTATGCTTCTGCGTCGACACAATTTACGTCGGCGTAAACCTTTCAAAGTTTTGTGTCTCTTACAGTATGTCTGCGTCGTTCACCACCGCAAAGGTTGTTAGAAGGAACTGCTACTGCTGCTCGTTGGCGATACGAAGTGTTCATTTCAAAACGTTACTGGCAGATAGACAGTTTACAATCGGATAACCCCGTAATTGTAACCAAAATATGTCTGAGTTTATTTGCAAAGCTTATGTTAGCGAACTAGTATGATGCTACTACCCACAGGTTGCTTGAAGCAGCCGGCTCAACACACAGAGCGAGTTGACATCACAGTTATGTGCATAAAGTTAAAGCAAAAACATAGCCTACATTTTAAAAATAGTTTTCTTTGTGCATGTTGATTAACTAATGACAGCCTACTATTGTCTGCTCCACATTTTCGTAGTCTAATTCTGCATAGAGTTAATTTAATGATGGTAATGATTTAATTATGAAATATTGCTGAGTGTTGATGAAATGGTGGCACAGGCCTATCGGCTGTACTGACTCCTTCACATTTTCATGACCTAGCCTAATTATATAGATATTGTAGTACTTTGTATCAGTCTTTGAAAACTGAAAACTGAAAACTGTCAAAAAATCCCTCACATTTTCATCTGTTCTTACGACTAGTAAACAAAACCATATGATTTACTTAATGTTATACAAGAACAGAATAGAATTGAACAGAATTGAGTTCAGACTTGAGTTCGGTATTTTGGGTCCGGCCCTCCTCAACAGTCCCAGTTTGTCATGTGGCCCCTTGGGGAAATTAGTTGCCCACCCCTGTGTTATAGGCTAATTACAGTTCTGATTCTGCAACACTTGAATTGAACGGTTTAGCTAACACCCGTGCTTGCCCCACAATCAAAATGGCTGCTGTTAAGTAGTCGCCTGGAATAGAAGCGTTTGTTAAATAATAAATGTAAATGCTGTTAGATCTATTAAGCAGTTGCTCGATAGCCTGTTCATATTTCGAGGTGTGTTTGGTAAGCTTGCAATCTTAACTGTCTAGGGAAGCCGTCTATATTAGCAATCTTTGTAGGGAACGATAACCACTCGCCCCCATGTGGGGTAGGCCTAGATACGGGCTTGAAACATTTTAGTATGCTATATTCAACAATTATCTGCAGCAATTAAGTATAATACCAACTACATTTTGAGAGTAGCCAGTGTAATTTGATTTGAGTTGACAGCGCGATTCCTAGCATCGATAAACATTCTACATAGGCAGGCTGCACACCTTAAAAGATGACCAGGTTTGTGTGCGAAAGAATCACCCATGGTAAACTAGTAACGCCAAGTCTGAAAATAGCTCGATCACAAAAATCACAATTATAAGAAAGACAGCTCCTTACCCTGCAACAGATAAACAGAAAACTACCAGAGTCATTCCTGACGACAGGGGCAGCAGCAGCAAATTGTCGTACACCGCCTGTGCAATCATGGTTATCGGCGGCCAAACACATTCGTGGTTGGAACTTAATGAGCAAATGAAAGAGCTTCCCTAAACCAAGAATCAGCCACAGTGTCACGCATAATTTCACATGGAGCATCTGGATCATGTCTTTCCTCCTCGCAATTTTGCCTGACTGTATGGTAAGGTTTTTAACCCCCCCCCAACACACACACACACACACACACACATTTTTTAATGGCACTTTGGTTATGAATTCGCATAACATATAGGCTACGAATGATTATAGCTAACAGTTCTTCTAGTTTAGTTCTTTAGTTTAGTTACACCTGCGGAATTAAAAGAAAATAAAGATATAGCACTGCATTCAAATAGTTTTTTCTTTATTATTGTTGGAATCCTTTCATGTTCTGACAAGGGAGAATGAGAAAAGCTGTCCGAGCTGTCACCTCACCAGAAAATAGGAGCCTGCAAGGACCGCTGTTCTACTGCGTGGTAGAAACCCGGCCTGACAGTCTCCCGAGCTAACAGTAGGCCCAACTTTGCCAGTTGCTCCTACAGCATTGTCTGCAAATGCTTCACCTGCAGGGGTGTCGAACTGGGGGTAAAAGTGGTACTGATTACCAGGGCCCCAAGGGGGGAGAGGGCTGAAAAGTCTGAAATATATGCATGCATGGAGGGGAGGGGGGCATGGGGGCCCATCAGGACTGCCTATGCATAGGGCCCAGGATCTTGTGCTACGGACCTGTTCACCTGTACAACCATTAACTGTACCTCCTACTGTATCTCCATTTATTGTATCCACAATCCAGAGTTGTACATTTTTATTTAGTTTTTAAATTAGATTTAAATTATTAAGTTGACATAACACCAGTTATTGCATGTTATTGTAACAGTATCCTGTTACAGCATCCTTATACCGCGTCACAAGACCCTCTGCCATCTTCGCCAGACCCCAGCTCTCACTTACTGTGGGCACACGTGATGACTTGCCCTTCGTGGCCCAAGCAGCTGTGGACCGGGACTCTTCCTAAGACTCTTCTAAGCTTCCTTACAATTATTTTTGTTGAGTCCATCATGATGACAGATACAGTACAACCCCGATTCCAAAAAAGTTGGGACAAGGTACAAATTGTAAATAAAAACGGAATGCAATAATTTCCTAATCTCAAAAACCTATGTTGTATTCAGAATAGAACATAGACAACATATCAAATTTTGAAAGTGAAACATTTTGAAATTTCATGCCAAATATTGGCTCATTTAGAATTTCATGACAGCAACACACCTCAAAAAAGTTGGGACGGGGGCAATAAGAGGCTGGAAAAGTTAAATGTACAAAAAAGGAACAGCTGGAAGACCAAATTGCAACTCATTAGGTCAATTGGCAATAGGTCATTAACATGATTGGGTATAAAAAGAGCATCTTGGAGTGGCAGCGGCTCTCAGAAGTAAAGATGGGCAGAGGATCACCAATCCCCCTAATGCTGCGCCGACAAATAGTGGAGCAATATCAGAAAGGAGTTCCACAGCGCAAAATTGGAAAGAGTTTCAACATATCATCATCTACCTTGCATAATATCATCCGAAGATTCAGAGAATCTGGAAAAATCTCTGTGCGTAAGGGTCAAGGCCGGAAAACCATACTGGATGCCCGTGATCTTCGGGCTCTTAAACGACACTGCATCAAATACAGGCATGCTTCTGTATTGGAAATCACAAAATGGGCTCAGGAATATTTCCAGAAAACATTGTCTGTGAACACAATTCACCGTGCCATCCGCCGTTGCCAGCTAAAACTCTATAGTTCAAAGAAGAAGCCGTATATAAACATGATCCAGAAGCGCAGACGTCTTCTCTGGGCCAAGGCTCATTTAAAATGGACTGTGGCAAAGTGGAAAACTGTTCTGTGGTCAGACGAATCAAAATTTGAAGTTCTTTTCGGAAATCAGGGATGCCGTGTCATCCGGACTAAAGAGGAGAAGGACAACCCAAGTTGTTATCAGCGCTCAGTTCAGAAGCCTGCATCTCTGATGGTATGGGGCTGCATTAGTGCATGTGGCATGGGAAGCTTACACATCTGGAAAGACACCATCAATGCTGAAAGGTATATTGAGGTTCTAGAGGAACATATGCTCCCATCCAGACGACGTCTCTTTCAGGGAAGGCCTTGCATTTTCCAACAAGACAATGCCAAACCACATACTGCATCAATTACAGCATCGGCTGCGCAGAAGAAGGATCCGGGTACTGAACTGGCCAGCCTGCAGTCCAGATCTTTCACCCATAGAAAACATTTGGCGCATCATAAAACGGAAGATACGACAAAGAAGACCTAAGACAGTTGAGCAACTAGAATCCTACATTAGACAAGAATGGGACGACATTCCTATCCCTAAACTAGTCTCCTCAGTCCCCAGACGTTTACAGACTGTTGTAAAGAGAAGAGGGGATGCCACACAGTGGTAAACATGGCCTTGTCCCAACTTTTTTGAGATGTGTTGTTGCAAAATCACCTAATTTTTCTCTTTAAATGATAAATTTTCTCAGTTTAAACATTTGATATGTCATCTATGTTCTATTCTGAATAAAATATGGACTTTTGAAACATCCACATTGCATTCTGTTTTTATTTATAATTTGTACCTTGTCCCAACTTTTTTGGAATTGGGGTTGTAGATAGATAGATAGATTGATCCCCAAGGGCAAATTCAAGGTCTCAGTAGTATACAGACATCACACACAACATTCACTAACAGCAGAAAAAAAGTAATTAAAAGTATATAATATAAAAACACACAACTAAGCAATAAGGACAGTAGAAGATAAAGAATATACTAAAATACAAATTATACTAAATAACACTAAATCTAAATCAAGTCTAAAACAGTATCCACATAGTGGGTGATTAAGCATGAGACGCTTGCAATGGCTGAGGCAGGGACTGAGCCTGTGATTCTCTGTGCATAGTAAGGTAAGGTGCTCTGTGAGAGTGAGTGTCATGGTGATGGTGCAAATGAGTAAGTCCAACAGTGCACCTGGCCAAGGAGTCGTGATAGAGGATTTAACCTCACCCAACCTGTTGAGGACACCCTGGGCGTATATTCTCTGGTATATCCAAAGATTGTTCATGTGACCTGAGCGTGGAAGATGCTCTGACTGTTCTCTGCAGAATTTCATGATAGGCTATTTGTTGCTCTGATTGGTTAGGTCAATCCAATTGTGTGCAGAGGCATTTTCCCCCTGTATCAGTTGAACATGCCACATAATCACGTCCCAATGCTTCGGTCCCAGACTCAAGTTCCTTTCCTGCCTTTCTCTGTAACACAATCATGTTTAAGGCTAAGATTTTTGGTAGAGCAGCACCCTCAAGTGGAAAATATTGGATTTACAACACATTTTGTAATCCAAAATATTGAATTTCAACAATATATGGGCTAACTGTGTGGGGACTGAGTTTTCAGTTTTCAGAGCCTGGGCTGTCTATAGCGACTTTTTTACAGTGTGTGCAGTTAGCGGATTGTGAGGAGATGTCCGCTGAATGTGAGAAAAACGTTATGGCCTTGAAATCACGTATGACCGCTGACTGCACCTTTAATGCTCCTCAGCTCTTTCAAACTGACTGCAAGATCTGCATGTTTTTTCAAGCATGACATCCCGCTTGATATGGGCCAAGAAAAAGCTAATTTGCGTGAATGTGTTTTACATTTGCATAGGAAGGTGTTTACATTTTTAACATGACATTCTATTTTGTACATATATCATTTCATTTCCCTCACACTACATATTTTGGTAGAAACAGGATACATCACTGGCTTCTAGACATTGAATTGATGTAGCCTATGCCTGCCTTAACTAGCAAAGGAATGTAGGCTATATGGAGAAAGACTGTGCGAACATTTTTATGCTTGCTTGATGACCCCAGTGAAATGGTCACGAAGGCTGTTCTGTTGGTGATGTTTTTTGCCCATAAAGGTTGCTTTATAAGTGATTTTGTTTTTGAAGGTAGACTTGGTTCTTGATTGGACGCTATGTGAAATCCCCTACCTATAGCACTAATAAATATGTTTTGAAAAAAGTCCATGTTGGGTACATTGTGAAATTTATGTTTTGATTTGTGTGACTCAGATTGTGAGTTCTCCACCCCCATGTCCATACAACAGAGCATGTAAGTGTCACAGTAATTCATTTTTTTCTGATTTTGTTTTTGTGTTCCTGGGGATACTTTTGCATTCTCTTGCACACTCAAAAACAAATTTATAGCGAGTGAATGCCAACTCATTGTGAGGAAATTCAAAGTTCTTGCCAAGGAATGTGAAACTGAAAAAAAAGACCTAAAGCAGCACTGACGTTTAAAAAACAAACAAACAAGCCAACAAACAAAAAATGGCATAGGACTGTGATACAATGTATTGTTTTCTCCTGTGTCTGGGAGACCCATTTCCTGTTGTATCTCTGAGCTATCCAAGCTGTTTTCTGTGCAGCTCTCCTCTTGTACATGTTGTGCAGGTGTACTGCCCTCTGGATGCCCCCCCTTATCATCAGACCATAAACGTATTAGGGCCACACATGAAAAAATGAAAAAAAAGTTTGCCATGACGAGATTAATCTCGACATCTCGACTTTATTTCGAGAATAAAGTTGAAATATCATCTTGACTTTACGATATTTCATCTTTATTCTTGACATGTCCATCAAAACTAGTTTGGAGAGAGAGTGACCGCTTCACAGTAGGCTACATGGCACTGAATCCGTACAGTCAGTCTGCCTTGTGTAAATGATTTGGTGAAATTGGAAAGCGCAGAAACAGTGTCTGAGACTGCAGCTGTGGAGCGGTTGCTGTCTCTCATAACTAGTTTTCTAAATGTGCAGTCCTAATACCCCTCGTAGAAATCTGACCAGTATTTCTCAAGCCAGATTTACATTTATTCATTAAGCAGACACTGTTATCCAAAGTGACTTACATATGTCAACTATATTACAAAGGATTACATTGTCCCCGCCCCGGAGCAACTTGGGGTTAAGTGCCTTGCTCAAGGGCACAAAGGTGGAAGCCGGGAATTGAACCCACAACTTTCAGGCTACTGCATACTAGTATAGAAGCATATGTGTAGCTTAATTCAAATGAGAATGCAGTCTGCAATATGCAATTCTAAAATACATTACATTATGCAATTGCCAATTCATTATGCAATTTAATATTCCAATTTGCAATAATTTCCAACAAATTGTATTTCAATCTGCAAAGTGACAATGCAGTCCTAAAATCTATTTGAATAATTTTGGTTAAAAAATAGAATACACATGGATTGAATTGCATTCCATTTTGCCATGAATTCTCGGGCTAACCGCTGATGTGCAGTGAGAAAGGTTGGGAATAAGTACCCACCAGCCCAGCACTAAACTTCAAGCGTGGTAAACAAAATCGGATAATTCAGGCAGTAAAAGCACCGGTAAGAACCAAAGTAGATTTTGTTCAAATCTACACACCTATGGCTACTGAAAAATGTAAGGTTCATTTAACAAATGTTATTTTGAAGTATTAAAAAACATCGTTGTTTTAGAATTTTCGAACGAAATGGTTGGTAATTAGCACGTTTACGATAACTAATGCACTGACGTTATATCCACTCTAAGGCGTTTTCTTGAACCTGTGATCAAACAGGGACAGCCTAAAAATACCCTATATGTAAGCATATCTTCCTGGAACATTGCAGATAAAGAAAAATGTATCGTTTTCTCTAGGCTATGAATGGTCTTTGTAGCCAACTTTAAGCTGAAAGAAATAGATTCCAGATGTTTCTATTCCATATCATTTTTTATCCATAAACAGTAAGGCTCTGGTAAGGCCAGAGATCTTCTGCTCCTCGTCAGAAATCTCATCGGATATGTGCACTCTTCTTTGCTGTTTCCTCAAGGAGCTGCTGTGACATCGGGGACAGCTATATGCTTGACACGTTTAAAATAAATTACAATGTTGCCTTAGACTAGACTACAGTAGGCTAATGAGCAGCTACTGTAACCTTACTCTCCATGTTTGGCTTGATACGACACCAGCGGATGACCACACCGAGCTTCAGACCGAGCGATGGGGAGTTTCGTAGAGAAAAAGCATCAGGCTTGTCTACATGAAGCCATAAAAGCGTGCTTCTAAATTCTAAATAGGAAAACCCATCGAATACACAACATGTCAACGTCGGAGACGCAGAGATGTCATGTAAAATTCTCAAGTATATTTGCAGTATTGCAATGTAAAATTCTAGATGACTTTAGTTTAGTGCGACAACAACTACTTTCATTTAACAGTATTACAGGGGAGAGCGCGAACGCAGTCCCCCACTACCACAAATTATGCAGTCGAGATTCCCACATTTGGGGAATTCGTTCGGGTCAGCTACCGCCGAAGTGCAATGGCAGAGCCTCGCCAAAGGTGAACCACCTTCATGATCATGGTATCTCCCCTGCCAGGTAAGTATGAGTTGTACACAGTTTACGAGGGTACTAGACCAAATGACCTATATGTCACATAGGTGGCGGGCTTCCGGCTATGTTTACAATTCAACATTTTAAAAAACAATACGTTTAAACAAGCGATTATATGTAGGCTATATCACACAGAAATCATTTCGTACTCGAAAAAAGACATAAAACACACAACAAAATCTAAAACTGTCCCATGATGCATCACTTTCCACGCATAACGTAGACGGGCCAAAGATTGTTAAGGCGGAGCCAGAGAACTGCCACTCTCGATGACGTCATTAATTAGCACAATGCTAGCGTGTTATGGGCAACAACGACCCAACCTGTAAGAAATCAAAAGGACATAAGTACTCGTTCATTCAACTTTTGACCTATAACCCATGTTGAAGTTATACAAACTACAATCAAATCTGAGATTTGTCAACGACAATCAGATGAAAGAGACAAATTTAGCCGTCTAGCTCCATTGACTCCCATTCATTTTGCACTCATGGCGATCGCCCCCAGTGGAACTCTGGTGGAACTGCAACCAAAATTCGGTACAATGGGACTTAATACGGAGTGGCCGGGCTCTCCGACGGGCTCTGATGTCACTAAGCAGCACAAACCATAGGCACAAACAGAGGATGTCTAATAAGGGTGAACTCTGGTGAACTGCAGCCAAATTCGGTTTGTATGGGATTAATAGAGAGTGGGGAGGCTCTCCGTAGACGGGCTCTGGCACAAACAAGAAAGAAACCAAGCACTTCCGAGGACATCGGCGATAACTACGGCAAGTATATGCAGAATCAAAATAGTAGTAATGTTTCATCCTTGGAGTTTTTTGGAGAGGCGGTTAGAGCCGAAACTGTACTGTACCGTACTTTTGTCCTGTCCTCTGTCTTGCGGATGTTGCGTAGTGTCTCGCGGCACTGTCTTGCGGAAGTCGCGTACTATCTTGTGGCACTGTATTGCGGAAGTTGGCTAGTGGTATCAAAGATTCTAGACAGATCACGAACAAAGCTATTTTTTGTCTTTATTTGTTTCGTTGGAAAATACAATTTCAATGTCGGGATGTTAGGAAGACACGTGGCTTGTAGAAAGTGGGTTATTAACTTACAACGCTGAATGTAGGGCGACGTCTGGCCAATATTATTCTGCTGTAAAACATGTTTTTGTTTATCCAGCATTGTCTTGCTTAAGTTACGTTGTGCCTTGCAGAACTGTCTTGTGTAAAGGTATGTGTGCTAGGTGTGTAGCGCTGTCATGATGGTTGTCTCGTGGAAAGTTAGGTAAAACGCCAAATAAAAACACAAGTATCCGTTGTCGACCTCAGTTGCTTTGGAAATGTTTTGTTTTGTTGAAATGTTTGTTATGCCACCTAGGCCTATTAGGCTACCTTCCACCTCTTTCTGTTCTATTTGTTATTAACTTGTAGGCTAGCCTAGGCTACTTGTAACCAAGAAATATATAAATCACTTTTTACTTACAACAAATAGCCTACGTATATTAAACACTTAATGTATATTGTTGATATTCCACAAGCAGCATTAGTTCAAGTTCAAGTAGTTTATCGTCATGCACGCATAAAGGGAAATATAATTAATGAAACTCCTTGTGCCAGCAAATATTTTAAGAATAAATAATAATTGTTTAGATAATTATTATAGGCAAATGTGTAAATATTTAGGCATCTTACCAGGGGGGTATTCCAAGTACGAGGTTTAGTGACAAACCTGGGTTAGTTAACACAGAGTAGGTGGTAAACCTCCTAATAGAAGAGCTGTATGGCTTCATTCTCCTAACAAAACAATACCATAGGGCTCTTGTTGTAGGAGGTTTACCACTTACTCTGAGTTAAGTTACCCAGGTTTATCACTAAACCATGTACTTGGAATACCCCCCAGGTCTGTTAAGTCATAGGCTTGCTTAACCAAATGTTGTAGCCATCCATGGGTAGATGATCACAAAAACAGACAACTGGACAGTTTTGGAGAACACATTTTAATTCTAAACATAAGAACAAAAAACCTTTTAAACAAAAAAGCTTTGTAAATCTAAATACGGAAAACCTTGCATGGTTCAGTTTTCTCTCAGAACAAAATACACCATAAACTTAACACCAAAAAAAATCAAATTTCCCCAGTACACACATATTGTAAATAATGAAATGAAGATAATAAATTGAAATCCAATAAGACATAAATAAATAAATAAACAACTAATACATTAAAAAAGAATGTATAAATACAGAAAAAAACAGCAATGCTTGTTACTCCAATGCCGGATGCATGGACATGAACCTCTCCAGAAACCTGCAGAAACCCTCGTGGTTCGTGACAATGTTAATGGAAACCTTCAACTGCAAACAGATTTCAAATTGGAAATAGCATGAGAATGTAGTGACAATATGCATGTTTGGTATGGTTTGGTTTATTTATTCTGGAGAAACCACACTGATCGATCATAATATGACATGGCTTTTATATTCACATTTCCTTACCTCAGGCATCATTACGTCGAGCACAAGGTCAACATCTATGATATCTTCATCACAGATTATGGCAGTCTGTATCATTTTTGCCAGTTTCCTGGACTAATTGGGGCCACAAAAGAGAAATAAATCTTAGAACAAAAACTTTTTGCATTACTAATTGTATGTTTACTTAAAATAGTTGTTATTCATAACCAGTGCATTATTACTACATAAACTGTACAGTGTATTCATATCAATCAGTTTTCTATGCAATCTAATGCTTTTCGGATGTCATCTTCAAATTCCTTATTTGACAGTTACTGTTTATAAGTTTGGAGATGTACTGTTTTGCAGCGACATGCAATGCCGACTCCACAACTGTTGCACTTTCCAACCAGTTGGTGTAATAGATTGCCCACTATGAATCAGTGACAATAACTGAAAGACAAACAATCCAAATAGATGACTGATTTAGAAATTTAAACTAGGTAGCATTTTAACCTTTTAAGTTATATAACCACATCATTACCACACTTATGGTGAGTTTCATCACAGTTGAATAATTTTGTATACACCTGATGGTGTGTGCACAACTTCTATCAATGTAAATACAAAAAAAAGTAAAAATAAAAATCAGGTTGTCACATTAATACCATCCAATCAGTTGAGCCAATTAGAAGCCAATTATTATGACATTATCAATCATTTGTTATTTAAAATGTGCAAAATTGGAAATGTCCTTGTTTGAGGTATCTTGTCAAGTTACCATAGCACTGAAATATTTCACAGGTCAGAGAACATAGACAAATTTAAAGTCTAGAAAAAAAACCTGTAAAACAGAAAAAAGAAAGGAAAATATCAAACTCAAGTGTTGCAATATAAACTTGTGAATTCAAGTCCTTCTGCTGTCCTTGTGTGAGCAAAGGAGTGTGTGTAACCTTAGCTAGTCGTGTTTCCTCAGTTGATGCCTTTGAGCACAACTAACTTCTCAGACAGTGTTGCATTCAGACTATTTTTTATATATATAAAATATTTTTTATATAGTTGTTATGGGGCCTGTTAATCATTCCAGCTTGACCATGCAAGGGTGCCACAAACAGACAGAGACAGACATTTCGTGCTTTACAGTATAGATAGTTAGATAGATGTCATCACAGTGTTTCACAGAAAGTATTTTAAAGTATTTTGAAAATACAAAAATACGCAACACTGAAGTATTTTGATACAAAATACGAAGGCATTTTCATTATCTCAATAAAATACAAATGACAAAATAGTATTTTGTATTTGAAATACATATTTTAAACACATGTATTAGAAATACTGCCCATCCCTGCCCATGCCCATGGCCCAATCAGTGGAAACTGACATAAAGATTTGCTCTGCCCCAAGTGTGGCCAAAACGCCGTAAAATGACTTATTGTTTTGTTATGCAAGGAAAACAAACTCACCAAGACCAAGGAGATGGTTGTTGTGGACTTCCATAAACAAGCACTTATGTTATGTTATATTGTATTTATTTATTATTCACTATAGTACTTGGTCTGCACTGAGACCTGAGTTGATATTTTGTTATCTTCATACAAATAAAGCATCTATCTGTCTGTCTGTCTGTCTGTCTGTCGGCCCAGGTGTGGGTGTTATTGTTTATCAAAGTGTTGGCTGAGGGTTGCCTGGGTCCCTGGGCATGCACTGGCCCACACACTAACTGATCTGACTGAGTGTTGGCTGAATGCCAGCTGTGCTTGAACATTACTTGATAACAAAACACAAATCCAGAGCTACTACTTTAAAGCACAAGTCATCTTTATTAAAAATTCTAACAAACAACTTTAAAACTTAAAAAGTCATAAAGCAAAAAAGGATTTTTACATGTACAATTTTATGTAAAACAATTAATAAGCTTTATCTTTTATCTAAAACAAAACAAATAAAAAGATACATACATACATACATACATACACACACACACACACACACACACACACACACACACAATGATTCAAAGACATAAATGATTCTACATAATAATAATTATAATAATTATTATAATAATTATAAATATAATTAATTATAGCACCTTTCATTCACAGAATGCAGCTCAAAGTGGTTCACATTTGGAACATTTGTCATTGGTGTCACAGGACAGTGGCTTGGTGTCACAGGACAGTAGCTAACTGTCTCAGGACAGTGTCTGGATGTTACAGGACAGTCATAGGTGTCACGGGACAGTGTCTGGGTGTTACAGGACAGTCATAGGTGTCACGGGACAGTGTCTAGGTGTCACAGGACAGTCATAGGTGTCACGAGACAGTGTCTGGGTGTTACAGGACAGTCATGGGTGTCACGGGACAGTGTCTAACTGTCTCGGGACAGTGTCTGGGTGTTACAGGACAGTGGCTAACTGTCCCAGGACAGTGTCTGGGTGTCACAGGACAGTCATAGGTGTCACGGGACAGTGTCTGGGTGTTACAGGACAGTCATGAGTGTCACCGGACAGTGTCTAGGTGTCACAGGACAGTGTCTGGGTGTTACAGGACAGTCATGGGTGTCACGGGACAGTGTCTGGATGTTACAGGACAGTCATGAGTGTCACCGGACAGTGTCTAGGTGTCACAGGACAGTGTCTGGGTGTTACAGGACAGTCATGGGTGTCACGGGACAGTGTCTAACTGTCTCGAGACAGTGTCTGGGTGTTACAGGACAGTGGCTAACTGTCTCGGGACAGTGTCTGGGTGTCACAAGACAGTCATAGGTGTCACGGGACAGTGTCTGGGTGTTACAGGACAGTGTCTGGGTGTTACAGGACAGTCATGGGTGTCACGGGACAGTGTCTAACTGTCTCGGGACAGTGTCTGGATGTTACAGGACAGTCATAGGTGTCACGGGACAGTGTCTGGGTGTTACAGGACAGTCATAGGTGTCACGGGACAGTGTCTAGGTGTCACAGGACAGTCATAGGTGTCACGAGACAGTGTCTGGGTGTTACAGGACAGTCACGGGTGTCACGGGACAGTGTCTAACTGTCTCGGGACAGTGTCTGGGTGTTACAGGACAGTGGCTAACTGTCCCAGGACAGTGTCTGGGTGTCACAGGACAGTCATAGGTGTCACGGGACAGTGTCTGGGTGTTACAGGACAGTCATGAGTGTCACCGGACAGTGTCTAGGTGTCACAGGACAGTGTCTGGGTGTTACAGGACAGTCATGGGTGTCACGGGACAGTGTCTGGATGTTACAGGACAGTCATGAGTGTCACCGGACAGTGTCTAGGTGTCACAGGACAGTGTCTGGGTGTTACAGGACAGTCATGGGTGTCACGGGACAGTGTCTAACTGTCTCGAGACAGTGTCTGGGTGTTACAGGACAGTGGCTAACTGTCTCGGGACAGTGTCTGGGTGTCACAAGACAGTCATAGGTGTCACGGGACAGTGTCTGGGTGTTACAGGACAGTCATGGGTGTCACGGGACAGTGTCTAACTGTCTCGGGACAGTGTCTGGATGTTACAGGACAGTCATAGGTGTCACGGGACAGTGTCTGGGTGTTACAGGACAGTCATAGGTGTCACGGGACAGTGTCTAGGTGTCACAGGACAGTCATAGGTGTCACGAGACAGTGTCTGGGTGTTACAGGACAGTCATGGGTGTCACGGGACAGTGTCTAACTGTCTCGGGACAGTGTCTGGGTGTTACAGGACAGTGGCTAACTGTCCCAGGACAGTGTCTGGGTGTCACAGGACAGTCATAGGTGTCACGGGACAGTGTCTGGGTGTTACAGGACAGTCATGAGTGTCACCGGACAGTGTCTAGGTGTCACAGGACAGTGTCTGGGTGTTACAGGACAGTCATGGGTGTCACGGGACAGTGTCTGGATGTTACAGGACAGTCATGAGTGTCACCGGACAGTGTCTAGGTGTCACAGGACAGTGTCTGGGTGTTACAGGACAGTCATGGGTGTCACGGGACAGTGTCTAACTGTCTCGAGACAGTGTCTGGGTGTTACAGGACAGTGGCTAACTGTCTCGGGACAGTGTCTGGGTGTCACAAGACAGTCATAGGTGTCACGGGACAGTGTCTGGGTGTTACAGGACAGTGTCTGGGTGTTACAGGACAGTCATGGGTGTCACGGGACAGTGTCTAACTGTCTCGGGACAGTGTCTGGATGTTACAGGACAGTCATAGGTGTCACGGGACAGTGTCTAGGTGTCACAGGACAGTCATAGGTGTCACAGGACAGTGCCTGGGTGTTACAGGACAGTCATGGGTGTCACGGGACAGTGTCTAACTGTCTCGGGACAGTGTCTGGGTGTTACAGGACAGTCATGGGTGTCACAGGACAGTGTCTAACTGTCTCGGGACAGTGTCTAGGTGTCACAGGACAGTCATGAGTGTCTCGGGACAGTGTCTGGGTGTCTCGGGACAGTGTCTGGGTGTCCCGGGACAGTGTCTGGGTGTTACAGGACAGTCATGGGTGTCACAGGACAGTCATGGGTGTCACAGGACAGTGGCTAACTGTCCCGGGACAGTGTCTGGGTGTCTCGGGACAGTGTCTAACTGTCTCGGGACACTACTCAGGACAGTACTAACAGGACAGGACATTTTTTGCTGTTACTGCTACTGGTTTTTTGGGATGCTCAACGCAAGTACGTGTCTGTTTGGGACTGCCTAGCAACATTCAGAAAGTAGCCTAAGCATCTTAGGGTTGTCATCAAATAGATGGACCTTGTATTTTTTAAGGAAATTGTATTTATTGTTACGCATACCCTGTTGGTCCACTCCACACACATTGGGGTAACATCTGGAGAAGGGGATGCTTTACATGATATTTAATGATAAGCAAATTTATTGCACTGTTCACTTTTGCACTAGGCCTACCACCATTGCGCACACTCTACCATAGCACCTTAACATGGTCAATGCATCAAATGGTCAGTCCATCAGGCATTAAAAGGGAATTGAAATTGTGATCCTTCTTTATGATCTGCTGGTTGGGTTTGTGTTGGTCGTGCTGGTGCTCCTGACACTGCTGCTGGTTTAGCTGGTTCTTGAGTGTACCTCAACAAACTGCTGCACATTCTCAGACCAAAGGAAAAGCACATTATTGTTAGACATGCACAAATGACTTGTATAAGGATAGATCATCTGTAGATGTGATTTAAGTTATATTCCATGGCAACAAAGACAGCTGTATGATTAGGCCTATCAGTGTTTTTGCAAAAGTTCATGGGAACACAATGACATAGTGACACGAAGGCATCCCATGTGTTCATCTGCCTATACAATAAAAGCATGAAATGATTAAAAAAGACAGTATTACATTGTATTAATAAAAATCAATTTTATTTAAAACAAATCCTCTATGTTGATTGTACCGAGGTCAGTCACAGAGGAGATGTGTGTCTGCGGCTGATGAAGGCGCTGCGACCACAGCATCTTCCTCGTCTTCCTCATTGTGGGACTCATCGCTGCAAGATTGGCTATCCGCCACACATGGCTTTTGCAACACACACACACACACATTATTAATTTCACAATTTCTCACTAATAGCATACTGTGTGCCACAAAAATCTAACCTTTAATATTGAGAACATCATTCAGAAAAATATCAAAATGTATATTACAGTTTTTTATGAATGCTTACTATTAATTTGTATAGCAAAACCACTCACTGAGTTTGCAAAACTAAAAGCACAAACACTGCTTTGTACTCAGTTTGCAATTTTGTAACACACACTTTGCAAAACTGTAGGTACAATCCACTGCACAGCAATCTTTTTGCAGAATTGTAAACACAACTCACTGGTTTAAATTCAATTTCCAAATGATCAACACACTCCTAGCAAAACTATACACATGTATGCCTATTTTTTACACTATTTTGCCAACTGTCTGGCACACATCATGAAAACTGTTTTAGATAAATAGTTCAATTTGCAATCAGCCTAAGCAGGGGTTTTGTTCTCAAGCATTTGGTCTCTGCATTTATCCCAATCAGTGAATTAGGGAAACACACTCAGCACACAGTGAACACACAGTGAGGTGAAGCACACACTAATCCCGGCGCAGTGAGCTGCCTGCTGCAACAGTGGCGCTCAGGGAGCAGTGAGGGGTTAGGTGCCTTGCTCAAGGGCACTTCAGCCACGCCTACTGGTCGGGGCTCGAACCGGCAACCCTCCGGTTACAAGTCCGAAGCGCTAACCAGTAGGCCACGGCTGCCCCTAATTACACATCCATATTAACACCAGCCAATGGTGTTAAAGTGATATCCAGTCCAATAATGTCACTAATGTTTCAAGAAGTCCATTGATGAAAGACAAAGATTGTTATACATATTAAAAATGAACAAACAATACACATATTAGTGGTTCATTTATCCTGGGCCCATCAGGACTGCCTATAGGGCCCAGGATCTTGTGCTACGGACCTGTTCACCTGTACAACCATTAACTGTATTCGAATGTCATGATGACAGATATAGATAGATAGATAGATAGATAGATAGATATATAGATATATACTTTATTGATCCCCAAGGGCAAATTCAAGGTCTCAGTAGTATACAGACATCACACACAACATTCACTAACAGCAGAAAAAAAGTAATTAAAAGTATATAATATAAAAACACACAACTAAGCAATAAGGACAGTAGAAGATAAAGAATATACTAAAATACATATTATACTAAATAACACTGAACCTAAATCAAGTCTAAAACAGTATCCACATAGTGGGTGATTAAGCATGAGACGCTTGCAATGGCTGAGGCAGAACTGAGCCTGTGATTCTCTGTGCATAGTAAGGTAAGGTGCTCTGTGAGAGTGAGTGTCATGGTGATGGTGCAAATGAGTAAGTCCAACAGTGCACCTGGCCAAAGAGTCGTGATAGAGGCTTTAACCTCATCCAACCTGTTGAGGACACCCTGGGCGTATATAGACATTCTCTGGTATATCCAAAGATTGTTCATGTGACCTGAGCGTGGAAGAGGCTCTGACTGTTCTCTGCAGAATTTCATGATCGGCTATTTGTTGCTCTGATTGGTTAGGTCAATCCAATTGTGTGCAGAGGCATTTCCCCCCTGTATCAGTTGAACATGTCACATAATCACGTCCCAATGCTTCGGTCCCAGACTCAAGTTCCTTTCCTGCCTTTCTCTGTAACACAATCATGTTTAAGGCTAAGATTTTTTGTAGAGCAGCACCCTCAAGTGGAAAATATTGGATTTACAACACATTTTGTAATCCAAAATATTGAATTTCAACAATATATGGGCTAACTGAGTGGGGACTGAGTTTTCAGTTTTCAGAGCCTGGGCTGTCTAGAGCGACTTTTTTACAGTGTGTGCAGTTAGCGGATTGTGAGGAGATGTCCGCTGAATGTGAGAAAAACGTTATGGCCTTGAAATCACGTATGACCGCTGACTGCACCTTTAATGCTCCTCAGCTCTTTCAAACTGACTGCAAGATCTGCATGTTTTTTCAAGCATGACATCCCGCTTGATATGGGCCAAGAAATAGCTAATTTGCGTGAATGTGTTTTACATTTGCATAGGAAGGTGTTTACATTTTCAACATGACATTCTATTTTGTACATATATCATTTCATTTCCCTCACACTACATATTTTGGTAGAAACAGGATACATCACTGGCTTGACATTGAATTGATGTAGCCTATGCCTGCCTTAACTAGCAAAGGAATGTAGGCTATATGGAGAAAGACTGTGCGAAAATTTTTATGCTTGCTTGATGACCCCAGTGAAATGGTCACGAAGGCTGTTCTGTTGGTGATGTTTTTTGCCCATAAAGGTTGCTTTATAAGTGATTTTGTTTTTGAAGGTAGACTTGGTTCTTGATTGGACGCTATGTGAAATCCCCTACCTATAGCACTAATAAATATGTTTTGAAAAAAGTCCATGTTGGGTACATTGTGAAATTTATGTTTTGATTTGTGTGACTCAGATTGTGAGTTCTCCACCCCCATGTCCATACAACAGAGCCTGTAAGTGTCACAGTAATTCATTTTTTCCTGATTTTGTTTTTGTGTTCCTGGGGATACTTTTGCATTCTCTTGCACACTCAAAAACAAATTTATAGCGAGTGAATGCCAACTCATTGTGAGGAAATTCAAAGTTCTTGCCAAGGAATGTGAAACTGAAAAAAAAGACCTAAAGCAGCACTGATGTTTAAAAAACAAACAAACAAGCCAACAAACAAAAAATGGCATAGGACTGTGATACAATGTATTGTTTTCTCCTGTGTCTGGGAGACCCGTTTCCTGTTGTATCTCTGAGCTATCCAAGCTGTTTTCTGTGCAGCTCTCCTCTTGTACATGTTGTGCAGGTGTACTGCCCTCTGGATGCCCCCCCTTATCATCAGACCATAAACGTATTAGGGCCACACATGAAAAAATGAAAAAAAAGTTTGCCATGACGAGATTAATCTCGACATCTCGACTTTATTTCGAGAATAAAGTTGAAATATCATCTTGACTTTACGATATTTCATCTTTATTCTTGACATGTCCATCAAAACTAGTTTGGAGAGAGAGTGACCGCTTCACAGTAGGCTACATGGCACTGAATCCGTACAGTCAGTCTGCCTTGTGTAAATGATTTGGTGAAATTGGAAAGCGCAGAAACAGTGTCTGAGACTGCAGCTTTGGAGCGGTTGCTGTCTCTCATAACTAGTTTTCTAAATGTGCAGCCCTAATACCCCTCGTAGAAATCTGACCGGTATTTCTCAAGCCAGATTTACATTTATTCATTAAGCAGACACTGTTATCCAAAGTGACTTACCTATGTCAACTATATTACAAAGGATTACATTGTCCCCGCCCCGGAGCAACTTGGGGTTAAGTGCCTTGCTCAAGGGCACAAAGGTGGAAGCCGGGAATTGAACCCACAACTTTCAGGCTACTGCACACTAGTATAGAAGCATATGTGTAGCTTAATTCAAATGAGAATGCAATCTGCAATATGCAATTCTAAAAGACATTACATTATGCAATTGCCAATTTATTATGCAATTTAATATTCCAATTTGCAATAATTTCCAACAAATTGTATTTCAATCTGCAAAGTGACAATGCAGTCCTAAAATCTATTTGAATAATTTTGGTTAAAAAATAGAATAAACATGGATTGAATTGCATTCCATTTTGCCATGAATTCTCGGGCTAACCGCTGATGTGCAGTGAGAAAGGTTGGGAATAAGTACCCACCAGCCCAGCACTAAACTTCAAGCGTGGTAAACAAAATCGGATAATTCAGGCAGTAAAAGCACCAGTAAGAACCAAAGTAGATTTTGTTCAAATCTACACACCTATGGCTACTGAAAAATGTAAGGTTCATTTAACAAATGTTATTTTGAAGTATTAAAAAACATCGTTGTTTTAGAATTTTCGAAAGAAATGGTTGGTAATTAGCACGTTTACGTTACGTTTTCTCGAACCTGTGATCAAACAGGGACAGCTTAAAAATACCCTATATGTAAGCCTATCTTCCTGGAACATTGCAGATAAAGAAAAATGTATCGTTTTCTCTAGGCTATGAATGGTCTTTGTAGCCAACTTTAAGCTGAAAGAAATAGATTCCAGATGTTTCTATTCCATATCATTTTTTATCCATAAACAGTAAGGCTCTGGTAAGGCCAGAGATCTTCTGCTCCTCGTCAGAAATCTCATCGGATATGTGCACTCTTCTTTGCTGTTTCCTCAAGGAGCTGCTGTGACATCGGGGACAGCTATATGCTTGACACGTTTAAAATAAATTACAATGTTGCCTTAGACTAGACTATGGTAGGCTAATGAGCCGCTAACCTTACTCTCCATGTTTGGCTTGATACGACACCAGCGGATGACCACACCGTATGGCACCAGAGAATGTCTAAAAAGGAAAAGAGCTTCAGACCGAGCGATGGGGAGTTTCGTAGAGAAAAGGCTTGCCTGGTGTCCCTTCTCTGGCCTCTAGTCTACATGAAGCCATAAAAGCGTGATTGTAAATAGGAAAACCCATCGCATTCACTACATGTCAACGCAGAGAAGTCATGCAAAATTCTCAAGTAAATTTGCAGAATTGCAATGTAAAATTCTAAACGAGCCCCGTTTCAGTGTGACAACAACTACTTTCATTTAACAGTATTACAGGGGAGAGCGCGAACGCAGTCCCCCACTACCACAAATTATGCAGTCGAGATTCCCACATTTGGGGAATTCGTTCGGGTCAGCTACCGCCGAAGTGCAATGGCAGAGCCTCGCCAAAGGTGAACCACCTTCATGATCATGGTATCTCCCCTGCCAGGTAAGTATGAGTTGTACACAGTTTACGAGGGTACTAGACCAAATGACCTATATGTCACATAGGTGGCGGGCTTCCGGCTATGTTTACAATTCAACATTTTAAAAAACAATACGTTTAAACAAGCGATTATATGTAGGCTATATCACACAGAAATCATTTCGTACTCGAAAAAAGACATAACACACACAACAAAATCTAAAACTGTCCCATGATGCATCACTTTCCACGCATAACGTAGACGGGCCAAAGATTGTTAAGGCGGAGCCAGAGAACTGCCACTCTCGATGACGTCATTCATTAGCACAATGCTAGCGTGTTATGGGCAACAACGACCCAACCTGTAAGAAATCAAAAGGACATAAGTACTCGTTCATTCAACTTTTGATCTATAACACATGTTGAAGTTATACAAACTACAATCAAATCTGAGATTTGTCAACGACAATCAGATGAAAGAGACAAATTTAGCCGTCTAGCTCCATTGACTCCCATTCATTTTGCACTCATGGCGATCGCCCCCAGTGGAACTCTGGTGGAACTGCAACCAAAATTCGGTACAATGGGACTTAATACGGAGTGGCCGGGCTCTCCGACGGGCTCTGATGTCACTAAGCAGCACAAACCATAGGCACAAACAGAGAATGTCTAATAAGGGGAGAACCTTCACTCTCGGAACGCTTCCGGTGTGGTACTGCATCTAGGGGCGCTCGCGGGCGAGTCCAGAATGAATGGAGGTCTATGGAGCTGTACCCCTCAAAATCCACTTTTCTCGGGATATAATTTTTTTTCAAGTAATTTGAATATTGTATTCGAAAGGGGAGGCAAAGACAATATACTTGGTTGAGTATTATATTTTTTAAAGTCACTTAATTGTTCTAAAAAGCCTTTCAAACGTGTCATATATTTGCATGATCAAAGCATAGCATAGCATCAATGCTAGCGTGTTATGGGCAACAACGACCCAACCTGTAAGAAAACGAAAGGACATGACTCCCGGATTATTTCACTTTTGATTGATAATCCATATCCATTTTGCGAAAAATAAAATAAAATCTGAGGGTTTCAGTTGTTTTTAAGGAAATTGTATTTATTGTTACGCATACCCTGTTGGTCCACTACACATACATTGGGGTAACAACTGGAGAAGTGGATGCTTTACATGATATTTAATGATAAGCAAATTTATTGCACTGTTCACTTTTGCACTAGGCCTACCACCATTGCGCACACTCTACCATAGCACCTTAACATGGTCAATGCATCAAATGGTCAGTCCATCAGGCATTAAAAGGGAATTGAAATTGTGATCCTTCTTTATGATCTGCTGGTTGGGTTTGTGTTGGTCGTGCTGGTGCTCCTGACGCTGCTGCTGGTTTAGCTGGTTCTTGAGTGTACCTCAACAAACTGCTGCACATTCTCAGACCAAAGGAAAAGCACATTATTGTTAGACATGCACAAATGACTTGTATAAGGATAGATCATCTGTAGATGTGATTTAAGTTATATTCCATGGCAACAAAGACAGCTGTATGATTAGGCCTATCAGTGTTTTTGCAAAAGTTCATGGGAACACAATGACATAGTGACACCAAGGCATCCCATGTGTTCATCTGCCTATACAATAAAAGCATGAAATGATTAAAAAAGACAGTATTACATTGTATTAATAAAAATCAATTTTATTTAAAACAAATCCTCTATGTTGATTGTACCGAGGTCAGTCACAGAGGAGATGTGTGTCTGCGGCTGCTGTATGATGAAGGCGCTGCGACCACAGCATCTTCCTCGTCTTCCTCATTGTGGGACTCATCGCTGCAAGATTGGCTATCCGCCACACATGGCTTTTGCAACACACACACACACACACACACACACACATTATTAATTTCACAATTTCTCACTAATAGCATACTGTGTGCCACAAAAATCTAACCTTTAATATTGAGAACATCATTCAGAAAAATATCAAAATGTATATTACAGTTTTTTATGAATGCTTACTATTAATTTGTATAGCAAAACCACTCACTGAGTTTGCAAAACTAAAAGCACAAACACTGCTTTGTACTCAGTTTGCAATTTTGTAACACACACTTTGCAAAACTGTAGGTACAATCCACTGCACAGCAATCTTTTTGCAGAACTGTAAACACAACTCACTGGTTTATATTCAATTTCCAAATGATCAACACACTCCTTGCCTATTTTTTACACTATTTTGCCAACTGTCTGGCACACATCATGAAAACTGTTTTAGATAAATAGTTCAATTTGCAATCAGCCTAAGCAGGGGTTTTGGTCTCAAGCATTTGGTCTCTGCATTTATCCCAATCCGTGAATTAGGGAAACACACTCAGCACACAGTGAACACACAGTGAGGTGAAGCACACACTAATCCCGGCGCAGTGAGCTGCCTGCAACAACAGCGGCGCTCGGGGAGCAGTGAGCGGTTAGGTGCCTTGCTCAAGGGCACTTCAGCCGCGCCTACTGGTCGGGGCTCGAACCGGCAAAAAGTCCGAAGCGCTAACCAGTAGGCCACGGCTGCCCCCAATTACACACCCATATTAACACCAGCCAATGGTGTTAAAGTGATATCCAGTCCAATAATGTCACTAATGTTTCAAGCAGTCCATTGATGAAAGACAAAGATTGTTATACATATTAAAAATGAACAAACAATACACATATTAGTGGTCCATTTATAAGAAACAACTTAGTGACAGATCTTCATTCATCCCATTCGGGATACAGGTGTTTCAGTGAAAAATATACCATTGGCATCATGGCACATAGAGTTAAAATGCCTTGCGACTTGATTTGTCATGATTTGTCATCATTCTTTCTGATTGCGCATTTGTGCTTAAAGATTTAGGTTTTGAGTTGTCACTTAGTTTTGCCCACATAAAGCAGCCCACAAGGGCACGTCAGTAAATATATAGTAAATATACAATGAAAGTGGATAAACAGGTAATTCTGCCCTTTACTTTGTGTATCCTGCCTGTTTTTGGGTGTGTGAATACATTTTCAGTGAGCATGAAGTTGCACACTGCACAGTTCAAGTTCACATTGCCATGTGGAATTTTAAAGGGAAAAGGCGACTGGGTAGGTGCAGGGTGGTGCGATCGCACTAATCGGTCTCTCAGGCTGGGTGCTCGTATAGCAGCTGTGCGGCGGATCCTGGAAAGTATGACCAATGTCCGGGTCACTGCTTCAAATGTGCCAGTGGCGATGCACAATGTTCTTTAAGCTATTTGAAATCTGACCATGTGGATACAAATGTAATTGTAGTGCTGTTAGAGCTATTCTGATCAGTACGGTTGGTCATGAAGTCAGCACGTTGTATACTGCGCGCACGCTCTAGACAATCACCCACCAAGTTATCTGTATAGCCCCTGTCAAGGAATCTTTGACATCGTTCCCCCGCTTGTCACTCAAATATCTCATCGTCATTACAGATGCGGCGCACTCTCAACAGTTGGCTGTAAGGCAGGCTACGTTTGAGAGAGGGTGGATGGGAGCTCTGGTAGTGCAGAAAGGAGTTACGATCCGTTTCTTTGCAATAAATATCAGTGTGTAGCGCGTTATCTACCTTCCTCACCAAAACATCCAAAAGGGCAAGACCTTGTCATCATAAATCAGTGTGAATTTGATAGAGGGCAAGCTAGTATTCATAAAGTTATAGTATACATACAGTATACATTTCTTCTTTTTTCAACCACACAAGAAATATGTCATCTATGTACCTACTTTCAGATGCTGTTTAAAAGGATTGTCATTATAAATGAAATCATGTTCAAATTTACCCATGAAAAGGTTGGCGTAATTAGGCGCCATGGGAGAACTCATGGCGGTACCTTGGGTAAATATACTTACTGAAACAAATGCTGACAAATGACACCTGACAAATGTTGACACTTTCAATACTTATTTCCACTGCTGTATATGGTTACATGTTGCAAATCATTGTTTTTGTTTACATTTTACACAATGTGTCCCACCTTTTTCGGAAAAGTGGTTGTACATATTTGATTCCATGGTCTAAATTGTATTTAGTCTTTACCACTTAACTGCCACTACTTACAGTGTGGCCTGGTCAGCCTTCCCACCACCAACTGGAGAGCCGTTAAGTCCATATATTCAGGAATGTACTGGACATCCTCCTGTGTCTCACTTTCATCTTGTTCTTCTAAATAACATTATTTTTAAAAGAATATATAAAAATAAAAAAGGTCAATTTCCCAAAACCTTCGTAAAAGGAGAAATCCGGCCAATTTTTAGGTTGGTCTGAACTGTATTCTAGAGCTGAACACCTGCTATACAGCAATTTTTGATGATATACAGTAGCCTCTGAAGCTATAATTAAGGTACACAAAGCAAAGAAGACTGATGGTTCAGGGGACATGCTAAGAAGAGTAAACAACTCACGAAGAGTCTTTTTAACTAATTAAGAACTCATTAAGTTATTAAGTGGGAAACCTGACCGTAGAAATAACACAGATTTTAAAAGCATACATACTTGGTGGGAAAACGGGCCTGTGCAACAGATGATGTTGCAGGATGTTGTCCAGCACTTCTGTGGACAAAAAGGCCCTCATGTGTTCTGGGCCTGAGCATGGAGACACTGGTTACCAGGACCCCTTAAACATTACCATTGATTAACTGATGTTAGTAAACAAACTACAAAGCTGGGACATTATGGAAAATTCTACATTAACATACATTGTTATTTATTTTCTTCGTGCATGAAAATGCTTTTGAAAATATACAAACATTTCCAATTTGATGAACACTGATTCCAAAATAGTTGTTCACCACTGAGTAAGATTAATTTAATCATATACTATAAGATAGATAGATAGATAGATAGATAGATAGATAGATATACTTTATTGATCCCAAGGGGAAATTCAAACTGAATGCCAATACTTCATAGGGGTTTTATGTGATAAATTAGTGCTTTCATTTACCATCCCAAATTTGATGAAATCAAAATCTGCATTGAATAAAAACTCTGCTGGACACACCAACACAGTTTGAGCATTGATATTCAAATATGTAATATTACCGTCCATTGCGCAGGATGTCAATAACAATAACATTTTCATTATAATAATATTTTCACTTACCATATTAAGATCATGGACACATTTTGTATTTACTAATCTACAAATACACCTAAATTCTGTGCAGTGATGTACACATTGTGTACAAAAATGACCTTTGTTTTTGATAGCTGTTGAAAACGGCATGGAACTGACAGAGATGTTTTTGTTAATAAATAAATAAATAAATAAATAAATAAATAATATTATGCTGATACCTTTTGCTTTTCCCAAATACAATGTAGCCTACAGGTGTAAGTGACCTTTCATCAATCCAGTTGCAATGGATGAACTGTGATGAACTGCCCTACTTGTGATTGTTTAGAGATTTTAAAGGTTTTATAACAATGCTACATCTTCTTTGGCTATTCTACAATCTATTCACCTTTTCAGCACCAGTAGGCTACTTTCTGTGCAGCCGCACACACACACTCAGGCATGCCAAACAAGCATACACAAAAGTTTTAAGACTGGGGGATGGAGTAAAATATGGAGACAAATTGAAGTGTGATTTATTTTCGCGGAACGGATGTACAGGACTGAGCGGCGGTCATATTTTGTACCGCTATGCGGTACATCTAGTTTTTAATCGGATTGCTGAATCATGTTTGAAGCCATTGTATCATGTTTATATTGATTCTTGGAGCTAACTGCTGAATTTAAATCTTTCATACAATGAGAAATTATTTTGTATTTCTTCTAACACTTTCTTCGCCATTGCACATATGTATACACTGTCTGTCACAAATAAGAGTCTTACAAATAGTTGGCTGCATGGCCCTCTGTGAACTGATATGATTTGTCATGTGGTATAGGTTACTAGGTTACAGAATGCAATTGAATAGGTAGATTAATATCAGGTAAGAAAATTTGGCTAGAAGAATGGAATGAAACCTTACATAAGTTATTAGATTCAGTTACTTGAGCGTTGGAGATTTAAGTAAACAAAGGTATGCAATAAAGTTTTATTTGTAAACAATTGTTAATTTTGATTATTCCAGAACTGAAGATGTTGGCATATAGGAATTCAAGTCACACAAGTCAGACTCATCCAGGTCAGATCAAAACCATATCTAGATCAGATCGGGGTCAGATGAAAATCAGACCGAAGCCAGACCGATTCCAATTCAGCTTATTTCTGGGCCCATTTGTTCCAGTCTGACAAAGCAAAGAACAAGACTGCCAGCTCGGCTTGAGAGGATTCAGAACATGAGTTATTTTATTGGAAATACATCACTGGAAAAATACACCATCTACAATATGCTCTACACCAAGCCATGACTTGAGGGTTCATTAGCCCTCAACCTGCCTCTGAGAAGAGGTTGTAATTGGCTGATTAAATTCCGCCTTGAACATTTCCAGTTATCTACTGTTAAAATAAAATAAAAATAAAACACTTGAAAACAATCGCTGCAGTAACACAAACTCCATAGCATTGATACTACATGTGATATCAGTAACTGCACGAATATTCCTGTTTAGATTTGTAATGACAATATAGATCAAGTCTGTGAACATTGTGATGCAGACATGATATAACATTAACTGCAATCCAAAGCTGTAAAGTTTGCTTTGTATAGGTTACGATACAGGTGAACCTGCACCAACACAATGCTGTCTATACTCTATCAGTGATACAGTACATGAATCTTAATATCTTGAAAGGAGCCTATTAGTGTTACCAACTGTGCAGTATTTCATCTGAACTTTGGGATTTGTGTTGTAAGCAGTGAAAGTAATTTAATGTTTTATTTTGTGACATAAAGATGAGCAGGATCAATTTGATGTGCTATGAATTTTAGCTAATACATTTAGTCATGCATAACATCGTTTCTAATAAACATAAATATTTTGGCCTGTTTAGGCTGTATATAAAGTTTCATAAAATGAACAATTCTGACTATAAAATTGACTGATGAACAAGTTGCAAAAACTACATTTACAATGCTCAACATTTTAAAATCAAATCAAACAGAAAATATCCTATTATTCAAAGAAACAGTGAAGCATTGCATGCGATTTGGTCACTAGCGTTAGCATAAATGCAAGATGTTTAATTTGATCTTCTTCATACATCTTGAAACTTCCATTCACAATAATTCAGAATAAATTAAGTCAAGGGGGGTTTGGGGTTTTCATTTGAAAGGTTTGTGGGGTTATTAGCTAAGTGTGGACATTATAGTTTATCTGAATACTGAAAAGTTCATTTAATCATAATCATAATTGCCATTGAGTATATGATTTAAGATGATCTCCTGAAGCTTTTACTATGCAGAAATATTGAACCACTGCAATATAATGGAATTTAGCACCATCATAAGCTAATGACTTCTGCTTAAGTGGGGGGGGGGGGGGGGAGAGAGAGACAGAGAGAGATAATCTCTAGTTCAACTGGCAGGAGCAGACTATGCTAATACTACTTGAGTGTCTGCCTGTGTGTGAGTGATTTTGTATAATTGTGTGTGTGTGTGTGTGTGTGTGTATGTGTATGTATGTGTGTGTGTGTGTGTGTGGTTGCAGAACTGTCTCTAGTTGTCTAGTCTAGTTCCATTGGCAGGAGCAGTCGATGGGCTCCTGGTAGTTGTAGTCCACAGTGGTGGCATTGCGTGTGCAGTAGAGTTGCACCACACGGCTCTGGAGGCCATTTTCTCTGCAGCACTTGCAGAAGCGAGCGTGGCTGTTTATGTTGAAGTTAAAAATAGTAGCCGACGGGCACTTTCCATCACAGGAGAATACAGTCACCTGAGAAAAGAGAAAAAGACAGAGGGACACAGAGAGGGAGTGTGTGTGTGTGTGAGAGAGAGAGAGAGTGGGAGAGATGGACATATAGAGAAGGGGGGGGGGGGGACAAGGGGGAAATGTGCATTATTTAAAAAAAAAAATTTTGCTTTAACTTTCCTTTAACTTTGAATGTGTCATTACACTGTTATGTGTGTTTAGTAGCAATTTCATGTTTAATGTGTGCAATAGCCATGAACAGTGTTCTCACTGGTGTATTGCTGCGGCAATCGTCCTTTCGAATCGTTGTCCGAATGGCAACTCTCTTGCATGTCTTACCATCTTCCTTACCTACACACACACACACACACACACACACACAATCTCAGCCGCTTATACAGTACAAACCATCTGAGACCAAGCTCACAGTGACACACAGAGGTTTAGGAGGTCCTCGTAGTGGCTAGTCCATGCTCATATTAAAGTTAATGACTATCAGTGGGGTTCTGTGCCTGAGCTTAATGGACTGCAGTCACCATACTCCCTATGGCCTCCCTCTGTGTGTGTGTGTGTGAATGGGCTTTGTCTGCTGGCGAGAGGGCAGTGCAGAGTCTGCCATTGTCCACAGGCTGTAGGGGATTTCAATGATTGACAAGTCTTGAGAGAGCCAGAAAAAGACTCATAATATGGTCTCAAGCATTCTCTTTAACTCCTTCATTGAAGCATGTCCGCAATGTGAACACAACACAACACAACACAATACAACACAACACAACACAACACAACACAACACAACACACAACACGACATGCACACACGCACACGCACACACACACGCACACGCACACAGACACACACAGACACACACACACACAGATACTTATTGAAAAATCAGTAAACATCAAATCAAGTCCACTTGTTAAACTTTGAAGATTAAAAACATAAACATTATCAAACAACCCATATGACATAGTTACAAGTAACATAAAAAAAGGAGGGCGACACATAACAGCACTTGATTGTAACCTCTTTTGAGTCATTATCAAATATGCAACGTGAACAGAGATCAGAGTGTTAGACTATCTCACAATGGAGAAGGGCTGTGTACAGTAATACAGCATACAGTTAATACAGTGGGTAGAAAAGTCAAAAGCATACTGTATGTGAGCGCGCACACACACACACACACACACACACACACACACACACACACACACACACACACACACACACACACACACACACACATTCATCCATAAACATGCACATCAACACACATGCGGCCACAAACATACAGTACAGAGATATGCACACACACACACACACACACACACACACACACATTCATCCATAAACATGCACATCAACACACATGCGGCCACAAACATACAGTACAGAGATATGCACACACACACACACACACACACACACACACACACACACAGTATATTCTCACTCTCACTCACATACACACGCACCCACATACACAGATTGATTGTTACAGGTGTGTGTCAGGTGTGAAGTACCTGTGTCACAGTTAGTGCTAGCAGAGGGAGTTACGGGCTTAACGGTAAACGGTAACAAACCCAATCCAGCACCTAGTGGAGCGGTCAGGAGAGAGACAGTCCAACCGGTTTACACATTAGTTAGTGTGTGTGTGTGTGTGCGTGTGTGCGTGTGTGTTTATGTACATTTATGTTTATGTTCTTGTATGTTTGTCTCTGTGCCTGTGTCTGTGTATTGTGTGTGTCTGTGGGTGAGAGACAGAGAGAGAAAAGAGTGAGAGAGAAAGAAGGAGAGAGAGAGAGAGAGAGCGTCTATTGTTCGTGTGAAACAGGCATGTTGAACTGTGGGTGTGTGAGGATGTTTGAGTGTTTGCATGCAATTCCATGACGGTGTGTGCATGCATGATGGTGTGGTTGCACACATTCTCATGTTTAGTATTGTGTGTGTAGCGTGTCTGATACAGAGTGGAATGGCTTCACACTGCATGCGGCATTCAGTCATGCTGGAAATGGGAGGCAAAACTGTTGTTGCTGTAGGCCTTGGCACTGATATAGGCATGCACGGACACACACACACACACACACATACACACACACACACACACACATACACACAAAGACACAGACATGCATATAAACACATGCATACACACATGCACACGCATCTGCCCAAACATGCACTCATGCATGCAGACACAAACACAACAAAACCTAAGACTCTCTGCAAACAGCACATGCTGGCTTTCAGCGCATCCAGGGTCTAGCGCCTATACAACCGACATCTTCAAGAGTGACAAAAGGTGTTTGTGGAGTGTGTGTGTGTGTGTGTGTGTGTGTGTGTGTGTGTGTGTGTGTCTAACATGTCTATCTGTCTATGTGGGATTGAGTCAAGTGAACATCAAGTTAGACTATCTTACTTGTGAATGTAAATAAACACATTTGGGGATATACAAGATTGTGCAATCAGACCTGACCTATGTTTAGCCCAGTTTAGTTGTTAATGAGGTATCTTTGTATTTATCAGAGCCGGACAGTAGCGGAGTACATTTACTTGAGTACAGTACTTGAGTACAATTTTGAGGGATCTGTACTTTACTTGAGTATCATTTTTGGGGAGTACTCATGACTTTACTCAAGTACATTTGAGAGGCAAATATTGTGCTCTTTACTCCAATACATTTCTATCCATAACTGTGAGTACCCGTTACTTCTTCTAAAAAAAAAGGAAAAAAGAAAAGTCTTTGAAACCTTCAATTTATTCTTTCCCCCTCAAACGTTATTGGATTGTGAAGGCGCCACTGATTGGGACAGCCTATCAGCAATCACCTTCAGCTTTCCGCCAAAGTCAACTCCATGGTCAGATTTAGATAAGAAACGACACCATGGACCAAACAATGGATGAAGACGCAGCAGGTCCATCCCGGGAATGTATAGTTTTCGCTTCAAGTGTTTCAATTAGAAAATAGTATTTTGTATTTGAAATACGTATTTTAGATACATGTATTAGAACTTGCCCATCCCTGGCAACATGTTGTCAAGTCATCTTTTTACCACCTTAGAATCTTAAGTAAAGCCAAAACTATGTTTTCTTTCAAAGACTTTGAGATATTGATCCATGCCTTTATTTCATCCCGCCTGGACTACTGTAACTCCCTTTATTTTGGTGTCACTCAGTCCACTCTATCCCGACTTCAGATGGTGCAAAATGCAGCTGCAAGGCTGCTCACCAAGTCTAAAAAGACACAACATATTTCTCCAGTTTTGAAATCTCTACAATGGCTACCAGTGAAATTTAGAGTAGATTACAAAATTCTTCTTTTTGTCTTTAAAGCTTTAAATGGACAAGCTCCCCAATACCTAAGTGACCTTGTACACTTTCACTGCCCTCCCAGAACTCTGAGGTCATCAGATAAACAACTGCTCTCAGTACCTCAGAGTCGTCTAAAAAATAAAGGTGACCGTGCTTTTTCAGTAGCTGGGCCCAAGTTGTGGAACAACCTCCTTTTTCACATTAGATCTATACCAACTATTGGTGCTTTTAAAGCCAAGTTAAAAGAACATATGCTATTAATGGCTTTTAAATGAATTGTGGAATGTAATTATAAGCTATATATACTATATATATACATATTATTTTAGTTTTATTTTCCTGTTGTGTTTTTTGTGTGTCTTGATTCATTTTGTCTTATATTATCTATTTATTTATCTGTTTTTATTTTTTTGAGCACTTTGGTCAACCACAGTTTGTTTTAAATTGTGCTATATAAATAAACTTGAATATGACTATGACTATGGTAAAAAGATGAAAATGACTTGATTTTACTTTCAATTCTTTTTACATTCTCCAAGGTATTAACATTAACATTTTTCATAACTCCATGTAGGATGTTTCTGTACAATGTAAGCACTGTGGCAGTAGTAATGCAATATTTAGAAAATGTAGGCTACTCTTGTACTCTTGATACTCAAGTACTTTTAAAAACAAGTACTTCAGTACTTTTACTTAAGTAGACATCTGACTGTTGTACTTTTACTTGTACTTGAGTAAAATTTAGCAAAGTATAGTATTTATTGCATATCTTATCAGTGGGTAGTCAGAGTAAAGATAAAGTTTATTTTCAACTAAGTGGGAGAATAAAACAAGGCAAAGGCTGAGCAAGTTCAAACCCAGCTATACTGTACACACACAAAAACTCTCCGACACACACAAACAAAAACACACAATTATGTTTAAAAAGATACACACGTCAACACGTCAGAAAGAGAGAGAGAGAGAGAGAGAAATGGCTAGAGAATTCAAATGAAAATCACACATCTGTACATAACTACAGAGGCTAAATGTTGCATACTCTAGGCCTTTACTGACGCACTGATCTATGGTGGTCCTATTATGTGTAACATGAAATATATGAATTATATCTGAGGGCTTATCTATATGAATAACATCTGAGGGCTTCTCTATATGAATAACTTCGGAT